>NC_137931.1:19115549-19433049 GCF_963969265.1 Rhamphochromis sp. 'chilingali'
CTCCCAAATATTTAAAGCCAGCAGGGCTAAGTCTAAAAGGAATGTCAGATTGTTTAAGTGTAAGACTTAAAGAATTTATGGGGAAACATTCACTTTTAAGAAGAAACATCGGAGATCTCTGTCCAGAAGAGTGCAGTCCTGGGAACAGCTAAGATACTGCGCAGGACCCTCAAGCTCCCAGGCCTCTGGTAGAGGACCCGAGCTTGAAGGATAAACCGCCCGCAGGGGCGTGCTGGGTGTTTTATATATATAAAAATAATAATAATAAATGTGTGTTTAAAATGGGAGATGATGACTCTTTCAGGGCACTGGTGTCCTTCTGTCAGAGGACGACACGACGTACGAGGGCGAATTCTCAGACGACTGGACCCTCAGTGGAAAGGTAACTAAATATGAATACTTAAAATTTTTTCTTCTAAATCTAATACCGAGTGCAGGTACTTGTTATTAAATGTCCTGGCTCTCCCTCAGGGCGTGCTGACCATGCCCAATGGTGACTACCTGGAGGGCTCCTTCAATGGCGAATGGGGCTCTGGTCTCAAAGTGACGGGCTCCTACTTTAAACCACACCTGTTCGACACCGACAAGGACAAGACCCAAGCCATGTAAGCTCATGAGTGGTCTCATGTTTGTTAAAGCAAACTTTAATTTGTCTGTATATACTTTATATTGTTTGTTGATGTGGCAGGAAGCTGGGTCATCTGTGTGTGTGTGCCGAGGATAAGTGGCCGGCGGTTTTCGAGGAGTGTTGGAGTCAGCTGGGCTGTGAGGCTCCGGGCCGAGGGGAGCCCGAAAAGGCCTGGGAGAACATTGCTGTGGCCCTCACCACCAGCCGGCGACACATCCTGGACAGGTACCACCTGACGCCTTCTTATTGGTCATAAAACTTCTCGTTGAAGTAAAAACATCTCGAATCTAAAATTCCCAATGTTTGTGCATCCCAGTCCGGATGTTTTGTCTCGATCTCACAACAAAACGCTGGAGAGTCTGGAAGTTATCCCGCAGCACGTAGGGCCGATCACCATGGACAGATACAACGCCATCCGCCTCTACCTAATCAAGGTGGGTTCACCGAGTCGACGAAGTAAAAGTACCGGTGGCAATAACAACTGCTGATATACTAACCTGCAAACAGGTTTTTAGAGTATATTGGAGCTCTTTAACTGGCTGCAACTAATGATTATTGTGCTGATTGATTTTTTTTTTTTTTTTTCTTGATTAGAGCGTTCACTGACTGGTTTGTAATAATTCAAACAATAATGAGAAATACGACCATAACAACATAAAACTGAAAGTCCTAAATGAATAACTCTACACATATAATTTTAACAGCTAAAGCTCAAAATCATTAACGCTGAATAAAAATTCTGGTCATCTTGTTTACCTGATCAGAGTGTTGCAGAGCATTAGAGGGAGGGTTATCGATGAGACCCCTGAGCAGGCACAGCATTGACAAAATGATCCTTTGTCCTCCAGGCGTGTGACACTCCGCTGCACCCTCTGGGTCAGCTGCTGGAGACCCTGGTGGCGGTCTACAGGATGACCTACGTGGGTGTTGGCGCCAACCGTCGGCTCCTACATCAGGCCGTCAGCGAGATTAAATCTTACCTCAACCACATCTTCCTGATTGTCAGGTAGTCACTGTGAATGGATCCAATGTCCTTCATGTCTGCATAACAGCCAAGATAGCCTCATAATGTCCTCAGGCTGTCAGTAATGCGGAGAGGAGGGGGAACTGTGAGATGAGCTTATTGATTTCAAAGGCAAATAAACATTTCTCTAGATGACTCTACACGATTTTATTGTATGTTTTTCTTTGCTTTGGTTCAGATTTTTATTCCCAGACCTGCCAGAAGAGGGCGGTCTAATCCCAGAGCCGACCACCGACCTGCAGGAGAAGAATGAGCCCAATTCTACTGATGCCCTGCCGGAGTCTCCCAAACCTGCGTAAGGATGGATCCACGTCCCGCTGCTGCCATATCTCCGGTGAGCGGGCTCTGGTTATTAACGACTTCCTCCGTGTGTTTGTGTTTCAGCCGCGTGGTGAGCAGCTCGGCTCTGCTGCTTCCTGTCCTTCTGCCCCGTCTCTACCCGCCGCTCTTCACCCTCTACGCCCTGGACAAGGAGAGAGAGGACGACGTGTACTGGGAGTGCGTCCTGCGCCTCAACAAGCAGCCCGACCTCGCCCTGCTCGCCTTCCTGGGCGTCCAGCAGTACGTCAGAGCTGAACATGCGGCTGTAGAAGAGTTTGTTTTTATTTTATGCAGATCCATAAATACTACTACTTCTTCTTCTTCTGTTTTCCTCCTGTCAGAAAGTTTTGGCCTGTTTCCATCCCAGCATCTTTGCCTGCGCCTGGCGAGAAGCAACTGGTATCATTTTGTTCATATTTTCCAAAACTAGCTCAGATGTTTTGGGGCTGTGCTGACATTGATTGTGTTTGTTAATTTCCTTTAACTTGTTTTGTTTTGGATTTTTTTCTTTTTACTTAATCTTAATCTTAAGTTAAATATTTGCTAATTTACACATGACACTGTTAAAGACAATTCATCTCAAAGGTAAAAGATCCTGTTTAGTTCATTTTTATGATGGGTTTAAACTGATAGTGATCTCTCAGTTCAGTCTTTTAAGTCTCCTTACTGTTGTTAAGAATTTTATTTCTGTAGTACTTTTTTAAAGACAAAGGGGGTGAGGGGATGTTGTTTGCATCCATTATTGTTATAAAGATGTAAAGCGTGTTTGTTCTGCTGTGCGACTTGTCCAGGTCATCTCCAGCACCAAAGACGCCTGCTTTGCTTCTGCAGTGGAAACACTACAGCAGATCAGGTACGGCTCCATTCAACGGCTTCTAATACTTTTAAAGAAAATACAGCAGAGGGGAGGGGCAGTGGTTGGTTCCTTCATCCTTCATCTAGAAGTCCTCTTTTCTTTTGCAGCACAACTTTCACGCCATCAGACAAGCTGCAGGTGATCCAGCTCACTTTCGAGGAGATCACACAGGAGGTCCAGGCGCTTCTGAAGCAGGACTTCCTGTGGTCCATGGACGACCTCTTCCCTGTCTTCCTCTATGTAGTACTACGAGCGCGGTGAGCATTGAACCACAGAAAAAGCACAGTAATGCACACATTTACAGAAATAAATGGCGAAAATGAGGTGTGGGCAGAAACACAAGCAGTGGAGAATGGCCTAAAAAAAACTGCAAGGGCTTTTGCTATTTTTGTAAGCATAACCAAAAGTTTTAGGTTTCAGCTTCTTAAATGTGGAGGTTGTTCTACGTGATGGTGGGGAAGGCAATTTTAGTCAATAATACTGCTGTTCAACTTATTCAAAGACCTACACCCATCCCAGCTGCTCTCAAATGACTTGACAGTTGTAGCAGATCAGTGACATGCTTCACAGAACGGAGTTTGCACTATAAACATGAGAAAATGTACACTCATTGGCCACTTCATTAGGCACACCTGATCAACTGCTCATTAATGCAAATATCTAATCAGCCAGTCGCATGCTTGTATGGAGACGTGCTCAAGTTCAAACTGAGCATCAGAATAAGGAAGAAGGATCACTTCAGTGATTTTATGTGGCATGGTGGTTATTCTGAGCATTTCAGAAACTGCTGATCTAGATTTTCCCCAACACATATTTTGGTCTCTAGAGGTCTGAAAAAGAAAATAATCCATTGAGCAGCAGTGAAAATGTCTTGCTGATGCCAGACTCCTTCAAACTGATAGTAAAGCAACAGTAACTCAATTAACAACTTGTTACAACCACACCAGGTGCCACTCCTCTCAGCTACTAACAGGAAACTTTGGCTACAAATCCCTCAGTCTCACCAAAATTGGACAATAGAAGACTGGAAAAACATCATCTGGTCTGATGAGTCTTGGTTTCACCAACATTACAGTCAGAATTTGGCCTTACTGCCTCATATCAATGTGTCAGGACCAAAATCTCTAAGCAATGTTTCCAGCACCTTGTTGAATCTATGCCATGAAGAGTGAAAGAAGCTCTGAACCAAGAAGAGGGACAAACCTTGAACTAGGAAGGTGTACCTAATGACTTTGTGGTATGCGAGTGTGGAGCATATCCCCATGCAGTACACACATACACATGAGAAACAAATGTCTTGGATTGTCTTTTAGCACAGAGTGAGTCATTTTATATTTGTCAGATAATCCATCATCAAACATGGTCAAGAGGTTCAGCTCAGTGGCTGAAATGAGTGAAAATGAGGCAGAGCAGAAGAGCTAGTGGCTACCATTTGCTAGGTCCACATATGGCACCTCATGGTGGACTCTTTTAGCGTCACAGCCTTGGTACAATACGAGAAACTGGACATGACGAGCAAGGAGCAGATCTGACTCAAAGGTTGGCTTTTTTTTTCTTTCTCTCTTCAGTATCAGGAACCTCGGTTCTGAGGTCAGTCTGATCGAAGACCTGATGGACCCCTGCGTCCAGCACGGAGAACACGGCATTATGTTCACCACCCTCAAGGTAACGCACATGCAGCTCACGCTGCTTTGTCTGCAAGCGTTTCAAAACTTTTAGGTCACTCAGGTATCTCTCCCCCTGCAGGCCTGCTACTACCAGATCCAGCATGAGAAGGTCACTTAAGACGAGACTGCTGCTAAGTCCTCGGTGACCTTCATGCTGCTGATTTTCCACTCCCCTCCTCTCAGCTCCAGTAGCCGGGCATGAGGATGACTGACAGGGAGGAGGAGGGGTCATAAGAACAGGTCGTCGAATGCTGCTTGGACACATCCCGTCACAGACCCTCCCTCCCTGAAACACTCATCATCCACAGGTGATGAAGGTAGAAATGTCGCCGTGATGACAGACGCGAGCACAGTCGCACCATCCATGTGGGTGGAGTTGGGGAATAAAGATGACTGTTATTAAATCACCTTTAGCAGGGAGGGAGTGCAAAGTTTGTCTGTGGGATACCGGACCTCATTTTTTCTCCTTAAAATTTTTAATCTTAAAAAAAAAAAAACAGTAAATCTGGAAACATGAATTATTTTCAGTGAAAGCTACATGAAGAGGAAGTAACTCTATAAACTGTGGATTCATAAACTTTATAATCTGAGATGGATGCCTACGGTTAGTGGCTGTTAGGCACTGCAGGGGGGGAGCCGGTCCTGAAGGAAGGTTTTTGGGTTTTTTTTTGTTTTTTTTTCTTTTGCAAGTAAAACTGACACTTGTTCAAAGTTTCTTTGGAGAGGATTTATCTGGGCAAGCTGACTGCCCATTTTCATACTGTATTTAAAGAAAGAACGTGTTACAGCATCAGTGAACGGACCTGAATCTAAACAGTTGCTTATAAAGATTTTTTTTATTTCTTCATTTGAAGCGCAAGCTTCAGCCGGATTGTTGACTTGAAAGCGTACTCACACGTCCTCTGAACATAACCTCAGACTGTTACATTTAAAATGCGTATCCTTCCTCTGGCCTTTAGTGCATACATTATTAGGTGTCTGTTTTTTGGGGGATATCAGCTGTAGAGATGCTCAACTTGTGGTGCTCAAAGCAGCAAAGCAAATGCGTTTAAATATCTTGTAAGTAAGACTGAAAAACTTTTTGTTTCACCTCATCTCTCCTCACATCACTGTCACTCACAACAGCTGCTGACTTGATGAGGATTTAGTTGCTTTTCATGCCATTTAAAAGTGGTATCTAAGGTAAAATCAAAAGCGACTTCACCACCACTTTGGAGTATTTGGCTCAATTACAGAAGCACATTTGCGATCATGTGGGTCTTTACCTATCTGTGATCTGCAAATACCTGAACTAATTTTCTGACATAGCATCAAAACAGATCCTGAAAAGACTTTCTGGAAAAAGCTTAATTTACTTCCTGCTTCTGCTAACACCAGCATGTTACTGGTTACAGAGCCGTCACTTTAATCGTCTACACAGCAGGTTCTGTTACCATTAACGAGGCTTCAGAAATGAGGTCTAATTTTAGAAATCATGATCTGGGTATTTTAATAAAATGGTGGAACTATTTTCTTTGACCACCTACAGACCAAACAAGCTAACATCAGAGCTCAGCCAAGCGGCTGCCGTCCATGTTTGTCCTGTCATATGATACTTATCGACTTAAAAAATAAAATCGATTTGGAAATGTACAGGGATCCATTTCCAGGTGTACTGGGAGCAGTGGTGGTTGGAAGAACGAACATAGTTCCTGTAGTCTAGAAATTGATGAGTTTTCAAGAATTCTTAATGCCTTGAGCACCACAAGGTGTACAGTGCCACCTGGTTTGTTTTATGTTCATAAGATTAAAGATAAGACTTATACCTTTAGAGGAAACAATAAAAAAAAAAAACAACCAGCACTGCAGGCCAGAGGAAAAATATGTATTTAATGTTTTCTTTTGTTTTTTTTTTTAAGATGAGCTTTTCATTATTCAGTCCACAGAAATGTCTTTTCATTGACAGCGTTTTGCAGGAGGTGTCTTTGGTTTGTATTTCTGAGCCCAGTGTTCGCAGGACAGTCTTACAGCTCTGCAAGGTGGTGGTAGGAAGTGGAAATTTGGTGCTTTTGGAGAACCTGTGTTGCTCTTTATTACAGTCTTATTTATTAGTCTCACTAATAAAAAAAATAACGATTCGAATCTTTAATCTTAGGAGTTGAGGACAAGATGTGGTTTTTGTTTTTTTTTTTTAAATGTTATTCCCAAAAAAGCTGAAAATTCCTTCTGCTTTTTAGAGATAAAAGTTTTGTTTTGTTTTTTTACAGTACAATGACAGTGACGTTGTACAATTCACTTATATTGTATTAACGCTACCTGACGGTTTGTTTCCACTCTTTCTTACCACCTGAGAAGCTTTCTCGTTCATCACTGCTTCATTTTGAGCAACTAGCCATCCACTTCCTCGCTCTGTGGTTACACTTTTTAGCTTTATGCAAATCAGCAGTGTCTGTAACCTTTCCCTAATGTGAAGACATATTTAGCATCTCCTTTGTTCATTTCTTGTTTGAAATGTTTGCAGAAACTCATTTTGCTGGATTGTTTGTAGAAATCGTCCTTTAGCAGTATGCAGAGACGTTTGATTTGTATGCTGCAGGAAGCTGCAAATATCCTGACAGTGTTTCTATTAATCATGTGGAGGCAGGCCACACAGCCAAGGAAGGAAACTAACCACCAGCTAAAGGTCTAAACCTCACTGATCTGCAAAATAATCAATGCAAGCAGTCCAATGTGAATTCTGATTTAATCACAAGAAGGACAGAAATGTGTATTTTGCCTTTTGCGAGTGATGTCTGAGCCGAGAAGCAGGCCGCTTTAACGTTGCTGTTATAGATATAATAGAGTTCAAAGCTTCACACCATCTGCTAATGCTGCCCCCCACCCCCAACCATCAGGCACTGTTGCTTACTTGTGATCTGCGTCACACATGCCACTTTAAAAAGGGATTAAGAGGGGATTCTTCCTTTTGTTGCTGTTCATGCCCTGGTCTGATAGTTTCGACAATAGAAATAGCAGCAGATCAGAGGTAAAGCCGCTGCTCTCGCCCTGCGGGATATTCGAAAATCAAGCAGAAAATTGTTTGTCAGAGGTTGTAAAATTTAAACCTGCTCATGGGAACTTCTTATACTGTTGAACCTAAACTGATATGTGATGATGTTGCTGCTTGTATCTGAGGTGAAGTGTGGTCCTCACACGTGCAGTAAAAATCATTTTATAATCTTCCGTCTGTGTTCATGAGCCCAAATGTGCTCGACCCTCGTGGAAATGAAGCAGTATTGTCTTTTTTTCGAGTTCACCGAGTTCATCCCTAGAATGCATCCTACACACTTTAGCCTTTGGGTTTAACATTTATTTGATGTTTAAGCCAGGCTCTGTTCTTATTTCACTGACTAGAGAAGGCGCCCTCGGGTGTTCTTCAGCATCATCTCTTGTATATTTTATTCAGCTTAAATTTGAAGGCTGACATGATTCACTGCTGCCTATGAAAACAGTTTTTTCTGACAGTGACGCGGCTGACTTTGAAACCAGATTACTGATGTAGTGGTTGTTCACACACTGACTGACTTTATTTAGTCCAGACTGAGTGGAGTGTTTTTGTGCTAAGTGTAAACTGAAGGAAGCGCTGATGTTTTAAACCCTGCAGCTGGTTAACCAACTGCACCAACGGCTGTTTTGTCAACGGGCCCACCTGTGTCTTTTGCACAATGTCAAACGTGTTGTACTTTTAATTGATGACAAAGGGCAATAAAATCATTTTGGTGGAAATCCACTTAGGTGTTTTGCCTCCATTGTCTGTCTTCCTTCCTTCCTTCCTTCCTTCCTTCCTTCGCACCCACTTATCGTGGAGATGTTGCTGCAATCAGGCTACTCGACTCAGCTACAGTGACTTTTGTGGGAGGTGAATGAATTCTTCTGCAAGACATTTCTGGCTCGAGTCCCTACGAGAGGACCTGGGTGCTGTGGTGGAAAAGCAGCTAGTGATTGAAAACTTGTAAATGAAAATGCTATTCTACAAGGTAAAGTTTTCCAAATTTGAGTGTATATATATATATATTTTTTTTAAATGAAATTTTTAATTAAAATGCAATAATCCAGTTCTCTTATTTAAAATAAAATCATATGGGCTTCCTGTGTGCAAATATAAATAGAAAATTTTATGTTTTTTATAAGTTATATCACACTGTACAGTCTAAAGTACTGAAATGGTAATTTATTTATTTTTTATTAAATTTGAAAATTTAAAAAATAATTATATTTAAGTCCCAATGAAAAGCCTGAATCTCATGCTTTTTGTAACGTGTTGATGGGTCAGCCACAGTCAAGCATTCACACGCTGTGCATCACTGGCAAAAGTTACGTCTGTTGCATACTAGCTCTCATGATTGCTTCTGCAACTTTATCATCTTGTGAGATGGGGTGTAAAATTTTGTGAAGAATTCATGATTAATAAAAAAAAGCTCTCCTGTTACAGGCACCACAGGCTGCTAAAATGTAAACTTCTTTTCTTTTTGCTAAACTTGGCAACGTATTTATTTTCACATACATGTGAATGTTAAAAGTAACCCAGCAAAAATTTGGATACTGTATTGGAATAATAATAACGATAGTCATGTTCCACATCAAATATATAACATTTCATTGAATATACATTTTAGTTGTATTTTTTTAAAATCCGTTTTAAATTGCACATATAATTTAGTAAAACAAAATGCGTGTCATTTTCAGCCTTTTCCTTAAACTGGAATTTATCCGTATGCCTGCTGTTGCATCTTTTTTTTTTTCCTTTTGTACAAAGTGGTCAACTTCACACATAACGAGATGAAAAATATAGAGGAGCAACCCTGCATATATATACTCAAAATGATATTTTAATATAATAAAAAATATATTCTCAGTAATTGCAATATTTATATTTTATTTAAAAATTTGTAACAAAAAATCTGAACACAAGAAAAAAATGACAATCCTACAGAACTGATTGTAAAATACTGTCACTTGTATGTACAATCTCAAATAACCATATACATGTTTGAGATTTTTTTAACTTGAAATTGCAACTCACAATCTTACATCCTCCACTGTCAAACAGGTAACTGTCAAGTTGTCCTCACAGAGAAAAATAAGGAATTACAAACACAAAACAAGGAAAAGTACATTTTAAGGAGTGATTTGAAAGTAGATGGTGGGTTTAGGTCCTCTGCTAACTGTGGGAAAATTTTGGAGGTTCTCAGTAAATTTGTATTGTAGGTGGAATCAAGTCCATGCTCATAATAAAAGATTTCTTTCTATATAGTGCTGTGCAAAAGTCTTGACCCACCCTTCATTGTTTGTATTTTGATTTAAGTTTTTGTTGTATGTTGCTCAGAAAATGGTGCAGTGATTTAATAAAACATGTAAACATACAAGAGCAAAAACAATTCATCCAATTTTAACAAGCTTGAAAATCAATATTTGTGTGTTTGGCATTATTTTCATGCTAAAGAAGGAAACAGTCACCAATCAGATATTTTTAAATGGTATTACACGGGTGATCAAAATCTAATGGTGCTTGTGTGGTTCCTCTCTCCTGACCTCCCCTGTTCATACTGTACATATCTCTCCATCAGACCAGAGTTTCAATCCAGTTCTTATGTAATTTGGCATACTTCAGCCTTTTATCCCTGTTTCTCCTCCTTAAGAACAGTTGGGTTCTTTGCTAAGTTGTCTGTTATGTGTAAACATGACACTGGCTCATTTATTGAGCTAGGTGCCTTTTTTATGCCTGAATGATTCTTAGTGTTAAGGGGCTTAAACAAACAAACAAAAAGATTCCTCTGAAAATGTTCAGATACAAGGACTGGACTAAAAAGAACAGAAAAGCTTTTATTTTTAAGCCAAATGTTCTTCAAGGAGCCAGAAGAACTATACCTCAAGACTACTACAAAAAATAAATAAATAATCAAAATATTTGTACACAATACTGTCTCACTGTGTTTAATCCAGTGTAATGAGTGTGGTGCATTTGATCCTTTGATTTTGGTAAAGTTACTGAGTTTTAAATGAGCTGGATGCCGGAGGTGGAATTCAAGAAATTTTCAACAGTCCAAACACGATGAGAAGAAGGCATGTTCTGTTTGCGATGGAAAATATTTTAATGTGCAACATTTCTTAGTTGGAGACCTTGGTCATCACACCCAGGGTACAGGTGGAATTCCTTGTGATCGAGGACAGATTCTCCTTTCAAGTTTAATGAAAGGACCTCAACTTTGGAAACTGATTGGTTAAGGAAGTAATTAACATCATATAGACAAGCAATAATATTGAACGAGGGGAACGTATAGTGGTGTATCATCTGTATAACAGCGGATGATAATCTGTACTTGCAGATTATCTGATCCAAGGGAAGTAGATGGAGAATAATAACAATGTGATAGACTTTTAAAAATTAATAATTATGGTTCATACTTGTGGATGTGTCTAATGAGGTATTTTGTTTTAGGTACTTCATTGTCAAGTATAAAAATATATACTTTTGTACTTTCACTTAAGCAAATTGGAGTCTAAACTGTCTTTTTTCAGTACTTCTTAAACAGTTACTCACTATAACTGTTTTTGTAGGAAAGGTCATAGTTGGAAGGTATTTTGAGAAGATTTTCACTTTTAATAACAGATGTTCCTTTTTTACAGGTCAAAAAGAGCTTGTTGCATGTCAAGGGTGGCTCAATAAATCCCACTGGCATCACTGCTCTTTTTTTTCTGCTGGAAGGGGGAAAATCCATCCGGCGTATCCAGATCCTTAAACAATAATCTCAGTGTTTTGGGTACAATGAGATGCCTTAGACCTGTTTTCATGTGGAGGGAGGGGAGATCTTGTTGATTTTCAGTAGGAATTGGATTACCAATCAGGAGATTATATTCACTCCTGCCAGATTTTTTTCTTCCCCCAGCTGGTGAGGAAGATTATCTGATTCTTTAATTACTCTTTTAGGTCTTTTTCAGCCTTAAAACCTGCTACCTCTGTGTCCTTTGTTGACTTTCCCGATGGTTTATTGTAGAAAAAGTGCAATGTAACATTCATAAACTCTCTCGTTTCTCTTGAAGTAACTGCTTCTCCCTTTTCTTTCAGCCCTCCTCCGTGTGTGTTGATAGAAGCTGAAAAAGTTAAGAAGATTTGGCAGCTCAGCAGCAACCAGCCAGCCAGTGAGGGAGGAACAGGTTTCCGGTGGCCAGAGGCAGGCGGCTCACTTGCCTGGGATTAAGTGGGATCGGGAGGGATTACAGCCCTCCCTCTCTCTCTCTCTCTCCCGTTCAGCTCGATGAAAGCGTAGCGCTCTGTCTGCTCTCCTGGGAATATTTTCCCATCATATAAACATTTACCTGCTGCTGTGCTGGAGCTGACACCAGCAGGAGGAGGGTGACGGCGCGAGGAGTCCTCGAGGCTGCAGGTGTAGCGGTAAGCTTCACCAGGGTTGATTTGTTTGAAGAGAGGAGGGCTTGGATTGGAGGAAGGCCACAGGGATCATCCCGGATAGGTGTTTACTCCTTGAGGAGATCCTACTGGTTTATTCCTTAAAAATATCCACTTTTCCAGCAGCTATTTGCTCTGTCACGTCTGTCTACCCTCACCCTTTCACTAACTTCACCCTCACAGTGGCTATGTGAGTATTTACAGACATATTGGGGAAACAAAGGCAAAAAACTCCTCTCAGCATTATTCTTTGGTTTTATTATTCGTGTCAATATTGAGATGATTTATAAACTCTGTATTGGCAGCTGCTGTCAGGTGTGCCTTCAAGCACTGATCCTGTTCGCGCTGGCTGCTGGAGCTGTGGTTGCACCTCTGCATGCTCATAAATGTGGTCCTAAAAGTTTTAACTGCACGTTTCACAGATGTTTTGCAAATTAACTGAAAGTTTGAACAAATCAAGTCTGAACCTGATTATGTGTGTAGAAAGGTTTTAATGTCATGCATGTAGACGATGAAATCACCTAAAGACCAGCATCATCGAACGTTTTGGGGAATGAAAAGGGTGCTGCATGTATTTGTGCTTCTGTCAAATTTTGACATTATGGTTTTTGGTTGTTAGGCTGCTGTACAGTGTAGGGCATCTGCGGACCTTTTAAAAGTGACAAATTTAAAATCTTTAACCTTCTAACATCCACCAGATCACCTGTGACCCATGTCGGTTCAGGGCTGATTTAATGTCCATCTAATGTCCACCTCTAACTCTGACAGAAAAACTGTGACAAAACTAACAAAAGAACAAAAATCTTATAAACAGTTCATTGCATAATGACTGAAACCAGCCCACTGAATGAACAATGGGCTGGGAGGTCAGTTCCTTGATCATATAGGTTGGGGAAACGTTTCTCCCACTGAAAACGCTATGTCCAGATGAACAGAATCAACCTTTTGACACAGTTTATCATATTCTGATGGCTGCTTCCAGCAGGATAACACAACATGTCACAAAGCTCAAAATCATCTCAAACTGGAGGAGAGGAGGAGATTGGCATCATGGATGTGCAGCCAACAAATCAGCAGTAACTGTTTGATGCTGTCATTTCAACATGGTCCAAAAGTTTCCAGCAACTTGGACTTATTTTTTGGGCAACAAAAGAATCAATGCTGTGCCAGGAAGAGTTAAAGCAAGTCTGAAGGTAAAAGGACATCCAATTCATGCATATCTGGGTTAGGTAAGAAAGGCGTAAATCTTACTATAGCCACGTTTGATGTGGTGTGTTTCCTTCCTGATGGATGGTACTGTCTAAATATTCATGTACTTCACTTGGAGAGCTAGGGATATCGTAGACTCTATACAGGGAAGTCACAGTAAACTGAAGGCAGTTGGAGTTGTTGTAGTGTTATTAGTATTGTCTTTTTTTTTTAATGCAAACCTCTTTTCTGTGCCAGAGCTCAGTTTTAGCAATAAACATTTAACAAGACTTCAGATTCACTCAAATAAACTATTTGTTGTTTTCTTTTCTTTTCTTTTCTTTTCTTTCTGAATATTTGACTTTTTAGCCCTAACCCTAAAATAGCTGTGGGTGATCTGGTGGATGTTAAGAAGTGAAGCTCATCTTTTAAAGCTGTACCAGCAGACCTTGTGACGTTTCTTGCTTTTTAAAATCTTTTCAAAGACCTGGCCGCTCATGACGTGACAGATGTCAGCGGTTTTCATGAGACTCGAGTGACAAGAGAATAAATCTGAGCTCGTTTAAATCGGCGCATGCTATTGTTTTGTGCAGCGGTTCTCAAACTTTGGAGTTAATGCAGGAGGACATGGATGCTCTGGATTACTGAACCCCTGATTTGTTTTTTAAACCCTGTGAAGTCTGACTGTCACCTTAGCTTTCATGTTTTTGAAAAAAGGAAAAAAAATGCACTTTTTTTTTTTGGAAAGAAACTAAATTTTGCCATCTTTTTGCAAAGAACTACTTTGTTATAGCTTAGGCTTGAGGGTTAGGAGTATTTAGACCTCCCAGGGTTAACTGCGGTGAAAAAGATTACACCAGATGTAGCTGCTAGTTGTAAAATCCCTGGATAAGATGGAGCTGATGGAGCTCTTTTATTCACTCCTGATATTTTTGCACTAAATAAAAACAGGCTTATAGAGGTTTCAACGCAACTGTTTCATTATCTGAGTAGAAACGTGAGAGTCAAAGGCTCAGATGGTGTTTTGTACAGACTAGTAAGACACAAAAACACAATGCAAAACTAGACAAACGCCACAAGCTGCAGCAACTTCAGAGCTAATGAAGCCTAAAACATCAGAGTAAGTCATCCTGTCAGCCAGATGCTGCTAATCAAATGCACTTGATTGACTGAATAATTAATAAGTGTGAGTGCTTCTATAAATCAGGGTGTTGGGGTAAAATTCACCCTAAGATCAGACCGTGCAATGCTCAAACTGGCCTTTTGTGAAATGACCACCTGTTAAACCTGCAGACCCTCTCCTTCACCCTCCTGAGTCCTCGGTAGCTCTGAGGAACAAAGTCTGCTTTTACTTCACATGTTGTATAATTATTGTAATAATTATTATCATAATAATTGTTATTATTATCAATACTAAGTGGTTTAAGGTTTCCATATATGTAAGGGATATAATATACAGAATATAAAGAGTTAAAACTCAATCAGCTCCACCTTAAAAAGCTCTAGCTCTATGAATCGTCTGATCTAATATTTCAGGATACTTTTGCACAAATCTTATAATAAACTGATTTTTCTCCAGGTTACTGGCGAGCAGCAGCAGGTGGTCAGGGTCAAAGGTCAAGCTTTCTGTAACCATGAGGCAGGCGGTGGAGGCTCAGGTGTTAAATCCGCACTGTGAGTTGGGAGAACACGGTCAGTAGGAGTGTTTTATGGTTTAATGATAATGTGCTTACACACGTTAACCACAGATTCAGCCTTCTGCTAACGTGTCTGAGTTTGTGCTGCAGGTTTGCGTCAGATCCTGTCTGACGTCATAGAGGAGGTGAGGCAGTCTGTGAGTCAGGACATCGACGGAGCAGAGATCCTCCACAGTCTGCTTAACGCCGCCTGGCTGCAGTCACTTCTCAAGGTCTGAAAACTTGAAAAACAGAATTAAAAATCCTGGTTTCAGCGGTTAGTTTTCAGCGTTCCTCATTATACAGGGTGGGCCATTTATATGGATACACCGTAATAACATGGGAATGGTTGGTGATATTAAAGTCCTGTTTGTGGCACATTAGTATATGTGAGGGGGCAAACTCCTCAAGATGGGTGGTGACCATGGTGGCCATTTAGAAGTTGGCCATCTTGGATACAACTTTTGTTTTTTCAATAGGAAGAGGGCCATGTGACACATCAAACTTATTGGTAATGTCACAAGAAAAACAATGGTGTGCTTGGTTTCAACGTAACTTTATTCTTTCATGAGTTATTTACAAGTTTCTGACCACTTAGAAAATGTGTTCAATGTGCTGCCCATTGTGTTGGATTGTCAATGCAACCCCTCTTCTCCCACTCTTCACACTGATAGCAAAACCGCAGGAGAAATGCCAGCACAGGCATCCAGTATCCGTAGTTTCAGGTGCTGCACATCTCGTATCTTCACACCATAGACAATTGCCTTCAGATGACCCCAAAGATAAAAGTCTAAGGGTGTCAGATCAGGAGACCTTGGGGGCCATTCAACTGGCCCACGACGACCAATCCACTTTCCAGGAAACTGTTCATCTAGGAATGCTCGGACTGGGCACCCATAATGTGGTGGTGCACCATCTTGCTGGAAAAACTCAGGGAACGTGCCAGCTTCAGTGCATAAAGAGGGAAACACATCATCATGTAGCAATTTCAAATATCCAGTGGCCTTGAGGTTTCCATTGATGAAGAATGGACCCACTATCGTTGTACCCCATATACCACACCAAACCATCACTTTTGTTGTTCCAACAGTCTTGGAGGGATCCATCCAATGTGGGTTAGTGTCAGACCAATAGCGGTGGTTTTGTTTGTTAACGTCACCATTCACATAAAAGTTTGCCTCATCACTGAACTGAGGGTCCTGTTCCAATTTTTGTTTTGCCCATTCTGCAAATTCTGTGCGCCGATCTGGGTCATCCTCGTTGAGATGCTGCAGTAGCTGGAGTTTGTAAGGGTGCCATTTGTGAGTAGCTAATATCCGCCGAAGGGATGTTCGACTAATG
Organism: Rhamphochromis sp. 'chilingali'; assembly: GCF_963969265.1. Classification (NCBI taxonomy): domain Eukaryota; kingdom Metazoa; phylum Chordata; class Actinopteri; order Cichliformes; family Cichlidae; genus Rhamphochromis; species Rhamphochromis sp. 'chilingali'. The sequence goes on from NC_137931.1 coordinate 19,131,677, forward strand.
CCACTCTCCAGTGACATGCGGCGAGTGCTACGCTGTGGGCTCTTGCTGAATGAAGCTAGGACAGCCACTGATGTTTCTTCATTAGTGACAGTTTTCTTGCGTCCACATTTTGGCAAATCCAACACTGAACCAGTTTCACCAAACTTAGCAAGCAGTTTGCTAACTGTAGCATGGGAGATGGGTGGTCTCGTAGGGTGTCTTGCATTGAAATCTGCTGCAATGACCCGGTTACTGTGTTCACCAGATGTGTTAACCTCTTTGACATGTCAATAGCTGTGAACAAGGAGAAACTTGTAAATAACTCATGAAAGAATAAAGTTACGTTGAAACCAAGCACACCATTGTTTTTCTTGTAACATTACCAATAAGTTTGATGTGTCACATGGCCCGCTTCCTAGCGAAAAAACAAAAGTTGTATCCAAGATGGCCAACTTCTAAATGGCCACCATGGTCACCACCCATCTTGAGGAGTTTGCCCCCTGATGTATATTAATGTGCCACAAACAGGACTTTAATATCACCAACCATTCCCATGTTATTACGGTGTATCCATATAAATGGCCCACCCTGTACTTTGGATCATGCACCAAAATCTTACATCTTATCTTATATGAGGAAAGATGACTTACACCAGATTTATATACAAATAACATAAAATACAAAATGCAGGTAATGTAATCTAAAGTAAATGCAAAGCCTAAATGTCCTCTGCTAATTTCCTTTGTTTTAGTTAAGAGACGGTAAAATGTGTCAGTAGGCTTTGCAGGGAGATCAAGGGGTGGTTCTACAAGCTGCTGAATCATACGGGTGTACTTTGTTTATCACAGGACTGCATGCCTCCCTCAGAGTATCTAAGGTCAGATGTTTCCTCATTCACTGTAGTTTTGATATTTGTTTTTATTACTTGACTGTTTTCAGGTTTATGAGTGTTTGCAAAGATATCTAAGAGATTCTCCTGCACCAGCTCTGGATTACTCTTCGGGACTCTCGCTTGAGGTTCATCTTCCAAAACAATTTAATGTAGTTATCAAGTCCAAATGTTGTTTGGTTGGGTTTTTTTTTTTTAAAGATATTGAATGTTTCTGTCTTTATAGTTGCTGATTGATATCAGGTCCTTACCAAGTTGCTCTGAAGAGGCCAAAGAGCTGTACCATCTTCTGCGACAGCCACACCTGCAGGTTAATAAACCACTATTGGTTTCACGTTGACGTACAGAAGAGGTTAAGGGCCTATAAGGCCCATTGTAGCTCAGGCATATCCGTAAATCCTATTTTTTTGTAGTTAAATTTTCATGTACTCATGTTTAGTGCATATTTTGATTAAAAAGGGGGAGTGTCATTGATGATTATGTTGGTTTAAATAAATCAACACCCCTGAGTCATACTGTCAGAATCTTCGAAGCACAGACCAAGGAGGAGGAGTAGCAAGCTTTCATTCATTAGCCTTGTAATCCCGCTGGAAAACTCAAAAACAAGTTTTATTTGTTGTTATTTATCATCATTCTGATCCTTACTTAGAGTTTCTACGGTATCTGACTTTTATCTGATTTTGTGCTCAGCTCAGATAAAATAATTATTATGGCTTATTTTAACATTTATGTAGATGCTGAAAATGACAGCCTCAATTCAGTCTATTATTAGACTCAGATGCCTTCTCTTAACATGGAAAAGAGCCCACCCACCACTTTAATCACATTCTGGATCTTACATATGGCATAGAAGCTGAGCATTTATTAGTGGCCCTGAAAACCCTCTTTGTCTGATCATCTGTAATAATAATAATTAAATAATTTAAATTTACAATAATGGATTACAAAGCAGTGGGAATTAAGATCTCATCATAGTACATCATAGTCATTGTTATTGTTCTCTGTGCTTGTCCTGCTCAGTGCAGTGTTCGATACTGTCAACAATAATATTCTCTTACAGCGATTAAGAGCACACTGTAGGTATTACAGGTACTGCACTGCAGGGGTTTGTATCATATCTCTCTAATAGACTCCAATTTGTTCATGTAAATGGAGAGTCCTCTTCACACACTAAAGTCAATTATGGAGTTCCACAGGGTTCTGTGCTAGGACCAATTCTGTTTACATTATACATGCTTCCCTTAGGCAGTATCATTAGAAGGTGTAGCATACATTTTCATTCCTATGCAGATGATGCCCATCTTTATCTGTCCATGAAGCCAGATAACATATACCAATTAGTTAAACTGCAAAAATGTGTTAAAGATATAAAGGCTTGGATAATCTCTAATGTCCTGGGCCCTATTTCAGGAAGCCGGTTTAGTGCAAAGTCTGAGTAAGTATACCATGAGTTAACGAAAACTCTGGGTTTTCGGTTTCACAAAGCGAGTTTAGATTAATTCTGAGTGAGTCACTATGACGACACACTCCGTGAAGCTAACCTGCCCCCTAGCAGGTTTACTTCAACTAACCCTGACCTTCTCCGCCTCTTTGTCGGAAACCTGACTGTAGGAAGTGTCAGACATGGCGTGCTCCTTCCTTGAAGAGCCAGTAGATGTTGAAGCCCAAATTCTCCGCAGAGCTCTCCACCGGGAGAGAGTGATTGGAGCGCGTTTGGACATTTTATCATTTCCTGATGATTACCTGTGTGAACGTTACCGTTTTTCAGCACAATCTATAATTTATTTGAATAACATCCTCAGGCCTAATATTGCTCATGTGACACATCGCGGACATCCTCTCAGTTCTGTACATATTATTTGTATTGCACTTCGTTTTTTTGCAAACGGGAGCTTTCTGTATAATATTGGTGACGCTGAGCACGTTTCCAAGGCTACCGTCTGTCGGGCAGTCAGGAATGTTACAGTTGCACTGAAACGTCTCCTGTACTCGTCTGTGGTGTTCCCCGGTCACAGACCCACAAGATTCATCAAAGAGGGATTCCACAAAATTGCAGGTATCAGGATGAACAAAACCTAATTCATGATGTGGTGATACTTGAACTACTACTTAAATTTTACATTTATTCCCACCGTTCCCAGGCGTGATTGGCTGTACAGATGGCACTCACATTCCAATCATTGCTCCTTCAGTAAATGAAGGAGACTATGTGAACAGGAAGTCTTTCCACAGCATTAATGTACAGGTACATGGTTCCCTGTAGCATTTCAAACTAACAAATTATTTCATTATAGTAATGGATGCTAATTTGTGTTCTCTGCACTGTGAAGATCATATGTGATGCTGCCAACATTATCACAAATGTGGAAGCCAACTGCTCAGCCTCTGTGAGTGGTGGTGGTGGAGGACCCCCACCTGTTTTTCAGGCCTCCGCTTTTTTTTTCTGTTGGCTATGACGGGTCACATTTGAGCATACAGAGTAAGCAAATATGTACTTGTAATGTGCTCAGATAATTTCAATAAGTGCTTACAGAAAGAAAATTAATGTAGCCTCTAACTGCAATTGATTTACATCGGACAAACAGACCAAGCACTATGGCTCATAATACAATTACACCTTACCTGTTTGGACTATATTTTTATATTTCATTTTTACTTGCTGCCAGGAACGTTTGGGGCCTGTTGGGTTGCACCTGCGCTCACATCACATCACAAAATAAAATGTATGAAATAAAAAATAAAATTAAATATAATAAAATAACGTGTTAAATGGGTGGAAATCCCTAGATCAATGTTTAGATTAACACTCACGCATTGACTCTGTCGGCTATGTTTTGCCATGCATGCTCCCTTTCTTTTGCAGCTGAGGCTGTGTTACTTTTTTTCCGCGGAATTTGCATGTTATCGGCATATGCTGCCATCAGAATTTCGGCCTCAAGCACTGTAAAATACATTGACCGCGCCTTCTTTCCCTCCGTCTCCATGGTGACTCGCTTAATCTGTGCTCCACTAATCAGGGCTTTATGTATCCTCGTGCGCGCGCTTAACTTGGGGTTAAAGCAACTCCGCGTTGACTGAACTAATTGTTATCAGCCTTTCTGAAACCGAATATTCCGAGTTGGACAGTTCGGGGTTACTCAACCCTGAGTATCGTTTTTCACTCTGAGTTTTCTAAACCGGCTTCCTGAAATAGGGCCCAGCTTATACATTCAGATAAAACTGAGGTTATTCTATTAGGCTCTGAAAATCCCAGAAATGTGGTGGCTAACCAGATGCTGACTCTGGATGACATTACCTTGGCCTTCAGTAACACTGAGAGCAATCTTGGAGTCGTTTTTGACCAGGCAATGCACATTACAAACAAATACAGGGAGTGCAGAATTATTAGGCAAATGAGTATTTTGTCCACATCATCCTCTTCATGCATGTTGTCTTACTCCAAGCTGTATAGGCTCGAAAGCCTACTACCAATTAAGCATATTAGGTGATGTGCATCTCTGTAATGAGAAGGGGTGTGGTCTAATGACATCAACACCCTATATCAGGTGTGCATAATTATTAGGCAACGTCCTTTCCTTTGGCAAAATGGGTCAAAAGAAGGACTTGACAGGCTCAGAAAAGTCAAAAATAGTGAGATATCTTGCAGAGGGATGCAGCAGTCTCAAAATTGCAAAGCTTCTGAAGCGTGATCATCGAACAATCAAGTGTTTCATTCAAAATAGTCAACAGGGTCGCAAGAAGCGTGTGGAAAAACTAAGGCGCAAAATAACTGCCCATGAACTGAGAAAAGTCAAGCGTGCAGCTGCCAAGATGCCACTTGCCACCAGTTTGGCCATATTTCAGAGCTGCAACATCACTGGAGTGCCCAAAAGCACAAGGTGTGCAATACTCTGAGACATGGCCAAGGTAAGAAAGGCTGAAAGACGACCACCACTGAACAAGACACACAAGCTGAAACGTCAAGACTGGGCCAAGAAATATCTCAAGACTGGTTTTTCTAAGGTTTTATGGACTGATGAAATGAGAGTGAGTCTTGATGGGCCAGATGGATGGGCCCGTGGCTGGATTGGTAAAGGGCAGAGAGCTCCAGTCCGACTCAGATGCCAGCAAGGTGGAGGTGGAGTACTGGTTTGGGCTGGTATCATCAAAGATGAGCTTGTGGGGCCTTTTCGGGTTGAGGATGGAGTCAAGCTCAACTCCCAGTCCTACTGCCAGTTTCTGGAAGACACCTTCTTCAAGCAGTGGTACAGGAAGAAGTCTGCATCCTTCAAGAAAAACATGATTTTCATGCAGGACAATGCTCCATCACACGCGTCCAAGTACTCCACAGCGTGGCTGGCAAGAAAGGGTATAAAAGAAGAAAAACTAATGACATGGCCTCCTTGTTCACCTGATCTGAACCCCATTGAGAACCTGTGGTCCATCATCAAATGTGAGATTTACAAGGAGGGAAAACAGTACACCTCTCTGAACAGTGTCTGGGAGGCTGTGGTTGCTGCTGCACGCAATGTTGATGGTGAACAGATCAAAACACTGACAGAATCCATGGATGGCAGGCTTTTGAGTGTCCTTGCAAAGAAAGGTGGCTATATTGGTCACTGATTTGTTTTTGTTTTGTTTTTGAATGTCAGAAATGTATATTTGTGAATGTGGAGATGTTATATTGGTTTCACTGGTAAAAATAAATAATTGAAATGGGTATATATTTGTTTTTTGTTAAGTTGCCTAATAATTATGCACAGTAATAGTCACCTGCACACACAGATATCCCCCTAAAATAGCTCAAACTAAAAACTACTTCCAAAAACCTTCAGCTTTGATATTAATGAGTTTTTTGGGTTCATTGAGAACATGGTTGTTGTTCAATAATAAAATTATTCCTCAAAAATACAACTTGCCTAATAATTCTGCACTCCCTGTATGTGGTTCTGCACATTCATGCATATATTACTTCTAGGCCAGACTATTGCATTCGATTTTTATCAGGCTGTTCTAAAACTTCCCTGAAAAAGCCTTCAGTTGATCCGAAATGCTGCAAGAAGAGTACTGACAAGGACTTTAAAAAAAAAAAAGAGAGAACATTTTGTCTCAGATTAGCTTCTCTTCTTTGGCTCTTTGTTCCTCCAGAATCAAATTTAAAATCCTTCTCATCACATACAAGGTCTTGAATAATCAGGCCCCATTTTATCTTAAATACCTCATAGTGGCAGTTAACCATCCCTCACTTTTTCCTTCCCCTTGTCACTAAGTACTTGCTCAAAGGGGGTCATCTGATTGTTGAGCTTTTCTCTCTGATATTGTGGGGTGTTTACCTTACAATATCCAATAAAATACAAGTACAAAGCACTTTGAGGGAACAGTTGCTGTGATTTGGCACTATATAAATGACATTGAATCCAACTGAAAATTCCCAACATTTCTTTTCTGTATTTCATTAGTGAACTATAGTATTAGTGAAACTATGATTTAAATGTAACTAGACTTACATATGTACCTGTGTCTTTTCTATTGTTATTTGCTACTGTTAATTGTTACTGTTCTTAGTCTCAGTCTGGTTTGTCTGTTTTCCATCAAGGCCCTTCTTTCGGCTCATGATACAATAGCTCTGAAGGACTATGAGCCGGTGTTGCCCCCAATGCCAGAAGACCTGCCGGACGATGAGGAGGCCACCCGGATCGTCTGCCTGGTGAAGAATAAACAGCCACTGGTGAGATTCCTGAGCTAATACCTCCTCAACAGGCAAATGAAATCTGGTTTGTACAGATGGTTCTGAGCTGAGTAGAACAGCAGTAGACCAGCTGTTTAGGAACTAAGCAAGCTTTTAATGAGGCAAAAATCTTTTGTTAGGTATGAATCTAATTTATTATTATCTCCTTAATTAACAAGCTTACTGGGACGAGGAAAATCAAAACCTTTCAGTTTTCAAATCAAAGAAGAAAGTATGTAAATTAAATATTAATTCAACGTAACTATGGCCAGTCAGTCCCCCAACCAGGGGGAAGTCTCTGGCTGTGTCTAGGAGAAACTGGTCGCAAATAGGAACATGGTGCTGCACCTAAACCCCCTTTTGATAGCTTTGGCTTTGGCTGTAGGTTGCATAGAAGACGCTAACAAACATTCACTAAATACTTGCTAATTGGCTGCAGGCTGTGAAGAGTGCAGCACAAACTTGCAACAGAGACCCTTCATCTTCAAAATACGTCACTGGATGATGGTCGGTGTCTTCCATGCAAACTATGGCCAACTCCAGCAATCTGCTAGTGTCTAAAGCAAACACAAGTAGGTTTTGAGGGCAGAGTTATTTTTGTGTACTCTTATTATGAAGGGATAGAGTCCAAAACAGTTTATTTTAAACATATTTATTTCTGATTTAATGCTGGATAACTTACATAGGAGTCTTTGGGGTTTGCTCCAGTTACCACTTTAAGCTTTGGCTTCATTTTGAAAGTGCTGCTTTGTTTGTTGTGTGCAGTGCATGACCTAAATAGAGGCATCCACATACTTTTGAACTTACAAAAAGTTCATTGTATTTTAGGTGGATGCAGAAGTGGATATAAAACCAAAATCATGTGGAGAAGCAGGAAACCTGACTCTTTAATCTGGACCATGAAGGAGTTACTTTTTTTCAGGACTGCGTATGTAGGCAGATGCTCCTGAATATTTTAATATGTTGGGTTTTTGGCCAACTCAAAATAAGTCAAACAGATGACAGAGAGCAGATGTTTGATTCATAATCTGTCATTTGTATAATTGTCTGTTGATGCTACAGATAAATTTCGAAGAGCAAAAGCCACTGGAATAGAAAGGAAACAAGACAGTTAGGAGACATCTGATGCTAATTTATCATCTTTTTCTATATGTCTTAAATGCATGCAAATGATTACTAGTTCAAACCTTGCTTTATCCGAGTGGAACATGATTCTGTTGTCTCACAGCTTTGCAACCACCACAAAGTTGGCAAGCTGTTGCCCAATGCTTGTCCTCCCTGTGCAAAAAGCCCCAGAGGGGGGATCCGCCATCACTTGAACACCTTGAGGCGTTTGACCCGACAGAAGCTTCACAGAGGGACAGGGTTCGGGGTCCAGAACCCCTCAGCTCAGAGTTGGATGCTAAAAGCAAATGATTCGTCATGGTGCAGAGTCCGGAGAGGAAGCTACCCGCCAACCGAGCCAATGCATCACCTGACAGAGGCTCGACCATACCCGTTACCACAATGTAAGCCTTTGACTGGCTGCCAGGTGTGCTGCAGCACGCCGATGTGCCAGTGCAGAGTTTGTTACTCCAACATGTTGTGGGAGCAAAGGTCAAATCGCTCTGCACCTTCAGTCTGCAGTTCGGTCCTGATTGGTAAGGAAAGATCTGGGCCTTGTTTTCCAATGAGTGCATCTTTGAACTGCTTTTATTTCAACCTCTAAGATGCTTTTGGAAAACAAGCTGGTTCTTCATCACTTCTAATTGCACTGTCTTCATCCATTCATCCATCCCATTCACTCATGGATTAATAATGTCTGTTTTCTCATTGGAGACGTGGACGAGCTCAACAGTGGAGACGAGTACGAAGTAGGACAGTCCACTGGTGCTCCATCACCATTTCCCCAACGTTTGACCATGACTCCACCATGTCTCAGCATGCATGATTACTTCCAGCCAGGCCTGTCTCCAAGGTTCAGAACTAAAAGCCCTTGCATCCGAACAGCCCCACCCAGCCCCATGCGGCCTCACCGCATACTGGAGGTGCCGCCCGTGGAGCTCGTCAAACAGGAGAGTCTGGACGAGCTGAGGACGACTGTACAGTTGGCCGCCAGCTCCATGGAGAGCAGCACCAAAGACATAAAGCTCCTTGGGGAGAGGATGGCAGCAGCCACAGAGCACATGTCGGTGACAGTGCAGGACAACTCGCAGGCTTTGCTCCTCCTCACGCAGGTTGTGGACCGGTTGCAGACACTCCTCACAGCCACCAGATCTGAAGTAAACACCCTTAAAGCTGCTGAGCAGGAAGGCACTTTGAAGAAAAGCCCAACTCAAAAGCCTCAAGGGCACCAGTCCCCATGTTCCTTCAGCTCCTCCTCCAGCTCCCTCAGCAGCTCCTTGGACCCTCCTTCCACCTCCCAGTTGGGCAGCTGCCAGTCTCCGTCTTGTCGTGGATCTCCCTGGGACACAGTGAAATCAAAAAACTCTCCTGTGGCACAGAAGAAGCACAGCCACACTGATCTGGAAACATCCAAACATCAGCTTACAAATGGCCTGTTTGATGAGAAGTTCAGTCCCTTGAAAGGAGGTCGCTCAAACCAGCGGAAGAAAAAGAAGAGGAAGAAGGCGACATGAGAGCTGTCCAGAAAGTGGCCTTCTTTGGGTCCTTTGTAGGAGCACCGTGGCTACCCTGCAAACAGTGGTAGTTCATGTTTCTTTTGTCTGTTTCATTACATTTCATCTGTGGCAAATCAGCTCCAGTTTCCCTTCGCTTGTGTCACTATTACGTTATTTAGGCCTGAATTAAACCTTCAAGTCTATTCTTGCATATCCATCAGAGCCACATCTGTCCATTTTATCTTCATTTATCTGACCTGGCAGCAACTGTTTATTCTGTTTTTTCATTTCGTCTTTCTCAGGGAGCAACTATAAAAAGAAACGAGATCACAGGAGAGATTTTTATAGCTCGGGTGATTCACGGAGGGCTTGCGGATCGCAGTGGTGAGCCCTTTTTTTTTTTTTTTACCCCCGTTTAACCCCCTATAGCTAATGTCTGTTGTTTAGATGAGTAAACCCTAACTCTAATCTTAACTCTAGACTTTTACTGGAGGATTCCTAGATTAACCTTCCTGCCTTCTTGGGACCTTTTTGTGCCACTGCTATGTGTTAAATGGCTGCCATTTCCACTGTGTTCAGTGGAATATAACCAAACTTGCCACAGGATAGTTTTTACCTGTCAATGTTAATATTCCAGTGTGAATTCCTTAAATCAGCCTAAAATGGCTGAGCAGCAGAAATCCCCACACCCATCACCCTGGGGACCATTTTCTGCCCATTGACTTCCATTATAAACGCTATTTTTCAACCCCAAATTATCATCATATGATTTTATTTTTTCTTCTTTTCTTGGATGTCAATGAAGACTCAGGGCCTTGAAGTTTTAATTTTTAAATTGCAAAAAAAATGCAAAAAAAATAATGGCAGGTCAAAATGTATGTTGGTGCCAATCTTTGGTCCATCTAAAGGCCTACTTATAATGACAATCACATATTACTTCAACTGGTTTTTTGTGGAAATATTTAGTTTCGTTTTTGGGGCTTATAACACAGGGCGCTCATTATTGTACTTTATTGAGCCCCGTGGGGAAATTGCTCTCTGCATTTAACCCATTCACTCAGTGAAGCAGTGGGCAGCCATTGGGCGCCCGGGGAGCAGTGTGTAGGGACGGTACCTTGCTCAGGGGTACCTCAGGGTAGCTGTTAAGGGGAATCGAACCCCCGACCTTCCGATCATGGGGCAACCACTCTACCTACTGAGCTATCCCTGCCCTCATGTAATAACACTGGGATTTGAAGGGTTAAAACAACGAAAATATAATTAAAACTTTACATGAATATTTCAGGGAGAAGTAGTTTTACAAGGTTGGCTAATTTAAAGTGGAATAAAATATGGATATATGGTCTTTTTATGGCGTGGCTGAGAATGGTCCCTAGGGTGATGGGTGTGAGTTTTTTAAAGGATGGCAGGAGGGTTAAGCCTAGTGCCAGACTAAAAGAAAACATCAGTGACGATCTACACTGGAAAACATCTGACACGTAGAGCTTAAAGTTATGCATTAATGCAAAACTGAACTTTCTGTGCTGGTGCTGAGGACAAATTGTTTGCAAACATCTGTTTTGGGGCTTTAACTTCATCTTGCACTCTTTATTCTGCAGATGTACACAGACCATCTGATTGTGTTCGTTTTCAATGTTGGGATGATTCATGTAGGAAGACAAAAAAAAATCTTCCTGGTCAATCTGCTTCCAAATTCTAGTGCTAGTTGCAATCAAGCACTTTATATAAAACATGGATCTCATCTATTGATTTGTGGAGCTTCAGGTTGAGATTTTTTTGGTCCATAAGACAGTAACTTTACCTTTCTTTATTATGTAGTTTTCACAAGTGAAGACAAAATTAGAATCATGTTGAACTTTTTACTGAGGTCATGAATAAGGTGGTGGGTAGGGTCTGCACTCCTAGACAAAGGGATGGATCTTTGCTTCCAGAGAAGCTTCCCCCTGCTGACCATTAGGGGGAAAAAATGCAGGTTTCTCGTATTTCTGCTTTGGCATCACTTTTCAGACCCAAAGCTTATACTATATGGGCAAAAGGGCTGGGCCATCTCCACATTAAATCTACAGGAGCTGCTCAGCCATGAAGCTCATAGGTTTTGTGCTGATGTTAATGCTGGAGGAGATTTGGAGCTCTACAGTTATCATAAAGACAGGGTGCATGGCTAGGTGATTGATTTTAGACACCTGTGCCAATGGGACTCAAAATACCTGAATTCAAATAGTAAAAGGTGTGGCCCCGTACTTTTGTCCATGCAGTGTACGTCTATATTTGTTTTTGTCCCATTTTGGGAGCATTTATAAGATAATCCTAACAAAATAAAAGGTTCAGAACCAGAGACATGGACTGGTTGGGTTGGACAAAGTTTTTGTTCATGCAGACAGGACTTTCTTCTTCTGGTTACAGACACATCCTCATGTGGCTTTTACCTTTACCATGAAAAGAAATGTAACTTTAGACAATTTTAAAACATCCACACTGGTTATATAGTATACTAAATAAGCTCTGACAGGCAGCGATTGGACCTGTAAGCTTTTAAATGACAAGTTGTGCTTAAATTTGATTGCTTTTGTTATTGATTATAACAATATATTGATCATATTTTCGTTGAGGTTTTAGTGTATTACAAACAAGATAAACTACAGTAGATTAAAGCACATAAAAGTTAACAAAACTAAAGAAAACATGAAATGAAAAACTGATATCTTTTTTACAGGGAGTGCAGAATTATTAGGCAAGTTGTATTTTTGAGGAATAATTTTATTATTGAACAACAACCATGTTCTCAATGAACCCAAAAAACTCATTAATATCAAAGCTGAATGTTTTTGGAAGTAGTTTTTAGTTTATTTTTATTTTTAGCTATTTTAGGGGGATATCTGTGTGTGCAGGTGACTATTACTGTGCATAATTATTAGGCAACTTAACAAAAAACAAATATATACCCGTTTCAATTATTTATTTTTACCAGTGAAACCAATATAACACCTCCACATCCACAAATATACATTTCTGACATTCAAAAACAAAACAAAAACAAATCAGTGACCAATATAGCCACCTTTCTTTGCAAGGACACTCAAAAGCCTGCCATCCATGGATTCTGTCAGTGTTTTGATCTGTTCACCATCAACATTGCATGCAGCAGCAACCACAGCCTCCCAGACACTGTTCAGAGAGGTGTACTGTTTTCCCTCCTTGTAAATCTCACATTTGATGATGGACCACAGGTTCTCAATGGGGTTCAGATCAGGTGAACAAGGAGGCCATGTCATTAGTTTTTCTTCTTTTATACCCTTTCTTGCCAGCCACGCTGTGGAGTACTTGGACGCGTGTGATGGAGCATTGTCCTGCATGAAAATCATGTTTTTCTTGAAGGATGCAGACTTCTTCCTGTACCACTGCTTGAAGAAGGTGTCTTCCAGAAACTGGCAGTAGGACTGGGAGTTGAGCTTGACTCCATCCTCAACCCGAAAAGGCCCCACAAGCTCATCTTTGATGATACCAGCCCAAACCAGTACTCCACCTCCACCTTGCTGGCGTCTGTGTCGGACTGGAGCTCTCTGCCCTTTACCAATCCAGCCACGGGCCCATCCATCTGGCCCATCAAGACTCACTCTCATTTCATCAGTCCATAAAACCTTAGAAAAACCAGTCTTGAGATATTTCTTGGCCCAGTCTTGACGTTTCAGCTTGTGTGTCTTGTTCAGTGGTGGTCGTCTTTCAGCCTTTCTTACCTTGGCCATGTCTCTGAGTATTGCACACCTTGTGCTCTTGGGCACTCCAGTGATGTTGCAGCTCTGAAATATGGCCAAACTGGTGGCAAGTGGCATCTTGACAGCTGCACGCTTGACTTTTCTCAGTTCATGGGCAGTTATTTTGCGCCTTGGTTTTTCCACACGCTTCTTGCGACCCTGTTGACTATTTTGAATGAAACGCTTGATTGTTCGATGATCACGCTTCAGAAGCTTTGCAATTTTGAGACTGCTGCATCCCTCTGCAAGATATCTCACTATTTTTGACTTTTCTGAGCCTGTCAAGTCCTTCTTTTGACCCATTTTGCCAAAGGAAAGGACGTTGCCTAATAATTATGCACACCTGATATAGGGTGTTGATGTCATTAGACCACACCCCTTCTCATTACAGAGATGCACATCACCTAATATGCTTAATTGGTAGTAGGCTTTCGAGCCTATACAGCTTGGAGTAAGACAACATGCATGAAGAGGATGATGTGGACAAAATACTCATTTGCCTAATAATTCTGCACTCCCTGTAATGCATGTTTGTGTGTACATAGGTCTACTCCATGCAGGGGACCGGATCATAGAGGTGAACGGTTTTCCTGTGGACGGGATGGAGCCTGAGCAAGTTATCCAAGTTGTGGTGGGTCATTTGTTCATCAAATAAAATGTGCTCTTGCTGTTGTGTATTGTTTGCATCCAACATTGGTTCTGTTCATGCTCCATTTTGTTTTCTTACAACCAATCAGCAAGCTCGGTCGCATGGCACCATTATGTTTAAAGTCATTCCCATCACAGAAAGGCCGGTCCACAACCAGACCATGGTGAGTCTTTTACCACAGCTCCATTATTATTGTCTCTGTTCACATAAAAAATATTTACCCCTATTTTGTGTGTTTCTCTTTGCTAGCTATACGTACGGGCCATGACTGACTACAGCCCTCAGCAGGACCCGGCCATCCCTTGCGCCGATGCCGGCATGAGCTTCAGAAGAGGCGACATCCTGGAGATTGTGGACCAGACAGATGCCCTCTGGTGGCAGGCAAAGAAACTACCCAGCAGCACAGCATGTGCTGGCCTCATCCCCTCCACCAACCTCCTCAAACGGTCAGATATGGTTCTTTTAAGCATGTTCTTCCAATCTTGGACTGCATGTAATAGGCTTTCATTTTGCTGTTTGGTCATTTTTATGGGTAAGGTGTTAAAATTCCCTGATTCATTCAATTCCATCTCCTAAAAGTCATCTTTAATTCAGTTCAATTCAATTTAACAGTATTGAGATACAAATTAATTAAACTGAACTGATTAAAAGAAGAAGAAAGAAAACCTGTGAGCAAGCACTTGGCAACAGTGGGGACAAAAAACTCCCTTTAAAAAGGAAGAAACCTCCAGCAGATCCAGTCTCAGAGAGGAGCGGCCATCTGCCGCAACCAGTTGATGGGTTGCAGAATGGAGCTGAGGACAAATTTATATACAACTAACATACTATAATATCTGCTTATTTTTCTTTTCATTTTCCTTTTGGGGCTTTTCCTCTGACATATTCTGACTTTGGCCCTTAAGAGCTACTTGTTTGGTAACACTGGCCTCTTCAGCTTGTTTTTCTTGAATTGACTGCTGCACTGTCTCATTTCGGGCCTGAGGATTTTCTAATTTAGTAAAACTGACCTCTTTTTCTTGCTATTATATGTCCAGACATGATCGAAATGTTGTGATTCTTACCAGGTCTTTAAAATGAGATAAATACAAGTTCAGATAAAGCATGAAATATGACATAAATATTACACTGTATGTTTATTTGTTTAACAGAAATTCAAGCCAAAATAGAGAAGCTGTGTGTGAAAAACTAAGTACAGTCTACTGCTTCCATAATTAGGAGGGTAATTAGCACCCAGGTGCTGATAATCAAATACAATTGCTTTAACTGATCTTCCCCAAGTATGAGCACCTCTTTGAAAGCAGAAATGTTGGCAGTTTGCCGGTCTGGAGCATTCAGTTATGTGATGTGTTTTTTTGCTGGGATGTCAACTCTTGGTAAGATTGTGGTCCTGGGCACATTGCAGTGATTGACCATGACTTCCTCTGTATATCAAAGTATTCTAGAATCAAATGTGAGGGCATCTGTCTGACAGCTGAAGCTTGGCTGAAACTGATCATGCAACAAGACCAGATGACTCTCTGTTATGTCCTACAATGTATAACCTCAGAAGTGCAACAGTATGTCCTTTATCAGGTTAGGATTACATGAAAAAACAAAATTCATATTTGGCTTATTCAAGGATGGCCATGTCTGCATAAACAAGTGATAAAAGTGAGACTTTAAATAATAATGAAATGCTCTTCCACTGGGTTTAAAGCTTTAAATATCTGATTTAGATTTTGTTGTTTGACATATCCAGATGACTGGATGGATGGAGCTTATCAGCTAATGCTTAAGGCTAGCTGGCTAGCAGTAATATTTGTGATCCTAGTTTGGGTTAAAGCAAAGTATACTGAGCAGCCAACTCTTTATAGTAACCTCTAGTACAATCAAATGCTGAGCAAGGAATCTGAACTGAATCAGACTGAAAAGGGACATGTATTGAATGTATTCAGTGAGACTTAAAACGAGTAATTTAGATCATTTACTCCTCAGGAAATTGTTTCCTGGAGTCATAAATGAAGTGAAAAATCAAATATAATGTGAATATATATATATATATATATCATATATAATTTGGGAGCATCACCTAGAAATGTCTTTTTTGACATCTCATAATATTTTACAGGTGGCATAAAAGTTGTCTCATCTTACTCTGTTTCTGCTTGTTGTAACAGGAAGCAGAGGGAGTTCTGGTGGTCACAGCCTTACCAGCCACACACCTGCATTCAGACCTGTGAGTGCGCTCAGGTTTTCTTTTAATCATCATTAAAGTCACTGCTTTACAGCTTCACAGATGAGTTTTCTTTGTGTTCTGCTCCATGCTTACTGAAGTGAGCACTGTAGAGGAAGGTAAGAATAGACTACATTAAACTTAATCAAACTTGAATCGTTCTATAACTGATCTGACCTTAATTATCTCTGTTTTTCCAACCACAGAGGAAGACTTAATGGCGATTGATGACAAATGTGTGGAAGCAGGTAAACCTTTACCTTCCATTTACTGTGTAATGTGCCTTTTATTCATCTTTTACACACAAACTAACTAACCACACAAAAACGTCTTTGCTTCTCTGTCTTTAACTTGTGTCTGTTTGTGTTTCCTGCCCCGATAGACGAGGAGGCATTTGATTCTGGTAGGTAAGTCTTTGCTGATGTAATCCGTTCTGTCCCTGAATTTGTTTCGTGCCCTTCAAAGGAAATTTTTGTTGTTGTTTCTTTTCCAAACGTTCCTGCTGCCTGATGGGGAAATGTCAGAGGAGCTAAGAGAAGGTGAGAAAAGCTTAAAGAATTGTGTTCTTATCTGCCTCACAAGAGTAAATTTATACATTTCTTTAATTTAATTTAATTAAAAGAGCAGACCTCCTGACTTGTTATGGAGATAGGTCACATGTTCTTACTTGGACTGATATTAAATCATATATTAAAACAATAAAATTCAATAGTGCAGGAGCCAGTATAGAAACACAAAATATGAGCATAACGGTCCTCTGTTTTATAATTGGTGTGTTGCATTTTAAGAAATGTAGCATTTGGTGTTTTTGTAGCTTATCGCCGGGGTTTCTCTTCTGCCGCAGACTTTTTTTTCTGTTAATCCAGCAGTGCATCATAAATCCCTGAAGTGCTGTTTAATTTGCAGAGGTAATTTAGACTTTCCAGTAATTTACATCTGGGAAATGGAGGCTGACGCAGTTGCTTTGGTTGATTTCAGGTCAAAATGATGCACTGTATTATTTTGCATGCTTTCTTTTTTTCATGTTTGACATTTTAGTGTGTAGGGCTTTTATTGGAGTCATTACATAAAAAATAATCAAGATTTTTACAAAAAGATGAGCCTAGCATTAAATGGTAGATAAAAAGGAGACCTTTTCATATGCTCCAGCTTGCTTTGAGCAGCCATCTAGCCCATATGGTGATATGACCAGCGAAAGTTTACCCAAAATGCACTTTGAAATTATGCTTCTTTCTGTTCCTCCACTCTGACCTAGGGATATGACTCTCAGCCTGGGTGCAAGAGGTTTAAGTTGAATCCCGGACTAGCCCCCAAAAATGTTAGTTCTTACATCCATGGCTCAGAGAAACATTTGAGTAGCAAGTCTAAGAATTTTTAAATAATACAAAAATAATTTCTCCCAAAGAAAGCAAATAAGAAAAACTGAAGCAAATTCACAACGCTTCATCAGTTTGATTGCTGTTGCTCCCAACTCACCAAAGCAAATTTCAAACAGCAACTAAAGCCAAAGGTTGATGCTGATAGAAGAGAGAGAAAGAGCGGCCCATAGCATAGCTGCATCTGGCTTTATATATGCAGCTGACCTTCAGATTATTAACAATGACAGAAAAAAGAAAAACATGGTAGTTAATGTGCTGGCTCAGCGAGGCACATGTAACAGTCACCGACACTAAACTGGTTTAGTTTTTGCGATTGAAAGATAGTTGAGTTTTGCGATTGAAAGTGTGGTATATCCCGTGATACTGCCTTCGCAGGTGTTTATAGGAAAAACAGATTAGGCCATAAATTGTGAGATTTATATTTCAATGTAAAACTGGTTTTAACAGAGGTACGAATTTTTCAACATAATATTTAATAGTAGCACTGGAAAAGCAAAGAAAATCAAGTGTAAGCATAAAACATTGACACAAAGCAGCTTGCAAAGTACCCCATAACTAGGGCTGGGTATCGTCACTGATTTCTAGAATCGATTCAATTCCGATTCACAAGGTCCCAAATCGATTCGATTCAATTCAATTTGATTTGAATCTGGGAAATTTTGACAGTCAGAAATATTATAATTCAGATCAGTACATTTACATATTTTTGTATCTATAAAAAGGAAGCTGAACCTCGTAAGACTTTATCAAAGGTGTGAGCATCACAGCAGATGCCTTTGTGTCAAAGTAGCTGAAGATAAAACACAGAAAAACATGAAGGTGATTTTCCTGGCCTGGGATTTTATAAAAATATTCTGCAGTACATCAAAAACAAAAGAAAACCATTAATCAACATATGAACATCACCTCTGAAGTTACAACGGTTTTATTAGAGACACGGCTGAGCATTTTGCATAATTTTAGAAAGTTTAAATTTGTTCAGTATTGAACGGCAGAAATTAGGTTTTCTTTTCGGAAGTATGTAAAACGAAAAAAACCAGCGGTCAACAGCGCTGTAAACAACGGTAGACTTGTGCGTAACAAGCAAGCGAATAATGCAGAAAACATATTTTTAGATGGGAAACTGTTCTTGAAGTACAGAGAGAGAGAGATGTGCATGAAGTGTGATTTTTATCGTGGTGGAAGCAAAACAGTAAGAGTGAATTCATGACGATGTTTATGTGAAGCGCAGTTTGGCTCTTCTTTTGCTGCTGGTTTGGTCAGTATTGTTTGGAGAGAGATAAAACTAACAGCTTTAGAATCAGCGCAAAAAGGGCGTAAACACAAAGTGCGGACCCGCCAAAACATCAGAATCAGTGAGCTGTCAGCTTTCAGCCCCAACCGTGTCCATGCCGTCGGGTGAGAAAGGCACATCTCACTGATTCTGATCCGCGGGTCCGCGCTTTGTGTTTACACCTCTGTGCAGAATCCGTGTTCCTGCTCTCATTTACTGTCTTAGCTGTTTGGTGGTTGTTGAAATTTTGAGGTTTCACCTGAGATTCTGGCATTTCGGGCAAAATAAATTTATATTAAAACATCGATTCAGGATTTTAATGAATCGATTTCACGTTATCCAAGCCAGAATCAATTTTAATCGATAAATCGATTATAAAAACCCACCCCTACCCATAATCGTAGCACAAATCCTCTGTTATTATTTGTAACAGGTGTGTTGCATTGTGGGAAATGGGAAGGATCCAGTGTTTTTGTGGCATGAACCACACTAAAGACTAAATACTGTATGTATGCTTATCTGACTTTTTCTTTTAATCCAGCAGTGCATCATAAATCCCTCAAGTACTGTTTGAATTTGCAGAAATATTTTAGACTTTGTTTTAGGGTGGAGGCTTTATGGGACACGCGGGCTGATGTAGTTGCTTTGATTGATTTAAGGTCACAGATAAAATCCAATCCTGTGTATCTCTGTCTCGCTCCCCACCAACACACATTGGCTATCATCTGGATTACCCAGGAACAACTTACAACTAATAAATCTAATGTAAAGGGGAAAAAAAGTGTATATATAGCAAATTTACAACTTAAAGTTCCTACGTTATTACTTTAACGGTTACTACGCATCCTTGGACTCTGGTATTGCTTAGTTTTCAGTAATTTCAAGTAAAAATTATTAACAAAACCATTTGGAGGTAATTTGACCCTAAAATAAAAATAATTGAAATGCACAGAAGACTAGCTGTTGCAGAGATGTAATCTTCCCAGTGTGTCCCGGGCCTCCATTCCTTTCCTGAAACATCTCATGTAGGAGGCACCCAGGATGCATCCTGATAAGATGTCTGAACCATGAGGAGTGGCTCTGCATTATTCACTGTGTTTTGCAGAATTATTTTTAATTACACTGTGTGCAAATATCTGTATTTTTTACATCTCTTTTATTGTTGTTACCGATCTTTTTTCCACATGTCTCACTGTGTTACGTCCTGCTTTTTTTTTTTTAAATCCAAACCAGAGGAGGATGACTTTAGAAGCAACATTGAAGGAATATATTTAGGTAAGCCTTCTCGAGCAGCAAATTATTTCTCTTATAATGTTGCTCAAACTTGTTGGTATATTTAGAGTTTAGTTCTGTTTCTGTGTGTGTTGTGGATCCATTTTTGAGGGTTATCTACTGACATCTGTTCTTTTTCATCAGCGGGCTTTAGGCGCAGCATGCGTCTGTGTCGGCGGCGGGCTCACAGCACCACCCAGCCGTCCTGCAACACCCGTTGCCCCAGCAGCTGCTACAGTGCCCTCAACAGTCCATATGAGGAGGTGGTTCGTTACCAGCGCCACTCAGAGGATGTACACCGCCTCATTGTCCTCTTAGGTACAGAAAACATTTCAGTCCTTTAGTTTAGTTTACCAAACATCTACACTCATAAGCCTTTTAGATACACCTTGATAGAATCGGGGTGGGTGCTCTTTTATCTTCAGAGCTGTCATAATTCAACAAGGTGCTGGAAACACTCTTCAGAGATTTTGGCCCACATTGACATGACAGCGCCACACATTTGGTGCTGTTCAAATAACCAGTATGAGATGATTGTGTGAAATGGTGTGTTATCCCGCTGGAAGGAGCCATAAGACGATGATGATGCTCAATTAGTACTACTGGCTTAAAGTGTGCCAAGAAAATGTCCTCCATACGGTTACACCACCTCCACCACGAGCTGGAACTGCTGATAAAAAGGGAGGATGGATCCACGTTTTCAGACCAGGCAACATTTTTCTAAACTCTTCATAACTTGGTTGTAACAAGTGGTTATTTGAGTTATTGTTGCCCTTCTATTAGCTTGAAGCAGTCACATAGAAAACTGCGACAAACTGGATATTATCTCTTCTTTGTGTATGCATGTGTATGCATGTGTAATGTATATATAGACATGTGTGTGTGTGTGTGTGTGTGTGTGTGTGTGTGTGTGTGTGTGTGTGTGTGTGTGTGTGTGTGTGTGTGTGTGTGTGTGTGTGTGTGTGTGTGTGTGTGTGTGTGATTTACATTGCTGTGCTTGAGAACCTCCATCTACCGGAACCAAATTCCTTGTATGTGTCTGCACATATACTTGGCCAATAAACATTGGCCAATAAAAATTCTGATGCTCAGTTTGAACTTCAGCAGGTCATCTGGATCATGTCTAAATGCCTAATGCAATAACAAGCAGTTGAATGAAAGTATATACAAACAATTAACATGCGCGTGCTTTTTCAGGTCCGTCTGGTGTAGGTGTGAATGAACTTCGAAGGCGTTTGGTTGAGATGAACCCAAACATCTTCCAGGGACCAGTGCCATGTACGTAATCATCTTTTCAGTCACAGACATCATGAAAATTTTTAATTGAATTCAAAAACACTATTAAAAAGCAGAGTTGCCTGAGAAATCCTAGGCATTCTCTTCTTTCTGGGCTCTTTGTGTTTTTGTCTCAGATTCTGTAATAATCAGATTAAATGGTTGATTTTTCTTTTTTCCTTCTCCAGACACTACAAGAGCACCCAGAGGATATGAGGAATCTGGCAGAGAATATTTCTTCGTCAGCCGAGAAGTCTTTGAGAACATGGTTTATCACAACAGGTACAGCTGTCTGCACACATTAAAACATTAATGAAGTTGTGGAATGTAGATGGAACTGATGAGAGCTTAGCCACAATCGATAGATTTTAGCCCCACTGTCTCTGTCTTTTTTTTGTCCGGCAGGTTTCTGGAGTACGGCGAGCACAAAGGGAACATGTACGGCACCAGCATCGAGTCTGCAAAGGAGGTTTTAAACAGCGGCAAGATCTGCGTCATCGACATTGAGCCAAACGCAAGTCCAACTCAGACACAGTAAAGAGAGCCAATAGATAAATAAAAGTGTTTTCATGTAAATTTGTATATCCTTCTTTAGGCCCTCCAGGCAGTGAGGACACACGAACTGAGGGCCTTCGTCATCTATGTTAAGCCTCCGACTCTGGAGCGCCTCAGGGAGACAAGACAGGACTCGTACATCACCACCAACTACTACGTCAACCGGCCATTCAAAGTATGACGCTGGGCTTAGTTGTCTGGTTAAAACGTCCACTCTTAATTTGGAGAAAAAAATTTCTTTTTCCTAATAAGATAATTATTTACATTCACATGTGATTGCTCTCATCCAATAGAGCATTACAAAGATATTGGTACACACAAGGGAAGGGATTTGATTTGGGAGGTCTCAAATTTTATAGGAACTTTTTCTTTACCCCCAACTTGACTTCTTCTGTTTTAATTAGAATAGGCAAAATCTATATCGGCCTATGAGACCTCCCACTCATACAGTAGAAGTAGTCTTATCTTTGGTTTTACTTCATCAGGATGAAGACTTCCAGGAGATGGAGGAAGCAGCACGGAAGATTGAGTCAAACTACTGGCAGTTCTTTGATCATGTGATCATCAACAATGAGCTGCAGGACTCCTGCGTTGAGCTGCTGACTGCAGTGATGAGGGCGCAGGACGAGCCACAGTGGGTCCCTGCCAGCTGGATTCGACCCACGTCAGAGTCCTAGGAGCAAAGTAGAGGAGAGGACGTCGGGTCAAAGCAGTGATTTTTTTTTTTCTTTTTTTTACTGTACAGTTTTTAAAAAATGAAATCGTGACATGTAAATTCAGTGATTGCTTTTGTAAATATACTCGTGTGTGTGTGTGTGTGTGTGTGTGTGTGTGTGTGTGTGTGTGTGTGTGTGTGTGTGTGTGTGTGTGTGTGTGTGTGTGTGTGTGTGTCACATGTGAGCTGGACTTTAAGTCTCTTCAAATCCCCAAAGATGAAATGAAGCTGGATCCAAGCTCAAAGAAATTCCTGAATTTGTGTCCGTTTGTCACAGTTTTGTTTTTTATTTTTTCAGTCAGCAGGAACATATGTAGCACCTCTTCAAATAAAAGACGCCTGCAGGACTTAAATTCAAACAAAACTGCCTCTTTTCCTGCCCTCCTCCCTATTCTTGTACACAGACTTCCAATAAAAGAAACATATATCTAAAGCATGTTTGTCCCCTTTGGCCATAAATGATTTCTTGATCCATTCCAGCCTAAAATGACACATTCTCATGTAAAATGGTGGGTAAAATGAACAATTAACGTAAATAAACAAAAAAAATTGTATTTTTAAAGGTATGTTACTGTACACCCAAAGCACTGATGTTTGCTAATCCTTGAAAGTTAAAAAAAACAAACAAAAGTTTGCAACACCCTTCTTATAGTAATTTATGCATTTGTTTTCATATCATATATCTTCAAAAAACAAAACAAAGTTGTTAAAATTGCAGAAAACGTGTAATTTCCCAGCCAACAAGAAAATAAATAAGATTAGCAGCCATGGTTACATGAAATTAAAAATGGGGGAGGGGCAAAGTAGTCTTCAAAACATTATTAATACCTGGAAGCTTCAATTTTAATAATTTTTTTTCATTTTAT
This sequence comes from Rhamphochromis sp. 'chilingali', assembly GCF_963969265.1. Taxonomy (NCBI): domain Eukaryota; kingdom Metazoa; phylum Chordata; class Actinopteri; order Cichliformes; family Cichlidae; genus Rhamphochromis; species Rhamphochromis sp. 'chilingali'. The sequence continues at coordinate 19,154,800 of NC_137931.1, forward strand.
TTTTGCTAAATGTTAAGCTACCGGAAATGCGTCACACTATTCCTAAATACATCCGGGCCACAACCCCGCCGCTCAGTGAGCGTAAACAAAGCAAAAAAGGAAAAGAAAAATCAACAAAAACAGCGATTTATTCGCTTTAAACGACTGAAGCGAATAAAACAAAGTTACCAGCTGCATAATATTAAACGGGTTATGGATACAGGAGGAGCAACGGTGAGAGATATGCACACATAATGCATGAACAGTCAACATAACGGTCATATTTAAATGGATGGCGTGATTTGCTCCTAATTGTACCTGTGGGGGCAGAAAGCTCGTTTTCTGGTTCACTTTAAAGGCTGTTTTCGTGTAATCTTTCTCTGAATTCTAATAAGAGCGAAAACGATGATAATAAAGAGCAGACGGTGTTTGTAACCTGCCTGTTTTCTGTGTAGACGCGGAGGGTGAGGGAGCTGCCGCCTCTCCCACAGGTGAGTAAATCAAACCTCATCTGAGCTAACAGCTCTGTAGCTCCTCTGTAATAACTTTTAATAAAAATCAACAAGAACCTGTTGATTTGTCACGTGGTGGCTGGTTTTTATTCATTTTATTTACTTTATGTTATTTACACATTTATTTATCCAGACGTTTTCGGTCTTAAATTATAACAAAAAAGTTATTGATAGAGAAAATATTGAATTAGTAGCTTATTAGAGAAATATTAAAGTGATCCACACTTGGTTTTACATTTCCTTTAATAATAATAAGTTTTATTTCTGTAGCACCTCGCAAAATGTACTAAAATCATTAAGACATTAGAGACATACAGTCCTGTGCAAAAGTGTTGCGCCACCCTTCATTTTTTTTCTTTTGTGCTCTTAAGCAACAACTTATTCAATGAAACAGGAGAAAGTCGAGTAAAAGCACCCAGAGATCTGATAAACTCCTCACACAGACTTGAACAATCAGACTTGGTGAATTTAAAGCCTGTTTTTAAGGGATTTGGTTTTTATTTCTGAAAAATCTTAGTGATTTCCTTCTCGGTTTACGTCAGATGAAGTACTTCCTGGATGTTTTTACTCACCGACACACTCATAAATACACACTGCCGCTCCAAGACACTGAAAAAGGGGCTTGACCTGTGCTCGGAGTAATCCTCAGTCCTGGCAGATGTACTAACACAGATTTAGCCGAGAATAAAACAGTCAGGATGTCATGTGTCACTTAACTCCTGTCTCGCTGGTTTCTTGGGGGAGAAATGGCTAGAAAGACGCCGGTAAGATGCTTGCTTCGGTTGTTTTATCCGACTCTGGGTTATAACTGAAAGTTCTTGAACTTTTTACGTTAAAATCTTAACTTTTTCATTGGTTATGCAAGTGCTGGTGGCTTAGATAATCTCTTATAATGGGCTTATCCTGTTTTGTAAGAGCAGCCATATCACTTTCAGGCAGTTTGTGTCTAAATTTCGAAATTACGTTTCTTTGGTTCTTGTGTTCTTGTTACCGAAGGAGTGATAGTTATTAGATATGTTTAAGATGCGTTTGATGGCACCAAAAAGCTTTCCAGTCAGATTTTCTCAGACTCTGGTGTGTCTAGTAGCAGTGTATACCCAAGGGTCAGTTTTAGGGTCTTGTTCTTGCAGGATTTCAAATAAAAAGGTCATAAAAAGTGTTTAGTTTTGTTTCTAGATTTACTAGAATGTGTTCATAACTTGTGTTGTTCCGTTGGTATGGACAGAAATTCAGAAAATATAACTCTAGGTCTTATTTCCCAATTATTTTTACATAGGTTTCTTTTTTGGTGTGACTGATTTGGGAATGAAAAAACTGCATTTAATGTGTTAAACTTCAACCCAAATCTATAAAAGAAGGAATAAAAATGTTCTTTAGAGGGGTTTTTATGAGTGAACAAAGGGAGAAATCTGACTTCTGTGTTTCACTGTGTTTCTCCAGAGAGGCCAGCGATCTCTTCCCACAATGTCGAGGTGGGTAAACATCTTCATTTCAAGCAGCTACTGTGGTGTAATGCTAAAGGGGACCTATGAAGCTTTTTTGCCATGCAGATGCAAGAGGGGTGTGTGTGTGTGTCTCAATGATCCAGGAGCATCCCGGTGACAGTCTTTGTGTTTTCCCGCACGACATCACAAGGCAAAAGTAGCAACTAAGTAAATTGGAGATAAGTGAATAAGAGGAACAATGGACAGGAAACTTTCCAATCCGATTGAATTTATATATAGTCAGTCCTTAAACAGTGAGTGGAAAAGCACAAGATCTGAACTCTGATCAACTTTCAACACTGATGAGGCAGCAATAGATTGCCATCATATTAAAGAAGCATGTAACAAAATACAAATGAAATAATAATAATAATAATAATGATAATAATACCTACTGAATTAGAGGTCACAATAAGTCAGCCAGACTTCAGACTGCTCTGTATCTTCATTTTTTTCTACCTGGGTCTGTACGACATCAGAGAAAGGGGCTATCAGTCATATGGTCATCCCAGACTCAAAAGCCTCACACACCTGTCAATTCTAATATAGTTATGGTGGGGAGGAGCTAAAACGGCTGCTTTTAGACAGGGGATGAACTGAAGGGCTGCACCAAAGCCCAGGATAAGATAAATGAGGATGATTTTGGACTCTGATTCATGCAAAGTGACTCTAGTAGAGTCCAAGAATAAAAAACTGAAGCAGTAAATGAGCAAACGAAGTCCACTTTAAACAGCAAAACTAAACTTTTCTTCTCTCTTTTCTTTGTTCTTGCGACCTGTGCACATGTGAAGTCAAGACACAGGTGGGTAAAAATATTTCTAATAAACAAGTTGCATTTCGTCTCAAACTCATTTTTTATGTAACTTAGCTTTATTTATTTATCCCTTCATGTGCACAGAAGATGTTCCAGCACCAAAGCACAAGAAGAAGAGAGCGAAAAAGGAGACAAATGGGGTGGACGATACAGACGGTAAGAAACAGCTTTGTGTTCTCATATTTGATGCTTCACGAACATGAATTTAAAGGTTTGAAGGGCTTCTTTAATATAACCTTTTCATGCACCTCACTGTATCTTCACCGCTCACACCATGAGCATATTTCTCATTGTCATCCAAATTATCTTCAATTTGCCGTCATGAGCCCAAAGAAAGCTTTGAACTGTTGAGCAGTGTAAAACTCGTTATACAGTGGGGCAAAAAAGTATTTAGTCAGCCACCGGTTGTGCAAGTTCCCCCACTTAAAATGATGACAGAGGTCAGTAATTTGCACCAGAGGTACACTTCAACTGTGAGAGACAGAATGTGAAAAAAAAAATCCATGAATTCACATGGTAGGATTTGTAAAGAATTTATTCGTAAATCAGGGTGGAAAATAAGTATTTGGTCACCTCAAACATGGAAAATCTCTGGCTCTCACAGACCTGTAACGTCTTCTGTAAGAAGCTTTTCTGTCCCCCACTCGTTACCTGTGTGAATGGCACCTGTTTGAACTCATCATCTGTATAAAAGACACCTGTCCACAGCCTCAAACAGTCAGACTCCAAACTCCGCCATGGCCAAGACCAAAGAGCTTTCGAAGGACACCAGGAAAAGTATTGTAGACCTGCACCAGACTGGGAAGAGTGAATCTACAATAGGCAAGCAGCTTGGTGTGAAAAAATCAACTGTGGGAGCAATCATCAGAAAATGGAAGACATACAAGACCACTGATAATCTCCCTCGATCTGGGGCTCCACGCAAGATCTCATCCCGTGGGGTCAAAATGATCATGAGAACGGTGAGCAAAGATCCCAGAACCACACGGGGGGACCTGGTGAATGACCTGCAGAGAGCTGGGACCAAAGTAACAAAGGTCACCATCAGTAACACACTACAACGGCAGGGAATCAAATCCCGCAGTGCCAGACGTGTTCCGCTGCTGAAGCCAGTGCACGTCCAGGCCCGTCTGAAGTTTGCCAGAGAGCACATGGATGATACAGCAGAGGATTGGGAGAATGTCATGTGGTCAGATGAAACCAAAGTAGAACTTTTTGGTATAAACTCAACTCGTCGTGTTTGGAGGAAGAAGAATACTGAGTTGCATCCCAAGAACACCATACCTACTGTGAAGCATGGGGGTGGAAACATCATGCTATGGGGCTGTTTTTCTGCCAAGGGGACAGGACGACTGATCCGTGTTAAGGACAGAATGAATGGGGCCATGTATCGTGAGATTTTGAGCCAAAACCTCCTTCCATCAGTGAGAACTTTGAAGATGAAACGAGGCTGGGTCTTCCAACATGACAATGATCCAAAACACACCGCCCGGGCAACAAAGGAGTGGCTCCGTAAGAAGCATTTGAAAGTCCTGGAGTGGCCTAGCCAGTGTCCAGACCTCAACCCCATAGAAAATCTGTGGCGGGAGTTGAAAGTCCGTGTTGCTCGGCGACAGCCCCAAAACATCACTGCTCTCGAGAAGATCTGCATGGAGGAATGGGCCAAAATACCAGCTACTGTGTGTGCAAACCTGGTAAAGACCTATAGTAAACGTTTGACCTCTGTTATTGCCAACAAAGGTTATGTTACAAAGTATTGAGTTGTATTTTTGTTATTGACCAAATACTTATTTTCCACCCTGATTTACGAATAAATTCTTTACAAATCCCACCATGTGGATTCATGGATTTTTTTTTCACATTCTGTCTCTCACAGTTGAAGTGTACCTCTGGTGCAAATTATTGACCTCTGTCATCATTTTAGGTGGGGGAACTTGCACAATCGGTGGCTGACTAAATACTTTTTTGCCCCACTGTATATGGCTTGCTCATGAAAGCCTGCACATATATAACAGCATTTATGTTCACTAAAGTCCTAAAAAACAAATTGTTACCATTAAAATTCTTCCATAACTCTGGAGAATAATTTTAAGTAAAGGATAACAACATAAAACCACAAAGAAGGAGAGTAGACTTTTCAAATTTGTCCTAAAATTTCTGTATAAAAATTTCAATTTCCTCATTTGCCTCCACCCACTGTTTAAAATAAAGCTGTAGCTTCTTGTGCCACCTTCAGATCAGGGGATGGAGATGGGAGGCATGGGCAGCCGCAGGGCTTCTGGAATCGGGGATCATCTGACCCTTGAAGCCACAGTCGAGGCCCCGCCACAGAGGAGGAGGAAGAAGAAGAAAACTGCCACTATAGGTGAATTCAAGAATTCTGTCTCTGCTAGTTGTCGCTGCTTTATATTGCAAGGTAGGGACCCTGTAATAATACAGAGAGACCTCCAACAATCAGACAATGTCCTAAGAGCAAGCGACGGTGGAAGGAAAAACCTCCTTTTAACAGGAACAAACCTCCAGCAACCGTGTGCCGCCACCAGTTGGGGGTGAGGGGAGAAAGACTCTTTAATAATAACTTCAGCTAGCTCCATATTTTTAACTATAGACTCTACTGGAGTGGCTTTGCATGATTCACAGCTCAAAGTAATCCTTATGGAGCTTATTGTGAATCTTGCATCAGCCCCCTCAGTTCATCATCTACCTGAAACAAGCCACTTTAGCTCTTCCCACTTCAAACCAGCTTTCTTATGATTGTCTGCCTCTCACAAACGGCAGGTGGGTGGAGCTTCTGCGACTCTATGACAGACTGCAGAGCCAAATTTAGAAAAAAGTGTCTGAATGTGAGCAGTTAGAGCAATCTGAGGACTGAACTTTTGGCTGAAACTGAAACTTTGCCCATGTTGTGAATCCTGGATTTCAGGTCTTGAGGACGACCACGCCGACCTGGTGAACGGAGACACCGCGGACCAGACCACAGATGGAGAAGAAGTGGTCAGGAAACCCCGAAAGAAAAAGTAAGAATTTATTATTTTAATACAGGTGCACTAATTGTAAATTTCTGGCTTGATATCCACATTTAAAGAAATCATTTGGCTGACAGTTGATTTTTATAATGTTGCTGTTCTTGTTTATTCCCCTTTATTGACTCTGAGACACACAAGTGTTCACAATAAATTAATAACTGAGCTGATGTAAACCATCATTGAAGGAGAACAAATTCAAACGTACGCTGGGCCTCGATATGGCAACAGCACCGCCTACAACTGCAAAGCTCTCCAGCGAGTAGTGCGGTGCTCTGAACGGATAATTGGAGGTGAGCTTCCCTCCCTCCAAGACATCTACAGGAAGCGCTGCCTGAGGAAAGCGGGGAGGATCATCAAGGACTCCAGTCACCCCAGCCATAAACTGTTCAGACTGCTTCCATCAGGAAGGAGGTTCTGCAGCATCCGGTCCCGTACCAGCAGACTGAGAGACAGCTTCTTCCATCAGGCCATCAGACTGCTGAACACTTCCATAGACACCTCAGTTTCACTACTGGAACTTTAACATTATGCACTCCATACTGTACAGTAACGCCACTGTTTTGCACATGTCTCACTCTGTATATTTTTATATATTTTATTTATTGTTGACTCTATTTAATTTGTAAAATATGTGTACACACACACACACACACACACACACACGTAGAAAAATATTTAGTATACACATCCAGAAATGCATATACTATTATATATTGTACATATATTTATTAGTTTCAGATGTAGCCATTCTTGTATTTTGCTTGTTTACATTATTGTATTTTGCACAACTCTGTTGCTTGTGAAGCTCGAACACAAGAATTTCACTCACATGTGCTGTACCAATGTACCTGCACATGTGATGTGACAATAAAAGTGATTTGATTTGATTTGATTTGATATTTGCAAGTTACTATCTTTAATGTTGTGACCTGAGAATAGTCTGGCTTTTTAGTTTTAAATTTTTTTTTTTAACTTGCCATACACTCTTCAGGAAGTCCAAAGTTGTCGAGACGCAGCTTCCCGATGAGCTGGACATACCGGAGGATGACATCATCGCCGACACCCCTCCTCCATTGCCGCAGCATTCCCTGTTTGCCGCCCCACAGGGTCAGAGCCAGCCGGTCGGGAAGGTGTTTGTGGAGAGAAATAGTGAGTGACAGAAGAAGAAGAAGACGATATTGATGATGAGGCTGTTTGTTTAACTTTTTTTATGTGTTTGCATGCAGAGCGTTTCCAGGCTGCTGAACGCTCCGATTGGAAGAAGACCAGCGACCCGATGGACAACATGGCAGACTTCCAGCACATGCAGCCACTGTGGACCACCAGAGATGTTTCCATCAGAGTGCATGGAGGCTTCAGGTAACAGCAAAGTGTCTCCTGTATGACTATAAAAATCCCGAGTCCGTCCTCCCGTCCCAGTGTTCCTCCTCTCCTCTGTTCATGCTCCAGGGTGTTCGGTCTATACTGTCAGGGCTTCCTGGCCGGCTACGCCGTGTGGAACGTGGTGATGGTGTACATGCTAGCCGGGCAGCACCTCACCTCCCTGTCCAACCTGCTTGAGCAGTACCAAAGCGTGGCGTATCCCTCCCAGTCTCTGCTCTACATGCTGCTGGCCATCAGTACAGTGGCAGCCTTCGACAGGTAAAGCTGCACATTGGAAATCCATCATGGTTCGCCACGTTGCAAACAAAAACACATCACACCTTCTGGCAAATTAGAATCACCAAATAGCCAAACCCTACTGTGCGAGCAAAATGGACACAAAGAGAACACACGCAGGCACGGTATTTGCAAGAAAAACTTTGGTATTTGTGAGAAAAACTTGTTATACATTTATATTTACAAGAAACAAGATATGAGCTTGCAAAACAATTTTTTATTTTTGATATTTGCAAACCAAAAAATCGGTGTTTGTATATTTTCCAGAATGTTAATATTCATAAAAAAAAGTTTGATATTTGTGCACAAAAATGTTAAATTTTTTTAATATTTGCAAACGAAAAATGTGATTGGCTAGCAAAATTTTTATAATTTTTATATTTGCTGACAAATGTGGTATTTTCGATCAAAATGTTGCTATTTGCAAACAAAAAAATTTGCTTTTTAAAAACATATATTTGTAAACAAAACATTTTGGATTTAACAGTTGCAAACAAAAAACAGGTTTATTGTATCCGGTTGTTCAGTGATGACGCGACGAATCCTACTTCCGGGCCTAAAGTAGTCTGCGTTTAATATGGCTTTTGTGTTGTTAACATGTTTAATGTTTTGTATTTTCTTCTATTTGATCTCAAAAAGCTCCTAAAACAGTCAGTGATCCCTGTTGACCTCCCTCGGCTTTTATTACCACTAATCATTTATTTAAGCTCAGTTTTTAAAACCTTAGGATGTAACTACAGCCCAGCCCATGCAGCAGTATATGAATGACTAACCTCGTATTGTGGATGGATTATCTCAGTTGTTCTCCTGGCTGAAGTTTGGTCCTTTTACAGCATCCTGCCATGCGATTACATTTGTTCCTGACCACCGAGAACACTCACGGTAACTTTTATCGAGTGGAAAAAAAGTTAGCTTGTTTATATTATGCTAACATAGCTGTGTCGCTAGCGGTCACGTAGCACATCATTATATACCAGCTAGCCAAACTTTAGTTTTCTGTCTTCATTTATGTTGGAAGTGATAACAGAGCTGTACGTTTTAATTTGTTTCCAAAACCCCGCAGTCAGAACATGCTATATTGTATTTAGATAGAAGCTAGCGAGCTAACTTCCTGCTAACTTCTAACTCCGTTAAATGTCATAAATTCCGTTTTCATGGATGCCTGGATGTTAAACTCAATTGTTACACCTGGTAGAGCAGAACGCTGATCATTTTATTAAAGATGAAAGACTTTAGACAGTTTTTCAACTCTCAGTAATGCCACAGTGATCGTTTGATATATGGACCTGCAGTGGAGTTTAGACCCAGACACGGCTAGTGACGTCAGACTGAACAACCGGATTATAAATACTTTTGTATTTGCAAATAAAACGTCACTATTTTGCAGTCAAAACTTTCAGATTTTTATGTTTGCAAACAAAAATTTTGTATTTGCAAACAAAAAGGGGTTATTTGTTTATTTTGCGAATAACGCTTTCTTATTTACAAACAAAACTTTTGATAGGAGCAGGTGTCTTAAGTAAATCTGCAACATCATATAAGTGGTGGTGCAGTTCAAACTGTACCCAGTTAAAAAGAACGTGTTGAAACTTTGACCTCAGGTGAGGGGCTATAGAGCTGGGGTGGGACAGGGATCTCACTTTATAAATCTTGTAATTAAAAGTGTGAAGTGAATGAATACTGCATCCATTTACGCTATGAATTAGATGTTTGTGTTTTCTACAAATGAAACTCTCCTCAGGGTGAATCTGGCCAAAGGCCCCGTGGCTCTGCGGGAGTTCATCACGCTGGATCCGGTGGCTCTCGCCTCGTTCTGTGAGTCCTCCTTCCTTCTCTGTCTGTGCTTCAGAAACACATCATCGTGGGCTCTGTTTGGGATTCAGTTGACACGCTTTGCTTTTTGCACACAGTGTATTTCTCAGCGCTCGTCCTCTCTCTGAGCCAGCAAATGACCAGCGATCGGATCAACCTCTATTCCAACAACACGGCACTACTGTGAGCTTGCTGGAATAATCTGATATTCCGATATCATTAAAAAGTCTGGTTTTGATACAGAGACTGACCTGATTCTGCTTTAGGCCTACAGGGTTGGAGCACCAAATTCTCCACCCATGGGTGACTGTCAACCTGGTGGTGGCCCTGCTGGTGGGCCTGGCCTGGATTTTAATCGCCATCAGACCTGAGACCGACTACACGGAGGGTGAGAGAGAGCAGTGTGGGTTGAGCATTTCTGCTTAAAAAAGGAAAAGCCAACTTAAAACATTTATTTTTGTTTTCTTATCCTTCCTCCTCAGGTTACCTAATGGCCATGGAGATTGAGCCTCCAAAGCTAGAGGACAAATCAGAAATGACCGCCTGAGAAAATTAAGAAATTACTGTACAGCTTTTTTTGTCATTTTGCACATATTTTTGCATTTTGTCGTGAATGTTGTTTAAGTTATTTTTGTACGTTTGAAATATGTTTATTTCTTTTTAAATACAGAGATTTAAAGAATAGTTTTTTCTCTCTTTTGTTTACAGTTGTTTCTCTACATGAAACCCATGAAAGAAAGCATTCACTGCATTCACTACACTGTTTTTCTGCTTGCCCAGGCTACTGAAGCACACTGAATGAGCTATGAAGAAATTTTAATTGAACTGAATTGATTTACATGGTCTACAGCAGCGGTCTCCAACCTTTTTTGCGCCACGGACCAGTTTATGCCCGACAATATTTTCACGGACCGGCCTTTAAGGTGTCGCGGATAAATACAACAAAATAAAACCAGTACCGGTACCAAATAAAACAAGATTTATTCATAACACACGTGAAAAGACCCAGGAAAACCGAGTTAACGATAAAAACGATAACAAAATAACACTGAAAACCAATAAAAACCCTGAAAAACCATACATTTCACACCTGAGCCTCAACTCTCGCGGCCCGGTACCAAACAACTCACCGGGGGTTGGGGACCGCTGGTCTAACTGCAAAAGAATTGTAACATATCAAAAGTAAAAGTACTTATCATGCCAAGGAGTAGTTAATGGTGTTACTGCGCTGCACTGAAAGCTAATGAAATTAACCTGGAAGTGGAAATTCAGGCCAGTTGAAGTGCATTAACCAAAGGATGGCATAGCTGAGGTATAAACACAGAGATGAGTCAAAGAAAAAAAAAAAATCATCTGAGATCCTAAAAGGCTTCTAGAAAAGCTGAAGAGCAGCTGTGATGGAACTGAACTGAAAGGCAGCTAAATGTAATGCTGACCGCGGATTTTACACTGACATCTGAGCTGAAGTGTCAATGTATCAGTTTTAATTTGAGCAGAATACAAAGCGTTTTCTAAAAAAAAAAAAAAAATTCTGAGTGATTTTGTGTCCTATTATAGGTTATTAGTTTATGTTTGTGGACATGTGGTGTCTGGTCTTTTTTCCTGTGTGTCTTTGGTGTCATGTTGAGTCTTTTTATTGTAAACCTTGCTCTTTTTTGTGTCCCTCTGTAGTCATTTTGTGTCTCCGGTGTGACTGTAGTCCATGTTTAGTTGCTTTATATCACCTTTCTGTCATTTGTATCACTTTGGTCAAGTTTTGTCTCTGTTTTCTTGTAATTTTGTGTCTTATTTCATGTCTCTGTGGACATTTTGTGGCTGTTTAGTGTGTTGTTTTTATGTCTTTGTGCATGTTTCGCATCTCTTTATTGTCACTTTGGTGTTTTTGTGCCCTTTTAGTCATTTTTTCATCTCATAATGTTTTTCTCTCTCTTTATGTCATTTAATGTCTTTTTAATGTCCCTTTGTCATCATTTTGCGTCATTTTGTTTCACTTTTCTTTTTGTTTTTCTTTTTAGCGATCCCTTTTGTAGTTGTTTTTTGTCCCTTTGGTGTCATTTGTGTCTTATCTTATGTCTTTCTGGTTATTTAGTGTCTCTGGTCTAGTAAATTCTTCTTTTTATAGTTGTTTTATGTCCTTGCTCCTGTTTATGTGCTTATTTCTCATTTTTGTGTTTTTGAGTATATTTTTACTCATGTTGTATCTCTTTGTGTGATTTTATTTTTATTCTTTGTAGTTTCTTATGCCTTTGCTCAGTGTGATTTTTTTGTGTGTGTCTTTTTACATCATTATAAAATGACTTTATGGTCATTTTGTGTCCCTTTGAGTTGTTTTATGTCATTTTATGTATTTGTGATCATTTTGTGTCTCACTTGTCAACATTTCTGTTTCTTTGATCTTGTTTTGTGTCCCGACGACAAAGGGACAAAGACAGACAAAACGCGTTTTGTCTGTCTTTGCCCGTGTTTTGTGTCTCCTTGGTGTCATGCTTTTTCCTAAGATCCATTGGTTTGCTCTGCCTGCGATCCAGGCTGTATAATCGAACACAGATAACCGAGCAGTTGATGTTGACGTGGTAGTGATATATCTTGAGGTTTTTGGTGGAAACATTCAAATACACGTGAATAAAAGTTAGCAGAAACTGTTTGATAACAGCGAGCAATCATGCTGGACTTTGCCATCTTTGCTGTTACCTTTGTCATCATCCTGGTGGGCGCTGTCCTTTATTTGTACCCGGTAAGTTCCTGCAAGTTTGGCGTTAGCTTGCTACATTAGCGGGCTGTTGCCCTCATCCCAGTGTCCCAACCAAAAAGCGCTTTTAAATGTTTTAGTTCTTGTTCACGAGTTGGAGCACATTATTCTGAACTATTTAAGAGATTAATTGAGTAAGGAGTGTATTTTGCACATTTCGGCTCCCATTTAATATAATATTCATTGACCTAGTCCAGAGAAATCCAACTTCAAGAAGACGGAATGAGCGAAAACGAGATTTTTTTTTTTTTCATTTTTATCAGTTTCCTTTATGTGTTTGTGTTACAAGCCGATTTATTTCTAAACTCCAACTAATTTACTTCACATCCCTAAACGATATCATGTTCCATATGCGCATGCCATTCAATAAGAAATTGTTAAATTTTGTATTTTTCAAAGAGGTTCTGAATGGGACCCGCTTTCCGACAGGCAGAGCCATTATTTTAAATTATGTAAAGACTTAGTAGACATGTGGACACCACTGTGAGAAAAACTACTCATGTTTAATGACTTGTATTTGTGTTAAACAACAAAATCTCATTTCTAATCATATTTTCAGTCATCCAGAAGGGCCTCTGGTATCCCAGGTCTCAACCCCACAGATGAGAAGTAAGTTTTCATCTTTACCTTTATTTTTTCTGCTTCTGTTAACTCTTATTCAGTAACAGCATTTTGTAAAATATAGTACATTGTGCATAATAATTAGCTTCTTAAGGGTCCTGTCATCCTAATAGCTTTTGTCAGTAAATATAAGCATATGTGCGTTAATGTTCTATTTTCTGTTCTCCAGGGATGGAAACCTGCAGGATATCATCGACAGAGGCAGTCTGCATGAGTTCCTCGTCGGCCTGCATGATGAGTACGGCTCCGTGGCCTCGTTCTGGTTTGGTGGTCGCCCTGTGGTCAGCTTGGGCTCCGTAAGCGAGCTTCAGCAACACATCAACCCCAACCACGCTAGTAAGCAAACCAGTTTGGATCAGCAGCTTTTCTTACACTCAGGAATTTGTTGGGAAAAATATCTAATTGAAAAGAAGAACATCCTTATGCATAAATCTGCTGTTTCCTGCTTCCTTTTTAGCCGACTCCTTTGAAACGATGCTGAAGTCGCTGCTCGGCTACAAGTCCGGGATGGGAGGTGGGGCCAGCGAGTCCATCATGAGAAAAAAAGTGTACGAAAGTGCCATCAACAGCACGCTGAAAAACAACTTTCCGCTTGTGCTCAAGGTTTCCAAAGCCAAGAAATTATTTTTCTAAAATAAATAAGAAAACCAAAAACTTCCTCACACTTCCTGCTAACTGATATCTTGTTTCTTAGCTGGTGGATGAGCTGGTGAAAAAGTGGAAGTCATTCCCAGAGGGTCAGCACACGCCTCTGTGTGCCCACCTGCTGGGCCTGGCCATGAAGACGGTCACCCAACTGGCTCTGGGCGAGCGGTTCGGGGACGACACTGAGGTCCTTGCCTTCCGCAAGAACCACGATGCGGTGAGAAATTTTAGCACAAACCTCTGTGCAGTAAGCTTGGGGGACACAAAACTTTACTTTATTGGGATGATAATCAAAAATGCACCATGCTAAAGTTCTGCAGGGAGTTTAAGGCTCTGTAACTGATCATTGATTTTTATTAATTTATTTATTTTTGCTCTTCTGACTCACGCTTCCAGATCTGGTCAGAAATTGGAAAGGGCTACCTGGACGGCTCCCTGGAGAAGAGCTCCAGCAGGAAAGCGCACTATGAGAAGGGTGAGCGAAGGAGGCGTGTCAACGTGTGGGAGCGGTGTCTGGCTTTGTGTGGTGAAGCCAAATGGAAAGTCTGCAGAGTTTCCGATGTTATCTCTGTGTTAAGCCTCTTGACAGACAGACCGAGCACATTCACGGTTACCACCTTAATCAGCAGACAGGCTTTGTTTGGATAGGATCGATAGGGATTTACCTGCCAAGGACAGATGCTATTTTGGGTGCTGTCTGAATGGGCTGCAAAGACTGCATTTAATGTGTAACCCCACAGAGAGTGTCTGGCACTTGTTCATGTCACTTCATGTAACTCTGACACCCAGTTCTCAAAAAGTGGCTCCCCAGGTGTGAGAATAATTTACCCTTTACCCTATTAGTGCAGACAGGGGAACCTCACATTCAAGGTTTTGATGATTCAGATGTTTTTAAAGGGCCTGTCCAGCAGCTGTGGGACAAAATCTGTGAGCCGTGCCGGGCTAGGATGTCAGATTAGATTAGATTAGATTAGATAGAACTTTATTAATCCCTCGGGTGGGTTCCTCTGGTTTTGAGCCCTTGAATGTGGTCGGAGTCGCCACGGCTCTCATCTTGTTTTTTCCTCCTCGGTGGTCAGCTCTGTCAGAGATGGAGTCTTTGCTGTTGTCTGTGGCGAAGGACAGGAAAGCCCAGAGGAAGCAGGCGGTGTTTGTGGACGCTCTGCTGCAGTCCAACTTCACAGAGCGACAGGTGAATGCTGATGAGCTTCTGCTTTACATCCTCAGCGCTTTCACAGAGGTAAGAAAAAAAAACCGCTGAAATCTTGATTGTTTGTTTCAGATCATGGAGGACTGCATGGTGTTCACTTTGGCTGGATGTGTCATCGCTGCGAACTGTAAGTGGCCTGAATCAGAGGATGTGAAGCCTGCCAGATACAGTTTTTATAAGCACAGTTTCCCAGAGTTGTCTGATAGGCACTTAACAATAATGTAATGAACTTTTAGCTCTAAAAGCAAACAAAAGCTAACTTTTATTTATCTTTTATTAGCAAAAGGTTGTTTTATTCTGATTCTAAGATTACACACTGTGGTGTTTTGGCAGTGTGTATCTGGGCTCTTTACTTCCTGTCCAATTCAGAGGAAGTGCAGGACAAGTTGCACCAGGAGCTGGAGGACGTGTTGGGTTCTGATCCGGTTTCCCTCGACAAGATTCCTCAGCTCAGGTAAGCCTTTTGGACTTTTACGTATTTAGGCGTTCTTGAGTCGTCCTTCACACGCGGTGCAGCCAATAACGTTGATGCGATCGCATTTCCGTCCTCGCGTAGATACTGCCAACAGGTCCTGAACGAGACGGTGAGGACTGCCAAGCTCACCCCCGTCGCGGCTCGGCTTCAGGAAGTGGAGGGCAAAGTCGATCAGCACGTCATCCCCAAAGAGGTATCCGGTTTCCCGGAGTCTGCGGCTCTCAGCCAGATTATTTCAGCTGCACAAACACAGTGTTTGCTGTGTTAATGGTAAACAAGAACAGATAGAAACATTAAATAGCGTAAGAAACATAAACCGAGGATTTTATTTTATTTTATTTTTTTAGATGCAACTTTTGAATGTTTATTTAAAGTCAAGCAAGTGATATTCCTGTTTTGTTTTATTTTTCTTCCTTCCCTATTAAAGTGCGTTGTTCCCTCAGTTTTCCCAGCTGAGGTTAAAATACAGCAGTTTTGTTACACGTAAACACTGTTGTTGTTGTTACTTTCAGACGTTGGTGATTTACGCCTTAGGAGTGGTTCTACAAGATGAGGAAACCTGGAGCAGCCCTTACAGGTTTGACATTTTGGTTTTGACATGTTCTTCAGCCAGTTTAAAAATGGCTGCCAGTTCAAATCCCACTCATTCAAAATCTGCAATACAAAGAAAACTGTACTGGGTCACTAAATTATCACTCTATAAAACAGGATCTGTAACGCTCATTCCCAGTACTTTATTTATATTCTGGGACTAGTATGGTATCCCTTACTAGACTAAGAGGTACCATGCTGTGCACAAGCCCCTCATTTCTTTGTGTGTGTGTGTGTGTGTGTGTGTGTGTGTGTGTTAAGCAACCTTAACCAATGAATTGTTAAAACCTTACAAAGGCACCTAACTCAACTATGAACCAGTGTCGTGTCTACACATAACAGAGAACTTGGAAAAGATTTTAAATCTGATCTTTGTCTTTAACAGACATAAAATAGCATTTTTCCAGAGCTATTAGCTGAAAGGTTGACACATCTCGATGTGTTGTGCAGCATGTCCTTAAAAATGTTGAGGGAACTGAACAAGTTCAGGACAAAAAGATGCATGCTAAGAGATGCATCTTAAACTTCAGCTTATCTGTCACTGTTCATGGAAGTCTCAGTGGATGGATTGCTGTGAAGAAGCCATTCTTACTGAAGGGAATCAGGGAGAAAGGTTGAGGTATGAAAATTACACAAGAACTGGACTGAAAATCAGTGACAACATATCTGATCTTGTTAAAAGTAACGATTATAAACAAAGAAAAGTGCAGTCAGATTTTGATCCACCATCCAATACCATCTGGAAAGCATCTGATTGGCAGCGGTTTCATCCCAGAGGCTCAAATATCGATTTGGTGAGCTTGAAACTTTTGTTGTAGCTCCACCAGGGGTCAACATTTAGTTAATGGATTAGGAAAAATTTTACAGGAAGAGCTCAAATAATTTAGTTGATCATCAACACATCTATTTAATTTTTCCTCTATTTCATAAGTAACTTCAAAACTAATGGCATTTTGTCATCAGCCTTAGCTGTTATTTGTGGGGGGGTTGCTTTGAAGTTAATTCTAACCGGTGGGTGGAAATAAAACCTGCTAGCATTACCGTGTAGAGCTCGCTGGATTATCAGGTGTTTCCTGTTAAGTCTACAGGTGCATGTCACAGTTATCACCGGGCATTCATCTGCCTTCACCAGGTAACATAAATCTGCAGCCATCAAATAAACTGCAGTTAAAATAATGTGACAGCTTCACAGTGAGGGGCTTTTTTTCTTCCAAGTTAAAGTTGTAATATGTCTGTTTACTGGTTTGGTGAATACTTCAATCCTCCCTCAGGTTTGACCCAGATCGATTCGAGGAAGAATCGGCCAGGAAGAGCTTCTGTCTGCTCGGATTCTCAGGGAATCAGACGTGTCCAGAGCTCAGGTAAGAGGAAATTATCCACACTCTGTCACTCAGACTGCTAATTGTGAAAGCAGACTTCATTAGACCAACTTTGGGAAGTTTTGATAACTATTTGAAGCTCTTCTACACCTGGATGTCCTGCATCAATCACTATTTGGTCTCCGTTAGGTTTGCCTACACTGTGGCTACGGTCGTCCTCAGCATGTTGGTGCGGCAGCTGAAGCTCCACCGACTGAAGGGGCAAGTGGCCGAGATCCGATCCGAGCTGGTATCCGCACCGAAGGACGAAACCTGGATCACCGTCAGCAGAAGAAGCAGCTAAAACAAAGATTTAGAGAAAACGATGAAGAGCAAAAAGCAACACATTTAACATCACTGAATGAAATTACCAGCAGAGTATTCCCTGTTAGACGTCATCGTAGTTCCCCATCATGATGCCAGTAGTTTGGACTGACACTCTTAATTTGTAGGATTTTAAAGGCTGTTTCACCCACCTTGTACCACCACTGAGGCCTTAAGCATGACATTAGCTTTTTCCACTCACAGGTTTAGTTTGTCGAACGCTTCCTGTCTCTTCAGGGAGGGAGGCTCGACGAGTAAAGCTGGAGTTGCTAGGTTCTGGTGGTCTCTGGTGAAAGCCAGTCGAACTGCAAAGCACTGGGCTTTGAACACAGATCCTTTTAAAAGGATGTTGGGCCCTCGGGCCACCCTCATGGAGTCTGTTTCTGTTTCTCTAGTTTGGGAAGAAACATGCGCATGAGCATCTTCTGGGTTGATGAGCCTTTCTACCATCCTGGTATCTTCTCCACATCCTCAAGACTGTGTTGGGCAGACATCGCCTCATGCTACCAGGAAAAATCTGAACTCGAGAAAAAAAAAGTCTGTGGCCACAACCTACTAAACCTTTTATGGGGGTTGTCTTCTTGTTGCCTCTCCAGTTCATCTGCTGTTGGAAACACTGATATCCCTGAAGATCCACCAACTTGTGATGATCAAGTGCTAAGCAGTGTGTATTTCCAGCCCACATGTGCAAGACATTTTAAATTAAATTGGGCCTGAACATGTACAATAAATCAATAATAGCTGTTATTTTGTTTATTGGATCAACAGGTTGGTGTATAAGAGACCAGAAAATAGTAAAAGCATCTCAGCTTTCTACAGGGGGAAGGAGGCGCTTTTAGCTCCAGAAAGTTATTGAGTGATTGTTGCAGCTTTAAATTAAATGTTATGAGAGCTTTACAGAAGGGGAAGCAAAATCCTATTTTCTTCTCCTACTCCAGACTGGCTTCACAGTAACTAAAGCCTTAAAGAGTAATAAAAAATGAGTCCAGGAAATGTATTACAGGTTTTTATTGCGTACAGTAGTTAATATATAGTTATGAAATGTTTTATTCGCTGAGTTAAATATTTCTGAATTGAAAACTAATTAAAGAAAGAACGAAAGAAAGAGAAATAAATAACCTCTGAAGCACTCAGCAGTGGGAGTGTGCTGTGATGTCGCTTTGTTATTAATTTTGGGAAGCCCGGCTGTGGGGAGAGCCCTGCGGTACCGCGGGCGGCCACGGGGGCGCCAGAGAGCGCACCTCTCCGCTAAAGATGTGAAAATGGCGGAGCTACAAATGCTTCTGGAAGAGGAGATTCCAGCGGGACGAAGCGCGCTGCTGGACAGCTTCACTAATTTGGAAAGAGTCGCGGAGTACTGCGAGAGCAACTATGTCCAGGTAGGCTGACACAACCGTGGAGGGGAAGAAGGTGTAGTTTGTTTCTTTCTTTTTTTTCTCAATGGAGCGAAGTGGTGCTAGGCTAACTGATGCTAGCGCTGCCGATGCGGTGCAGCCGTGCTGTCAGCTAGCCTCGGCTAGCTCAGCAACAACCTGCTGCCGATGCGGGGTTTTTTTTGTTTTTTAAAATTAGATAACAAACTCATAATGTGGCAATTCCCCACCCGATTCATACCGCTATTTGTTTTCCTCTGTGTAACGATGTGTGTGAGCTGTGCATCCCACCGTGGTGGGTTAGCCGGGTAGCTCGTTAGCTTGCTGCTCGTCATCACCCCTCAAACCACCGAGCAGGCACCGTGAAAATCGATTTCTGTGCTCCGTGCGGGGATCAATCACTGCCAGCCAGCTGATCAGGCTCCGGCCTCAGATGTGGGACGCGATATCAAGGCAGATTAACCTCTGATAGGCTGTGACAGGAGACAACCCGCCGTGACAGCGTTACAAACAACTGATTTATGATGCTGTTGATGTAGCAGCCACACTTAAAACCCTTTTAAAATGCTCAGCCTGAAGCCATTCATGTGCACCTCCGTGCAGGAGAGGGGAGGGGGGTGATGTGGATACATTTCTGCCTGTGTGTGAGTGCAGCCATTCAGATGCTTTGAAATTCTGCAGGTGTGATCTCATCTCATTTCGGCATCTCCACTCATCACACACTCGCAGGCCAGCTTTCAGTAGGTGAGAAATCAGGGAATAAGCTAGGACACAAGGTGTGATGCTGAAATCTGACATCCCTGATGAGCTGGGCTGATCAGGTCTGACAAGTTGCCCTGGAAAGAAGAAGAAGAAGGAGGAGAGAGGTGGTGGATGTTGGCAGCTTGCTGTCTGGCAGGTTGCCCTGTGAGGTTTTCCCAGCTGCTGTCAGATGGATGTTATCACTTATAGATCAGCTGGACAGAAGCAGGAAGCATCAGGAGAATGTTTAGTGTGATGCTTCACCTCTTACGTTTTCATATTTTCTGTCCTTTTCTGTTTTACTTTAAAGCAGACTTCTTACAGCATTAGTCATTGAGGAATTTAAACCTGCTAACTAATATTTCGGGTTGTCATTCACATGATGCCACAGGTGTGTTTGCTCGAACTCCACGCCCAGGACTTGTTTGCAGTCAAGGGATGTTTCACTAACAAAACCAATCCCTAGTGTGTGAGATGTTTGTATTCACAGACTTCAAAGTAGGGCTGCTCGATTATGGCAAAAATGATAATCACGATTATTTTCACTGAAATTGAGATCGCGATTATTTGACGATATTTATTTAACCCTTTAAGACCTACTATAGAACCAAGTCCGCCAGAGCTTATATTATTTTTTTACATGTTGTAGTGCCATTTGTGGGAGCATTTCAAGTTGCTAAATAACTGTTATAGCCCATATTTTAATAATATGTATGCATTAAGTCCATAGTAACTACATTAATTGCAAAAAAGTGCAATAAACTACAAAAAAATTGAAAATCGCTTTTGTTTTGTTTTTTTTACATATATTTCTACTTGGAGAAATTTAAGAGGTTTATCCCTCAAAACTTTAAATACAAAAAAGTTGCAAAAAATAGTTTACAACAACAGGAAATTTATTTTGAGTGTCTTCATAGTTTTATTTTGGAGATACAGCAATTTTTATATACACTGCAGGAAAAACAAAAAAAACAATCCTATGATGCAAATTTGCAAAGAAAACAGCAGGTGCATCAAAATAAACTCTTTCCAGCAGTGCAGTTCTAAGCATCCCAGAAACTATTCAGAAAAGTCAAACACTCAATTAGTGGATAATTGAGTGTTTCCTCTATTTATCAGTTACTTTCTCTCAGACTCTTTCGACTTTTTAATTCGTGGAGTGATCGTTTATCACAAAAGTCACTTTTTTTTCTTCTTTTTTTTCCATGCACTGTTGGCAAACACTGTGCCATCAAAAGTGCATGAATTCTGTTTGGTTTACCAGCTGGCAAAAAAAGAACCACGTCCGTGCTGGTCCTACGCCTGCTTGCCTACCTGCCTGTCTGACCCGAGTCATTTCTAGCCTAACTACATTCTTACAAAACCCACAAACAAAAGGGGCAACAACTGAAATAATGAGCAAAATATTTTCACAATTTTCTTTGGTGGGGAGCAAAAGCGGTCCTGCAAATATTTTCAGCATCACTACGCCTGTCTTATCTTTGACATCTGATTCAGACTTTTGGATTGTGGAGCCTATAACACAACCTACCCAAGTTGCTGAGGTCATTGCTGTTATGTGTGGTCATGTCCCGGTGCTTTACATGTGGTGACAACCATGATAGAAACCAATAAAATCCTCTTTGTTCCGGCCATGTTTATCCCTCACGTCTGTTCTGATGGTTTGAGGAATCTCTTACATTGACATGTAATTCTTAATCCTTATACTGAGGTGATGATTGTTACTTTTCTGGTGTGTGTGGACTCGGTTGTTAGTTTTAAGCCATTTTGGATATGTTGTGATGTTTATTTTTGTTAATTGTGGTTCCCATTAGAGTCAAAAAGATGAGGATAGAGTGCTACTTTGTGGTCGACAACTTTCTTACTGTATGAGCCGGTCATTGGTTTCTCAGCCGAATCAGCCACTCATCATTTCAAAAAACCACAATGTTCAGCTCAAGAAGGTAAAATGGGACTTCTTACACCAAACATACAGTCTGTGGTTTGATGTTGTCAAGACAACGTGATGAAACATTGTTCAAAGGAATTATTAAGCTTTGGGACACTTTTGGGTGTTTGAAGCAGAGATCCAGTTAGATATTGACAGGAAGCTGTTCGGTCACTGTATTCGCTCTGAAATGACTATGCAGAGTTGTGGTATATTTGTAATGTGCTACCTTTACTTGGTGCCAGAGCTCATTATGATATATTGTTTTCAAGAGGCCCAAAATGTGCTTTCTAACAGCTGTTGTAGTATTTGGCTGAATGTTTGTCATACTGTTTGTACAAAGGCTCGTTTTACTGGTCCAACTCGTGTAGAGAGCAGTGCTGCTGCTGCTTTTTTTTTTTTTTTGCGTGGTGGCTTGAAAGCAGCCTTGTCCAAACGTTACTGCTACCCTTGAGCTTTAGTAGTGAATGACAGCCTACCAGGTGCCAGTACAAATGAGGGGACATGTTTTTTAGGGCAAATAATTGTTTTAATTAGCGTTTTTCTGACTTAAAATGGGTTGAAGATGCATGTAAGCCCAATCAGTAAGGGTGCAGCAAAGGCTCTGAATCTGTTATAACTTATTTAAGTGAAATTTACCTTTTTTTTTTTTTTTTTTTTTTTAAATTGTCTCTGCCCATTTTGACTTAAATTGTTAATTATGGTTTAGTAATGGAGTGATATCCATCCTCTCTTACCGTATACGTATCACTGGATTAAATCCGTCTCTCCTGTGCCAGCAGGTGCTCTCGTGACTTTTACCACATAACCTGCTTGTCCTCATTCTATAGCAGCGCTGCGTCCTCTGCTCTCCTGTAAATGACAGAGGTGTGGACTCGAGTCACATGACTTGGACTCGAGTCAGACTCGAGTCATTAATTTTATGACTTTAGACTTGACTTGAAAAAATGTTCTCAGACTTGTGACTTGACTTGGACTTTTACACCAATGACTTGGGACTTGAATTGGACTTGAACCGGTTTACTTGAAAAGACTTGATATTTCACCCCAAATATAAAATTTAACATGCATATTATATAGAGATTGAAAATGTGACG
The DNA here is from genome assembly GCF_963969265.1 of Rhamphochromis sp. 'chilingali'. Lineage (NCBI taxonomy): Eukaryota > Metazoa > Chordata > Actinopteri > Cichliformes > Cichlidae > Rhamphochromis > Rhamphochromis sp. 'chilingali'. The sequence continues at coordinate 19,177,197 of NC_137931.1, forward strand.
TCATTCACGGGTAGAACCGCAAAGGATTCTGGGAACTCGTGGCAAGCGGTACTAGCGCACGCAGGCTTTCAATTAAAATCAGTTATACAGCGATAAAAAGAAACACAAAAATGTCAAGAAGCCGTTGTATTATTAACTGCAATAGCCGGTCGCATGACAGCCACGGGAAGCCGACGGGTAAAGAGATCGGTTGTTATCGGATTACGTCGTGGAAGAGAAATTGTTCGAGCCATGTTTCCGAAGTAACAAAGAGGCGACTGGATTGCAGCCATTCAAAGATCAAATATAACGTCCTAGAACACTCCAGCTCACAGGTTAGTCTGCTCCAAGCATTTACACAAAGGTCAGTCTGCTGTTGTAGTTAATGCGTCATTTTTCTTAACATAATTGGTGATATAGGTTACAAGCAAGTCTGGCGCTGAACAGAAATTGTCGCGCTATGCTCCTTTATTTATTGTGCATAAATAGTAAATTATCCTGACACAATATTGCGTTTCGCTTCTGTTATTATGGTACACTGACAAAAACACATACTTTTATTCACAGGATAAAACAGGTTTTTTGTATCACTAATTGCCCAGTACGATTACAGCATACAATATTATTGTCACTGCTACATTTCTGTGATGCTACCAGAAATTATTTCCACTACTAATTAATTACCGTTGAGCTCAAAGGTCCTATTAATAAACGGTTAACGAATGTGTATTTATGAAGACGATTTGTGAGACTGGTAAACTTATGATACGTACGATGGTCTTTCGTTCTACACGGTGCATTTCAAGGTCCTGCACCCATCCGTCGGTAAACTGTACCTGGGCTTGTTGCAGTGACCGGAAGTTACTAAACTTCATGAGTGTATGCACTCACTCCAAGAACCGTATGTTTATAAATATGCACATAAATATGCTACGATGAGATAGCTGACTTCATCTAACTAGCAAATGTTGTCCAGGCTACGTTGGTGATACAGTTTTTTTTAATGTGTATGATATTTTTGTCATGCGATTTTAAAGCTGGTCCTACAACCGCATCCAAGAATAACATGCAGCGTATCTCAGAACTGTCGGTGAAAATTATTCTAGGAGCTAGGTTTAATTGAGCTGCATTTTAAAGAGGTGCAATTTCACAATTTGTGTATATTTTCTAAGTTCACTATTTTGTCATGTGTTGAGAAAAACACAGATTTTAAAATTACATGGTCTAATATTTACATTTAGCATATAACTGCAACATTATTTTTTCGTTTGTTTTTTTTAAAGACTCGAAAGGACTTGAAATTCAAAGTTTCAGACTTGTGACTTGACTCGGACTTTTACACCAGTGACTTGAGACTCGACTCTGACTTGCCTGACATTACTTGAGACTTACTTGAGACTTGCAAAACAATGACTTGGTCCCACCTCTGGTAAATGATGTCATTTGTTTGCATGCCATGCCAGATGCTTAAACTAGTTGGATTAGGGGTGTGTGTGTGTGTGTGAGAGAGATTGTTTAAAATTTAAAAAGTGCGCTGCATGTTTCACATGAAAGGGAATAGACTGATTACCACAGAGGGTGCTGCTCATTGAAGTCGTCATTGAAATCCCCGGATTGTTGCTTGATGCTGCCTCTCATTTTTTTGTGTTTTGTTTTTTCCTCACAGTCTTATGTCAGTTTAGCCCAGATATCCTTTCATTCTGATTCGATGTGTTTGTACAAAGGTTTCCTGTTAAAACTAACAAATAAATAAATAATAAAGAAGAGAAGGAAAGACGTGGGCTTTCCTATTATCCTGGCATCGCAGCCCTGGATTTTGGGGAGTTAACAGCATTGCTTAAATTTGAATTTTAAAGTAAAATCAATAAGTCGATATCCAATCACAGCCTAAAGGCTGCTGCAAACAATGCAGGTAATCTGCTGCTGTCTCTCGCACACAGGAAACTCTGAGCGGTTTTGTCGCCACTAATTTTTGTTGGTTACACTGCAGATTATGTGGAAATGGCGAGCTACAGCAATCAGACTTTTGCAGACCCTCAGATGACATTTTAATGAAGCTTGTTTTATCCCAGCTTAAATCTACAGCCTTACGATGGTCTTTTTTAGAAGCAAGAACAATGAAGTTTGTTCTGCGTCTTTAAGAAAACACCTTGATTGAGAGGGAAAAAAACAGAAATGAGTAATCTGAATATTTTATGACTCTAAAATGCTCAGAATTTTTTTTTAAAAAAGCCCTTAATCATTGCTAAAAGACTAACATTACTTGTTTAAATCTAAACAAAGGCAGTGCTTGATCACACAGACCAAATTAAAGCTGCAAATTGCCACATGTGAGAAGCAAAAATGTTTTTGTTTTTTTTTTGTGTCTGCCTTTGCTTTCATTCACACCATTATGTGCTGGCTTTGTGCTGCAGCTCGACCCCGCATGCTGCGCTCGGTGCAGTGTCACGGAGGATTAAGGAACACAGTTTCCCAGCAGAAACATTAGCTGATCCATCTGCCCTTTGATGTTCCTGTCGACGTGCCCACGCCGTGCCCACGGCCAATCGGCTGCCTCTGAACACTGCTTTCACGCCGGCTGCAGCTGTTTTACCTGCTACTCACTTCACTGCCGCTAAGCTCTTTTCTCTTGCTTCACTACAAATTTGCTTCTTGGTGCTGAAACCTTTTGCTCTCCATCCTGCTGACACTGACTGCATTCAGGCTCCACTTTTTGTGCACTGCTTTTTGTGTTGGGATGATATTTTCTTTAGCATTGAAGTAGCTCTAACTTCTTTAATGCCTTTTTGAAGTGCTCATGTGGGTATTTATCATTAGTGGGTCAGCACTGAGTTAAATGGTAACTATGTGCCGGGTTCAACATAACCTGTAGCCCCATTAAATCGTCCTTCATAAGGTGTGTTTGGATAATTACATGGAAAGGGGTCTTTTTAGCTGATCCATCCACTGGGGCTTGTTTTTTACAAACCCGTAGCTCAGCTAATTTGGAATCAAGTTCAAATGAAAGCCGTCTGTCTCTGTTCACCATCCTCTCCTTGCACAGAGGGCTGTGTAGCCTCAAAGCTGAGGTGCAGGTTCTTCCTGAGGCTGTGAGGTTCGTGTTTGTAATCTCTTGTATGACAGTAAATGAATACTGAATAAGAAGTCCTAGATTAACTCATTCACTGCCAGCCATTGGCAGTGAATGAGTTAAACCCATTGACTCATTCACTGCAATTGACGGCTATAGACGTCAATGGCAGTGAATGAGTTAATTTCCAGCCTGGGAACTTTCTTTTGAAGTGTGTGTGTTCTTTCTGTGCTTGTATCGTTCTCTTCTGATAGTCCGTCTTCCCCACAGGGGCTAAATTATACATGTGAGGTTAAATGATGATTTCAGCCACCAGTGGCTGTAGGCTAAAATGTGTGTATAGTAGGGCTGGGCCATATCATACCGTTCACGGTAATACCGGTATAATGTTGGGCAACGATAAGAAAATGAAATATCACGATAGAATATGGGTAAAATGCGCATGCACAGTGCCTCTGTTTCCATATGCACATGGTGGAAAAAGCTGGCGGCGACAGAGAATGAGAAGGGTGAAAGCGGATCGTTGAATGAAACAGATGAACTAGAATCGGTTTGTAAAATTGCTGCAACTTGAGTGGTGTGGAGCTGGTTTAGCTTTCGTCCGTCAGATACACAACAAAGCACTATTTTAGGTAGCGCATGCTAGCGGGCCGTCGTTATTACCGTGCTTTTTGGAAAATACGGCACACTTAAAATCAATCCTTTGATTTTTCTGAAAATCAACAGGTCCCCTTATAATCCCGTGTGCCTTATGTATGAATTTTGGTTGTGTTTACTGACCTCGAAACGATTTTATGTCGTACACGGTGCTCAAAAATCTGTCAGATGTTTTAGTACGACTTTGCTAAGCTACGAACCCGCACCACTTGATGGATTGTCAGAGCATTACGGTTATCGTAGGCAGGCGCCTCGCGGAGTGATACGTACTGTGCTTCAACATAATATTACCGTATTGTGTGTGTATAACCTCTTTTTAAGTTTTGTGGATGTTATACATGGTTATGCTGAGGATATGTCGGCCAATTTCCACTGGAAATGCCTTTTGGTTAAACTGTCAGCAAGGAATTTGCATTTGCACTGTTACATTTTTATATAACTTTAATCAACATAAAAAAAAACATCTGCTTGTTTAAGTGAAAATACATTGATGTTTTGTTTTTTGTTTGCACTAATAAAGTTGTGGAGTTGTAAAGTATTTTGTCTAGTGTCAATTATATCGTCAGTTATATCGTTATCGCAAATTTTCAAATGTATATCGTGATAAATATTTTTGGTCATATCGCCCTGCTCTAGTGTATAGATGTGCAAACAGTTGCTTGGTTTGCATGCTGACATTTCGGCAAACACTTTCTGACTGGCGGCAGGGTCTTTGAAAGGACTACATTTTTAATTACTTTGTTAGTGTTATTCCTAAACATTGTTGTGTACTTTTTATGGACCAATTTTACAGAATTAACAGCCTAATAACATCTTTTTTTTTCTTTGAAGAGATGCTGGCATTATAATACATTTTATTTGAGTGGATATCACCTTTAGCCTATAATAATATGCATCTTGCTGTTCCTGCTGCTACAGTAATCATCAGGGCACTGATGATAGTACTTTATGTTTTGTTAGGAAAACGGGAACTAGGTGTAGTATGTTACTGAAATGCAAAAACACAAAGAAAATGTAAAGAAATGAGGACTTTTGCACAATATTGTAGTACTCATTACAGAAAGTGTTTTGACTCAAAAGCAGAACATCTCTGTCTTCTTATGTTTCTGCACTTGTAGAGAATAAATGTGCAGATGTTGACTGCTGTTCTTCCTGTAGAAGCCAAGCCGACTGGAACAATCCATTTATATTCTGCTTGTTTTTGTCAGGGATCAAATGCAAACACAGTCGTTTCAGAGATGCCAGAACCCTGTGGGGGAACCAGTCGTCTGCTGCAACCTCTAATCTTTGTAGCTGCCCACCCTCATACAGCAGGCTAGAAGTAGCCCTGGAAGTGTGTAAATGCCCCCTGTGGGATTTCCTCTGTGTTTTGACATGGCCCTTGTCTAAACTGTTAGAATTTCCCAGAGGAACCCACCCGAGGGATTAATAAAGTTCTATCTTATCTCATCTGAGTACAACAAGCACTACAAAATATGCAGGAATCTTGTAGTGTAAAGGTGGCCCACTTAAAGTCTGCATTTTTTCAGAATGTCCTCAGGTAACACAGGCTGTGTTTTCCCCTCTGCTCCCTCAGTTTTCATCACTTTGTAAAACCTGCATCGTTTGCTTTCCATGAAATGCAAATCGTGTCTTTTGAAAGTCAAATATCCATTTCTCTTCTTCAGACTCCAGACAAGCAGAGGGCGCTGGAGGAGACCAAGAACTACACCACCCAGTCTCTGGCCAGCGTAGCCTACCTGATCAACACGCTGGCCAACAATGTCCTGCAGATGTTGGACATCCAGGCCTCGCAGCTCCGCCGCATGGAGTCCTCCATCAACCACATCTCACAGGTGAGGGAAGTTAAACAAATCAGGCTTTTGACTCACCTGCCAAGAAGGAACCCCCTCCATCAGTTCTCAAAGCACAATTAACAGTTAAATATGGCCTTTTAATTCTCTTTGTCCTTTTTCTATTGGGTATTAAGCACTGTGTAAGCCTGATTAATGAGGTTTTAATAAAGTTTTACTATCCAAATGGACCAGACGCTGATGTGACTGTGTGGATAATGAATGTATAATTCAGTGTATCTGCATTGCAGGTAAATATGTGTGCTGGAGCTGCACGCTGGATCGAAAGATAAAAGGGTTTCAACATGCAACAGATACTTCAAAGCAATCAAAACCCTAAATTATGAAACACTCTGAAACACCTCTTCCTCCTAATAAAGTCTTGGCAGGCTTTTAGGACTAAGTGTTTTAATTTTAAGAAATGAAAACATGCCTCTCATCCTTAGACGGTGGACATCCACAAAGAGAAGGTAGCACGGCGGGAGATCGGCATCCTCACCACCAACAAGAACACGTCCCGTACGCACAAGATCATCGCCCCGGCCAACCCTGAGAGGCCTGTGCGATACATCCGCAAGCCCATCGACTACAGCCTGCTAGATGACATGGGCCACGGAGTTAAGGTGCTGTTTCTGGGCTTTTTTCCCTTAAATTTGGCCAAAAGTAGTCTTAAAAAGTCACCAACCACATGCCAGTTTATAAGAGTGATGTGATTATTTTTATAATATAAAAATAATCACATCACTTACTTAAATAGTTAAATACAATACTTAAATATTGATTTAAGGGATAGAATTTAGTTTATATTGGTATTTTTTTGCATGCAGTACTGTCAAATACTTAACTTTAGGGGTCAAAAGAAGACCATGGAAATGTGTTTGAATGTCGGAATTAATCCAGGCTGCTCACTGATGAAAGTCTAAAGATAAGCAAAGGACTTGTAGAGGTCATGTTCTTTATTATTAGGTTTCAGTGGTTTTCAAAGTCAAGAAATCTAAGAAAAAAATCAATGACTCAGGCTTTTCACATGGACGGGGAGCCAGTGACGGCCAGGACATTAAGCCTGTCACCTGCAGCTGGAAACAGGCTTTTCTCATGATTTTATGTTTAATAAAATCATGGGAGAGGCTGATTCTTAAAGCTTTGTTCCTGCTGACTTTCTGAACAATGACGAGCTTGTTTATACAGAAAACCGAAGCGCTGGCTTTCAACCTTATGAAGGTCGAATTCCTCAGATTTTAAACACTAAGCTATTGTTGGCCGGATCTCTCCAGCTCGGCTTTGTGAAGCACAAGCTTGAACAACTGTTGTTTTCCTCTCCTCCTTCACACACTAATCACCTGATTTCTTCTCTCTCTCTTTATGCTTGCCTAACTTTATCTTTGTTACCAACTGTAGTGGTTGCAAAGGTTTAAGGTAAGATTTCCAAAGTAAGAGCCCCAAACAAGGAAGGGCTTTTTGTGATTTGTGGATGTTTTGTATTGTTGTGTCTGTGGTTTCTTTTACATTTTTGGTTTGTTTGCAGTTAAAGATGTGTTTGCTTACAGATATTCAGATTATATTTCAGAAAAATGCTTTAACCTCCTAGGACCTGGCGTCCACATACATGGACATCACATTTTGGGTTATTTAGAGTAAAATACTAAATTTTGCTCTACAAGGGCCTGATATCCACTTACAAGGACATTATACTGCTACTGTTCTATCAAAATTTTAAACGAATATCCTCATATGTGGCTCTTATTTTTCTTAAAATCAAAAATAAGGTTGAAAAAAAATCTGGTAATTCTTTATTTTTACATTCATCGGGCCCCAATATGCCCAAATATCAAAGAGAAATTAAAAATGCATGTCGTGGAAGAGTTCGGGTCTTAGGAGGTTAAAAATGAACTTGTGAAAAATCCTTTTCCTGTCACATTTTTAATGCACAAAAAAGTAGAAATATCAGTATTCGCTTCATGTTGTCGTTTTTGGAAATAAAACCTGGAAAAACCTTGAAAGATGCAAAATTTACAGCTGGTATGAGAGGAAATGCAAATGCATTACACCATAATTTGGAGCATATTTGCATCCATGTGTCGCGTAAACTGCAATTTATATTTGATTACTACAACCACAATTGAATCACAACAACCAGCTTTGTATCATCAACACCAACTGTTATGATTTTATATTTTAGTTGATGATGATGATGATGATAATAATATTGTGTTACATAGGAGAGCCTAATTTGACTCTGACACTTCTGTTATGCCTTTCAACAGACTGTCTGACTTAGATAAGCCTACTGAAGGCCGTCTCCTGTACTTTGTCGTGCTATGACTAAAAAACCCCCCAAACTTTTATGTGCTTTGACCTAATTTAACATTTTAGCAACTTTTAATTTGAATTTGTGGCAATTTGTGAATCTGTGACAGAACGTAAAGAAAAGCAGAAAGTTTCAAGACCTTTATTATCATTATCCAACAGAAAGCTGGTTGTAATGACCAAGTGTGCAAAGGCAAAATCTATCCATCAGCACTTCTAAAACCAGCCAATTAGCATGTAATATATTTTCTTTCTTTTTAAACTGCTTCAAGTCTTAGTCACCCACATTTATTCAGCATTCATATATTATCTATACCTAAGCACTTTATCTAACATTCACACAATCACACTCATACTCGCTGGATGCACCTCCTCCCAATGCCTCCATGCAGCCGATGCAAATTCACCAACCTTCCGATCAGTAGATGACCTGCTCTTACCAACTGAGCCTTAGTGTGGACGATGGAGATGAATTCTTGTTACTTGGGCAGATGTTGTTACCTCCTCATGCTAACCTAAGCTGCCTCCTATAGGAGTGCTGTTGATCTTATCTTCTAACTCTCATCACAAAATAAAGGATAATTTGAAGGTTGACAGCTGTGTAAGAAGTCTAATGGTTAACCAGCAGATTTCTAAACCAATGTCCACCTACCTGCCACAGGCCAGCGCTCAGAACATGAAGGCTGGAGGAGGCGGACTCCCTCGCACCAACCCCCCCACACAGAAGCCCCCGAGCCCACCCATGACGGGGAAAGGGACGCTTGGGTATGTAAGCTGTGCAACCACCTTGATGTGTGTTGAGACGTACGTACGGCGTGCAGAGTCGGTTTTGGGAGGGTAACGACAAGGCCTGTCATATGGACGTGGTTACTCCCAGTTTCATCATCGCTCCTTTACCTCCTGGTTTAATTAGTCTCTTCAGGGTGGTTTCAAATCTGTTTTAGGGCCAGTTCACATTTCTGTGCTGCTGAGACAACCTCATTTCTTTTATACAAGAAATATTTTTACATCAAGCTGCATGCTGAATTTTGGATTTGTTAGGGTTTCTCGCTCTCAGCCATGCACCATGCATCTTTTAAATAGGTTTCCCTAAATTCTAAAGAGTTGTTTTTTTTTTTTTTTTTTTGTTGGGTTTTTTTTTTTTTTGTGTGCAAGTGTGTTAAAGTTTGCTCTTTTTGGGATGCTTAAAGTTGTCTTTTGATAATCTACTTGATATGAATATAAGCAGCAGTGTTTGCAAAATACGAGCTGATGTCTGTTCACAATTTTCTTTTTTTTCTTCTTCTTCTTCTTCTTCTTCTTCTTCTTCTTCTTCTTGTTTTTTTTTTTTTTTTTTTTTTTTTTTTTTTTTTGTTTGTTTGTTTGTTTGTTTGTTTGGTTTGTTTGTTTGTTTTTTGTTTGTACCCAATTTAATACCTGGCTTTTTTCTTTTTTCTGGCATTCAAGACCAGAACAAGGATTTTTAAATCCCTTATTTTAGGAAAAGAAACTTTATATTTTGGGGTTTGTAGAAGAAGAGATTGGTTTTGTATTGGTTGTCATCTAAAGAAAGAAAAAAAAAAAAGCTCTTTTATTCTATTTTTAGTTCAAACTTGTTAAACTCCTCCTGACTGAAATTAGATCAGACATCAAAATGAAAAAGCATCAAATGGGAAAAACAAACAATATTGTTAATTTTAATTTCTATCAGCTTCACTTTAAGAAGACAATTAGCTGCGTTAAACCCATCAAATCCTGCCTGCCTAGCAGTACAGATACATGGTTGATATTAGCCTATTTTACCCTGTCACTATTTATATCCCAGCACTGGTGTATGCATGCTGGCTGATGAGTAAAAAGAAACTGATGTACTTACATGCTTAACTAATATTTTCCCAACTGAAAATAAAAAATTAGAATAAAATACAGAAGATTCAGTTGAACAAAATGGAAAATGTACAAACGCCGACCTTCTGTCCAAATTCAGCTTCTATATATAAGACCTGTGGTACTTTCGGTGATCGTCAAGTTGAGTACAAACAACGTACATTTAAAATGACACAAACAAAAAATGGCATTCGCAAGGGGGTTGCTGAATACCAAAATTAACTGGGATTTATAACAAATCTTTTATAAAGTTTGTTAACAATCACTTCATGTGTGACGATCTTCGTGCAACTTTTCATTCAGATTGGCCGACCCATTAATTAGGAAGTAAGGTACATATTATATATATTGCACTGCATTATACAAAAGTAATGATCATTATGATCACAAGGTATTTAAAGCTAAAAAAAAAATAAATCTAAGTGTAAATCATACCAGCTGTGATCCCATTATTTCTTAAAGGCATCTTAAAAAGGAAAAAAAAGTTTTTTTTGTTTGTTTGTTTGTTTGTTTGTTTGTTTTTATAAATCCCGGATTAGCCCCATTCTTATTGCATTTTGTTTATTAAAATTGAAGATTTTTTTTTTTCCTTTCTAGTTTGCTCTGATAATGTCATTTTCAACTGATTGAGTCTTTTTCCAAAAATGTCTTTTTGAGTCATCATCATTATTTAACTATAAAATGTATCTTTCAGCTCATATCTTGTTCATGCTGCTAAGTAATTACAGTGAATGTATTTTATCTTAACCATTAAATTGAGCACTATCAGCCAGATTTAGCCATACGGGCAGGCTGTGACAGGTTAATGGCTTTAATAGACTTTAATTTTAACTGTATAATGTAGGTGTAGTTTTGGAGCAACTTTAATTAGAGTGTCACTTTTCACTGAAGTTTTGTGGTCCTTTCTTAGTTTTGGAGTATTCTAATGTTATGTTCTGTGTCGGAGCTCATGGAAGCTGCAGAGGTGTTTGGTGTTGTCTGTCTTGTGCCTGACTGTTGGAGGTGTGTTTTATCCCACAGGAACTCTGCTAGTGCACCTCATAATGCTGTGTGTGTGTATGTCTTACCCTTGGGACAGTCCTATGTATGATGTGCTGTTTGTGTTTCTGTGGAAAAAGTGTATGTGTGTGTGTGTGTGTGTGTGTGTCTCCTTCTGTCCCTTCAAGACGCATGCCGATCAACCACAGCTGCAACCCTCCATGACGCACCTTCAGCCGCAGCCTGTGGCTACAGGCGGACATCCTGTGTGATTTTTAATTTGTCGCCTTCTCCTCTGTTACTCAACTACCTCAGTTTTCATTTTGAGTTGTGTGTTTGTGACCCAGCTCGCCCACTCCTGGCTGCCCCATATTCCTCATAGCAGCGTTTTGCCATGGCAACAGTGCTCAGAGATGGGTCACCCCACTGTGTCAGCTGGGAAATTTACATCCAGCACATCTTATTGCAGGCCCAGATCAATAAAACCTCAGGGTTATGTTTTTTTTTCTATCCCTCCCATGTTAAAAACTGATCATCGTAGAGCTGCTGCTGGCTGAAAAAACACATTTCCAGGTTTTTATTCAAGGAGTTTATAGTTCAGAAGATGTGGGTGGGAACAATTGGGAACACTTTAGGGATTTAAACCTGTTGCTCTGATTTTATTATTTTAGTTCCCTTGAACAATTTCATAAATTCAGGATTGCTTTTGCTAATTTACACTGAGAGTCTAAGTGTTGAAGTTACTACATAACTCAGGAATTGTTGCTAAGTGACTAAAATTGAGTGGCATCATAATATTTCATACAGGAATACTTTTTTTTTTTTTTTTTTTTTATCATTTCATGAAAAAAAGAGTATATAAACACAAACTGTACTAGCAGTAATACAGATTTTTTTAAATTAAAATTTTCTTTGTTCCAATCATTCTTGAAAAAGGTTTAAATGCTAGCATCAATTTAACATCATGAACCAGATGAGCTTGTGACTCCATAACACTGTGATCAATGAAAAATACAGTCCCTTTTAAATATCTTTGAAGTTAGTGCCAGCAAGATGGAAAAAAAAAAAAAAACAAGCTTCATCTCTCATTGATCTTCATCAGGGGTGTCAGACTCAGTTTTTGTAATGAGCCACATAAAGCCCAGTTTAGTCTCAAGGGAGCCAGGCCAGTAAAGCAACTGCACCATAAACTGCCTTTGTTGTTATGTAAACCACAAGTAAACTTTGTCTTTGAGTGAACTAGGGGCTCTATAAAAGCACAGTACAGTTACTGTAGAGTTTTTAGAGCCAAACGGATAACGTGGGTTTACTCTTTATGATAAGAATTGGAAATGCTTGTCACATTTTCACCCTAGCGTAATGCTAGTGTAACCTAACCGTGAAGGGCAATGCACTTTGTTCAAAAGCTAAACATATATAAAAACTAGATTGCAGTTTGCCTCGTCATGCTTATTATATTTAACTGACACGAACCTGAAACTAGCTCGTACAACGTTTGAAACTTGCAGTCAGTCTACTATCAGTTTTGCAATGGAATGAGGTTGAGCAACAAGGTCTGCATGACAACAGTTTAACTGCAAAATGACATAAGAACTCAGTAACTTTGGTTTTATATAGGATACAACAGTTGGAAACCAGTCCAGTTGGTTCCCCTGTTGTAAAGAAACTAATTGTAGACAGGTTGGAGACTGACTCAAGTTGATTGCGAACTTTCACCAACCTGTCTGGGAGTGATTGCAAACAGTTTGAGTCGGACTGTGATTGTTTGCAGACAGGTTGCAATTGTTTTGTGATTTAATGTGGTTTTCAAATGCAAAAAGAATGTAATTGCAATCAATGGGCAACCACAACCACGTCCTGTTTTTATCCTAGTGTGACTGTGCCATGAACCACAATTGTCCAGCTGTAAAATAGATACAGTTTTACGTAAGCAATAAATGTCTTATAAATCAACAAATCAAACATGTCAGTAAAACTAGTTTTAATTGTAGTAGTTGCTTGATTTCATTAAGTGCAAACAAACTCATGGTGTATCTCCTTGGGAGTGTGTTTTTCAGCTGACAGCAGCCACGTCATTTCTGACTCCGCCCCCCTCACCTGTGGACCCCAGCCAGCCCCAGTGTTTCACCACCTGTCATCACCCATTTTTTTTGGTTTTTTTTTAAGTTTGCACTTGTTTGTTTCTTGCTCTCCTCCTCCCTCTCCCCCCTCCCCTCCCCCTACACTTCTCTATGGATGCCCTCCTTTCTCCCCCCCTCCCCTTCCTCTCGACTCCTGTCCTCCTGACCCTCTCGCAGGCGCCACTCCCCCTATAGGACGCTTGAGCCGGTGCGTCCACCCGTTGTCCCTAACGACTACGTCTCAAGCCCGACGCGCAACATGGCGCACCCCCAGCAGAGCCCTGCACGCACTGCATCTGTTAATCAGAGGAACCGCACGTACAGGTACCCCCACCCCACTTCCCAGCATGCCTCTCTACACTTTTTAAACAAGCCCCCCACCCCCCTTTTGCCCCACTCTACTTGCCTTTTCTTCTTCTCCCCTCCTACACTTAAAAATGCGATCCAGCTTCTGAGCACTTTCTCTGATATGGTACCTCGTTGAAATTATAACCACTCTTACTTCCTAAAACTCACATCCAGGCCCACATCAGCAGCTCCAGCTCCCAGGAGAAGCCCAGACTGACACATTATTTAGAAACCTCCTCACCTGTTTGCTCCCCTCGCTGCTCAGATAACAACAAAGAAACAAGCATGAGGTAGAGATGCAGAGCTTTATTTAGCTTGGCTAGACACAGGTTCCTATGGTAATAGTCATTAAATAGGCAGCGTCGCCCCCACAGTCCTGTCAATCCACTGTCAGTTCATCTCCCAAGATGAAGCTTTTTCATGCCCAACACGGAGTGATATTCTTAGATCCACCCTGCCTGCCGTCTCAGAAGTAAAAGCAAGAGGGGTTTTGGGAGGGGGAAAACAACATGGAAAGTTTCGTCACGGTGTCCCATCTGTTGGCCAAACGTTTCAAGTATTTCTAGAAATAGGAAAACTTCCTCGACTCTCCTCTCAGCACGAGTGTGTATCTGCTCCACTCATCCATAGCTCATCTTCTTCATCTCTCAGCCATGCGCTCTCCCGCCTGTCAACAGAAAGTCTGCCCCATGTTTCATGATCTTTCCTGCTGCTTTTACGGCGTCTCATATCTGTCTTTGTCCCGTGTTGCCACTGCGTCAGCTGTGTCATGTGTTCCTGTGAAGGCTTCCAGCTGCCCCCACTTTTTCTTTTAATATTGTCACTGTCACATAGTCATTTCAAAGGCATACAGCTCACGCTAACACATCAATGCTCTTGAGGGTGCTACATTAATGAAGTGAGTTATTAAGAACAGAAAAGACAGCTGAACTGTGTGTTGCTTGAGGCTGGTTGCAGATTGAATATAAAACTGTATTAGAGAGGTGAATTATTTATAGATCTAAATTTCACTTGGAAATAAATGATGTGAACCTGGGAACAATGTCAGGAACTTTCAGGAAATGTCTGTTGTTTTCCCCAAAGGATCAAAGGATTAAAAATCAGCCAGGTTCAGTGTAAACAGTTACTCCAGCATCTTTTCAAGATTGGGATTGGGGATCTGAGTTCAACAAAACTTTACAAGACCAACACTGGTGTGTGTGTGTGTGTGGGTGTGTGTGTGTGTGTGTGTGTGTGTCAATATTTTATGTATTTTTTTTAGAAAAGAAAGAAGTGGAGGTTAGAAAACAAAGCACCATGTGATATCCTGAGTTGTTGGCGTTCCTATATCGCCATGCTAATATTGGTCACTGATTAACATGCAACTGACCAATGATGCTGTTGTAGCATTCATTTAGCATTAGCCCAGAATTTAGCTAATGCTATTAAAAGCTGTCACTAGCAAAGCAACAATAGTAACCTTAATTTGGCCACAAACCTAATTTTATAATGTATTTGGTATAAAAGGTTGATCGGGGGAATTTTTTTATTTTTTTACTACAGTAAACACTTTATTCGGTTCTTGGTCTCAGTTGTTTTTAGGTCTTAATGATTGTAAAATTAATCTTTTAAATAAAATAAAAATAATAAGAAATTAGCATATACTCGAGCGTGGTTACCCTGTGATTGACAAGTTCTTTTGTTATGAGACGGCAGATTCATCTCTCTGTTGAACAGCACTTGGCTGCACTTAAAAAAACAAGTTTAAGTCTTGTGTTCCTTCATTTGTTTTTGCAATTACTATGCAGATTGTTGTCATAGTCAACAACTGACTCATCCTGCTAACAGTGCTAGCCAGGTAGCAAGTGGTAGGTGATCAGCTGGACCCTTTTTGTTGGATATTCACATCTGATTTGAAATAAAACAAAAGAAAAATTTCAAATTCTTTGATTCAGTTTATGATGCACTATCTGGTGCCCCTGGACACATCATCAGTGATGTAACCTGGGGTCATTGGGGGTTTTGGGTCTTTCAACAATCTCTCTTCTGACAGAACAGACAACCTGGTGTCTCCACCTTTCCCCCATGTGAAGAGAACTGTATCAAAACTGTATTTCAAAGGCAAGTAGATTACTTAACAGAGGCTAGAGCCATCTTTTTATACAGTCTATTTGCAAGTGCAAAATTGTTAATTTAAAATCATAACTGAGACCATTCACGCGTCTTGTTCACAGCACGGTTTTTGCCCCTTCTTGAGTAGTTTTGTACTCACACTCAAGTTTACTTTTGAGTCCTTATACCAAAATATCCTGCTGTCAGTATAAAGCACAGACTGTCACTTTTCCACGCGTCAGTAGTTCTCAAAGTTCCTGACTTTTGTTCCTGTGGCTCTGTAGTTGGGTTAAAAAAAGCTCCATACTGGTTTCAGGGCAGACTGCAACCATGTTACATGTAGGCTGTATTATTTCCTGTGATTGTTAACAAATGGTGCAGTTTTTTTTTTTTTGTTTTTTTTTTTCTCTTCCAATTTCTGCTGGTGTGTTTGTTTGTGGACTGACACATTTTTGCCGACCCATCGACAGCAGTGGGAGCAGCGGAGGCAGCCACCCCAGCAGCAGTCGCAGCAGCAGCCGAGAGAACAGCGGCAGTGGCAGCGTGGGCGTGCCCATCGCCGTTCCAACCCCAGCCCCACCCAACGTTTTCCCAGGTAACCCCCTTTTTTTGTCCCCCTTCCTCTCTTCTCTGAGCTGCAGGACCTTATTGTGACTGAAACGTACTAACTACACTAATCTTTGTTGAGTAATCTGGGAGTACTGCTCACTCTGGCTTTCATTAGTCGAATCGGTGTGCACAAACTCTGGATTGAATTTCTCTCCCCTTCTCACCCTTCTCTTAACCTCCCTTCACTTATCTTTCCTCCCCCTTTGTATCCTTGCACGATTCCCCCTTCAGGTTCAGCCCCTGCCCAGTCCAACGCAACCAAACCTCCCCCAAACACTGCCACAGCCCCTGGGCCCCCTTCCTCTGCCCTAGACGGCCCCCCACAAGCCCCCAATCCCCCTGTAGAGATCCCGCCTGTACCCCCACCCCCTCCCCAACTCCCTGCCTCCACGGTACCTACTGGCACAGGCCCTGCTACTTATGGCAACCCTGCACAAGGTGAGTGCGACTCCCTCCTCACCCCCTGCACGCCCTCCATCCCGCCTTCCGTGACGTGCTTGTGTGATCCCAGTGTGCTCATTCATCACCCTAATTTATTTACTCATTTATTTTTCATCTGGAAGTCTGAATTAGTTCTTGAAAGATTTTCAGATCTAAAATTTGTTTCAGTTTAAATTTAGAAATTCAACCTGTTGAATGTTTTTAATGGCAGGAAAAAAGGATTTATTGTACCTGCGACTACACCAGTCATTTTGAAACTACAGGTAGCTGTGCAGAAGACACAAAAAATGAAGTTATACCGTGGACCTGAATACATTTCAGCATAAAAGCTGGCTTAAGCAAATAATGATTACAATAAGTAGCAGAAAATAACAAGCAAAACATAAACAATGATAGTTTATTTTTTACTCCATAAACTCTATTGTTTCCCCCGTGGTCCACCGAGTACCTGTGACATCTATATCTGAGAGTGATGAGTTTCTGAATTTCTTTGTGGATAAAGTTGATCATGTCCGTATGAGCATTGGTTCTTCAATACCATCTGTTTGTGTCTCTGGGCCACCTCCCCCTCATTTACTGTCAGTGTTTAACCCAATGACCATACGTGACCTTTCACTCCTGCTGGATAAAATGAAAATTACCACTTGTGCAAATGACATTCTACCTGCTGGGCTGTTTAAAAATGCTCTCTCTGTCATTGGCCCCTCTATTGTAGAGATATGCAATGCCTCTCTTTTAACATGTGTGGTCCCTACGTTCTGTAAGCATGCTGTTGTTGAGCCGATATTAAAAAAAGAGCAGTTTGGATCCAACTCAGCTTAAGAATTATAGGCCTATCTCTAAGCTTCCATTATTATCGAAAATTCTGGAAAAAGTAGTTGCAGATCAACTTACCACTTTTTTTTTTTTTTTAAGAAAAACATGAAATTTATGACCAATTTCAGTCAGGTTTCCGTAAAAGTCACTCAACAGAAACCGCATTACTTAAAGTCTCTAGTGACATTATGATGTCAGCTGACTCCGGAGCATCCTCAGTCATGGTTTTGTTGGACTTGACATCTGCCTTTGACACCATTGACCATACCATCCTGATTAACAGGCTCCGGGACGTAGTTGGTGTGTCCGGTCTGGCTTTGAAGTGGTTTCAGTCATACCTCTCCAACAGATCTTTTAGTGTTTTTGCGAATCGGTTTATGTCACATTCTAAAGATCTGACATGTGGGGTACCGCAGGGTTCAGTTCTGGGTCCTATTCTTTTTCTTTTGTACATGTTACCTCTAGGACTTATAATTAGGCAGTTCCCTGAGGTGTCTTATCACTGCTATGCTGATGATATTCAGCTCTATTGCTCTTTTAAGCCGATGGAAGTCCATAAACTGTCCTCTTTAATTAAATGTTTAGCTTCCATTGAACAGTGGCTTGGTGACAACTACTTACAGTTGAACTCTGAGAAGTCAGAAACATTAATTATTGCCCCGACAACCAGATATCTCTAATCAAACAGCATCTTGGTTCTCTTGGCTCATCTGTTCACCTGAGCCTCAGGTACCTTGGTGTGATGTTTGATTCTGCCATGTCCCTAGAACAACACTCTGGCCAGTTAATTAGGAACTGCCTTTTTCACCTAAGAAACATCTCCAAACTGCAAACTTTGCTGTCTGAGTTAGAAATGGTTATTCATGCTTATATTTCTTCTCGCTTAGATTATTGTAACAGCCTTTTTCTTTGTTTGAGGAAAAGGAATCTTGATCGTCTCCAGTTAGTCCAGAATGCTGCTGCAAGGCTTTTAACTAAGACACGAAAAAGAGAGCACATTACACCAGTGTTACGCTCATTACACTGGCTTCCAGTACATTTCAGAATTCATTTTAAAATCTTGGTACTGACTTTTAAAGCTTTGAATTGTGATGCCCCTGCTTACATTTCTGGGCCCGTATCCCTAAAGATTCTGAGAATCCTCTCAGAGAGCTCCTAACTTAACCTAAAAATTCCTTGCCAGGAGTTTTAGCTTAGAAGTGATTCCAGAACATTTTCAGTGAACTCTGAGCAAGGAATGGATGGAAAATCCTATCTTAGTGAGGAGGTGTGGTTGACCCCGTTGCTAGGTATGAGTCATCATTTCAAAAGCCGTGATTGGTTGATCCTACAAGTTTGATGGAAATGAGCTTTTGGTGATAATGAGCAAAGGATGTACCCTCAAATCAGTAAACATAATTATACACTCTAATCTTATGCTGACTGTAATTGTAAATAATATTTCACATTCAAGAAAATATCTGGAAAATGAATAGTAAGCTGTAGGGGTTATAGCCTAACATTAGAATCCAAAATATGTGAAAACTTAAACTCATTACACCCTGTTCAAATAATAATTCGTGTCTTATTTGCTCATATTAATATCCTAGCTGGCATATTTTGTACTTTCACTCCCATATGGACCCCGTTGAAAACAAGATGGCCTATCTCAAGGGGCTGTCCTTAATGAAGTTTAAATCACAACGTTACAAGTCCAGTGTGGTCTTAACGAGGGTAACACGGCTCGGCTTTTAGCAATGTCTGTGATTGCAGACCCAAGTCATCACTGCTGCATTGTTGCATTTTCCCGGTTGCCAAATACCTCAGGGTTGTGATTACTTTCGTCTCCGGTGTAATAGCGTTGTGGCGTCGAGTTGGTGAAGTAATTGTATCTCTAAGGAGATCCACCACAAACATGATTCCTGCACGATCCAATCTGTAGCATCTCAATAATTCCCTGTCATCCAGTGTTTGCAGGACATCTCTCCTGCCTCTTCTGTTGGCCATTTTGTGCAGCTGCTTAGGGGAACTCCTAAGCCACTAAAAGTCCTCTTCCCTGCTCTTAGCAGATCTCGCCTTAGGAGCCCTTTTAAGCGCTAGGAATCTTGAGGAATAGCTTTTATATTAACTGGGATTGTCGTGTCACTTTTAGGGGAAATTCTAAGAAAACGTCATGACTCTGAGAATTTTCTTAGAATTTGGCCGCTAGGAGCCACTTTTTGCACAAAGATTCTTTAGGGATACGGGCCCTGATCTTTTAGAACCCCCCGCTCCCTCTCGCAGCCTGAGATCTTCTAATCAAAGGCTGTTGGTAGTCCCTCGAACATATTTTAAAACCAGAGGTGATAGATCTTTTAGAGCGGTGGCCCCCAGGTTGTGGAATGCTCTCCCTCCATCATTACGTTGCCTTGATTGTATTTATTCTTTTAAAAAGCAACTTAAGACTCATTTATTTAGATTGGCTTTTAATTAGATTTGTGCTGTGTTTTATTATTAATGTATTTTATGTGTTTCTGTTTTATATTACTGTGAAGCACTTGAAGTGGTTTTTATCCTGTGAAAAGTGCTATATAAATAAATTGATTTGATTTGATAACAATTTATAAACAGTTGAAACACAAAATTATACAGGACAGGATTCAGATGAATACATTAACTAGGATACGACCACAACTATTACTCTCCCTCAATGAATACAGTAACTACTGCTGCGTTCCCTCAATGATGACAAGTAGTCAAGTACAACTAGGTTCCCTTGACGATGACTACTACGACGATGTTCCCTTGACAAGTACTTCAACGACCACGACATTCCCTTGACGACTACGACGATGAATCAATTCCCTTACAGCTATGACAACTACATTACTTAGACTACAAAGACAACTATTACATTCCCTGAATGAATACAATAACTACTGTTGCGATCCCTAGATGACTCTGCTAGTCTACATTCACTTGATAACTACAAAAACCCATTAGTCTTCATATTGTTCAATTCAGGGTGAAGTAAAGAGGTTTCTGCTGTAAACGGCTTTGACACTTCTGTAAGCCAATTTATAAACCGCAGTCACTTAGTCTCAAGTACTTTTAGTGTGAAAGGAATGGACAGGAAGAAGTCCTTTACACAAGCGGAAAACAAACTAATACTAAGTTGAAATGAGCAGTTTAAACTGAACACAATGAAAATGTCAGAAATTTTAAGAAAAGGGGAGGTAAGGCTTTAATGTTTAAGATGGTACCTGATCATTTAAGTTTCTTTAAAAATGCTAGAAACAGTGAAGTGGTTATACGTGTCGAATGAATTCTCATGAAAGCTGTAAATTCCCAAAGATTTTGTATTTAAATTCAAAACTTGAGTGAAGTTTAAGATGATTATCTTTCAATATAACTGCAGTTTGTCTGGACTGTTCTCTGCAAAAACAAATTTGAATGTTTTATTTTAGACCTGGCAGTGATGCCACTGAAGTACTCAGAAAACCGAAAGTGCTCTGATAGGTGGAGCTGCATTATTTTAATTTGATGGTCTTCTATTCAGGATGTAGACTGGATTTAAAGCTCTGATGAGCACTGCGGTCGGTATTAAAAAGAAAAACTCACCTCATAAGGGCTGCACACATGAATTAAATATTGACTGCAAGAAATGACTTTAAAGAAGATGAGTCTCTTACCTGGGTGATTTTACTCAGTGTTAGAAAATACTTGTAAAACAGGTCTTTGACTGCACGTCTTTGCTGTAGTCTGTGGAACAGACAAAACAAACAAACTTCCACAAGTCCTGTTTGTGTGCAGCTCTTCTGCCATCTGCCTCCAACTTTCCATCATCCCGCTGCTGCTGCTAGATGCTCCACTCGTCCTCCCTCTCGGCCTCTCATAGGCCTCCAGCATCTCTGTCATGATGATGTTCTGATATTTAATGCATGAGCTGTGTGGTGATATGCTTTCTTGCTGTGTTTATTTATTTGTTCTTTTCTTAATGGTGTCCAGGTGATTTGTTCTTTTGTTTTTCTGTGGCTGGATGTTGTAATTATCTGGAAGGTGGAACTGCTGTTACCCAAATGTTAATATTTGAATTGGCTCAGAGAGAGATTTGGGACAAGTTAAGGGACGTGTTACTCAGTTCTTTTTTTTTTTTTTTTTTTTTTTTTTTTTTTTTTTTTTTTTTTTTTTTTCCCCTGACACTTTTCATTTAAAGGTGAGATGCAAAAAAAAAAAAAAGTATAAAATGCTAAATTTTCTACTCAAAGGAGCTTGCAAAGAAAAGCGTCTGGACTTCTTTAAGTTGCTTGAAGACGTTTCACCTCTCATCCGAGAAGCTTCTTCAGTTCTAAGGTCAAATGGTGGAGAGTCCCAGATATAAACCTAGTGGGAGTTTCCCCCCACAGAGGGACAAAAGGACCCCCTGATGATCCTCTAATCGCCTGAGCCACGGTGTGAAACTGGGTGTGGGTCACAATCAGCCAGAGTTTCGGGTGAGTTCATTGTGAAACCTGGCCCCACCTTATCATGCGAATTCCTGAGATCAGATGGCCAGGATGTGAGTGGGCGTTGAGGCGTCTGGAGAGGGAACTCAAAACTGGATTATAGATGGCAGACAGTTTGTGTCGTAAGCCACCGCCTCTGTTCAAAGATGGTCGCTCACAGTGGACATAGATGCTTCTTTCACTCCTCTTTCAAACCATCTGTCCTCTCTGTCCAAAATGTGAACATTGGCATCCTCAAGAGTGTCCTTTATCCTTAAGATGCAGATGGACTGCTGAGTCTCATCCTGTGGAGGTGGCTCTTCTGTGTTGTGCCATGCGCTTGTGAAGTGGCTGTTTGGTCTCTCCAATGCAGAGGTCTGGGCATTCCTTTTTACACCAAGTTTTACACCAAGTTACAAATTAATTACAAACTTGGAGTAATTAGGACCCTACACCACCGGGCAGAACATGTTCCCTCTAAGCCTGAAGGAAAAAAGAAGGAACACACACATGTAAAGGAAACACTCAAAACGTGCGGCTATCCTAAATGGGCGTTCTGATTGGGACCCACACCCAGTTTCACACCTTGGCTCAGGTGATTAGAGGATCATCAGGGGGTCCTTTTGTCCCTCTGCGGGGGGATACTCCCACTAGGTTTATATCTGGGACTCTCCACCATTTGACCTTAGAACTGAAGAAGCTTCTCGGATGAGAGGTGAAACGTCTTCAAGTAACTTAAAGAAGTCCAGACGCTTTTCTTTGCAAGCTCCTTTGACTACGATGACCTGGATGACTGAGAACCTTCACAGGCTAAATTTTCTAGTTTCACCTGCTGTTTTTCTGTAGAAATTTCTTCAGGAAAAAAACCAGAAAATTTTAAACAATTTAGCATTGAACCAAACCATTTAAGTATGTTTGGCTCAAAACGAAGAAATGTTAAACTTTGCAAATG
The DNA here is from genome assembly GCF_963969265.1 of Rhamphochromis sp. 'chilingali'. Lineage (NCBI taxonomy): Eukaryota > Metazoa > Chordata > Actinopteri > Cichliformes > Cichlidae > Rhamphochromis > Rhamphochromis sp. 'chilingali'. Next base: position 19,199,705 of record NC_137931.1, read on the forward strand.
GAAAAGGTATGTTTTCTTTCTTTTTTTATTTTTTTGTAAAACTGCAAAGTTTTGATACAAAATCCAATGAATTGCTCCTATGTGGCTGTTTAAAAATAGAACTTGAATAGATTGTTGTTGTTCAGAGCTGTATTCTTCTAATAAACTTGGTGTTGTAAGACAGCAGCATGATACTGCTGCCTGCACTCCCAGACTTACGTGGCTCTCTGCTGCCCCCTGCTGCCGTCTTCTCTCAGGTGCTCCTCAGTTCTACAGCATGAACCGCCCCGCGCAGCAGCCTCCGAACCCTCCGGTGGGAGGCTCCCTGCCATACCGCCGACCCTCGTCCGTCACTGGTCAGCCCAACGTGACCCACAACCAGAACCAGCTTAACGGGGGGCCACACTTTGCCCAGAATCAAGGTACTGTGTGTGTGTGTGTTACTGTTTCATTTTTGGATTCCTATAGATAAGATTTTCATTCCCTATGAAGTCTGAACATAAAAAAAGTGTTAACATTATTCTCTGTCCTATAAATAAAGGTTTGGGCCAATGGTGATGCAGCTAATGGTTCTGTAATCAGTTAAATTGCAGACAACCTTCTAGTTAGTCGTTTTATTTATTGCTATATAAAATAGTGACTTAGGTTAAACACAATAAAACTAAAATATATTTGGTAGTTTAAGGCAAATAATCACAGTTTTTCTTTTAAGAATTGATCATTTTCCATATATTGATGGATCTTTGCAGCTCTACACGCGCGCGCAAACACACACACACACACACACACACACACCATGCTAAAAATGAGGAAGTGAATTTGTCTTTAACTTAAATAGACCAACCAATATTACACTCTGGCCACTTTATTAGGTACACCTTTTCACCTGCTCATTTACAAAAATATCTAATCAGCCAGTCACGTGGGAGCAAATCAGTGCATTTAGCCACGTAGGCAGGGGTTAGGTGTCCGGGTGAAGCTCAAGCCAAGCATCAGAATGTGGAATAAAGGTTTAAGTGACTTGAACATGGCATGGTTGTTGGTCTGAGTATTTTATAAACTGTTGATCTGCTGGGATTTTGCAGCACAACCATGTCTCAGCTTTACAGATGATTGTCTGAAAAAGAGAAAATATCCAGAGGGGAGCAGATGTCTGGGTCAAGATGCTTTATTGGGGTTAGAGGAGCATGGTCCAACTGCTTCAAGCTTCAAACTTGTACTTGAAGGACTTGGGCTCTTCTTTTAGAATACAGGCGGCGGGGATTCGCTACTGGTAAACTAGAGAGATGGTTTAAAAAAAAAAATGGTAAAATGAAATCTTACCTGTGCTCTGCTCGTGAGCACCAGTGTGTGAGCAGTGCATGATAAAGCTGCATTATTATCTCTGTTTCACTCAAGTCTTATCTGCTGATTTAAACTTCATTGAACCTTTAGGTTTTGTTTTTTTTGTGGGGTTGTGTCTGCATTTTCTATTAAACCCTCGCCTGTCTGGTTTTGTAGTCTGCCATTTCCCATCTGCTTCAGCGTCCTCAGCGGACTTCACCTCCTCACCAGCTCTCTGTCTGAAGAGCTGCTAAGTCTTTGTGTCTGCTGCTGCTGTCAGTCCTGCGATCTTCACCCATCAATTATTCCTTTGATTAGACTCAGACGCTTGTCTGACAGCCAGATGAAGAATGAGGACTTTAGGGCTCACATCATCTTCCTGATTGATTGAAGAAATATTTGGATCATAAAATGTCTGTGAAGCTCTCCAAAACGGTTCCATCTTTTAACATGTGACAATTGCTTTCTTTCTTGCCAATTCTTTGTGAAAATTTTAAGAGAATCCAATTTTCTTTTCTTTTTTTTTTTCTCTTTTTGGTTAATATTTTTTGGCATTTCATTAATAAATGTATAATTAAAGTAGCTGCAGGCCTCTGATGAGAACTCTGTTCTTTACTAAGTGTTCTTTAACTCTCTGCTGTGGTCTCTAACCTCTTCCTATTCACATCTGCCGCCTTCCTCTCTCTGGCCCGTCCCCTCCTCCTCCTCTGTGTATTGATTTCTGATTGGTGATAGCAGGCCCGCTCGTGCCCCCTCCCCCCTCCATGCAGATCACCCCTCAGCTGCCTCTGATGGGCTTTGTGGCCCGTGTTCAGGAGACTAGTAAGTGGCCTTTAGCTCTTTGCCCCCTCTGCATGACCTCCACTCAATCCCCTGTAGTGTGCGTTTTTGGGTTCTTGTTATGTGTGAATATTTTCTCAAGTAAACAGCCACCAACATCAGCTGCTGCCCTCACATTCAGGCTTCGTTCTGAGCAGTTTTCTTTAAACTGTCTGATACGTTTGGATATTATGCCAGAAGTATGATTATAAGCTCCAGAAGACTCGAAGCGCGATAATTGATTCAAATCAATGAGATATTTCGGGCCTAAACACTCCAAGCATAGTATGACACTATTTTGCATGACAACATTATATTGATACAGGTTCACGAAATACAAAGGTTTTTGTTCAGAAGGAGAACGAAGATCACCTGCTGGACTGCGATTTCAGTCCAGCAGGTGGTGCTGTTAACTTTTTTCCTAGTGAGGTTGGCACCATCAGGAAGAAATTGGCAAAATGGGGGGACTTCTTTCTTCATCTGAGGCAAAGAATAAATCAGAGAAGCACTTTCTGCATTTAACTCGAAGACATGGACACGAATGTCGTGTGAATGTAAAATACTGCAAACACGAGGGCACTGTCAAACGACACCTGACAGATTTACCTTGACAAAAGGAAAAAAAACACAATCTATCACCAACTTTATGTGCAAACACCAGCGTTCATACAGCTCAAGATATTACAATCCAGCTGTCTGACACTGTCACAGAGGAAATCAAGCAGAAATTGTTGGGTTATTTGGAGCATGTGGAAATTATGTTTGTTTTTTTCCTTTCTTTGGACAACACCAACACAAAGTTTGCATTACAGTGCAACAGCTACACCTGGAGCCAGACTTCACACTAGCATAACAGAAGTAACTATTCTGCCATTGGCAGCTGTTGGATCTACAGCTGCCTTAATTTGCATTTGGATTTTTTAAAATGTGTCGAGGCAGGTTCAGACGTGCTTTAGGGTTTGTGGTAACCATGCTATAGTACTGTAGACCGCACATGACTGTTAAATGATCTAAATGAGCACTTTTTCAATAGCATGGAGACAAATGTTATAATAGGATAGATTTTAAACTAACGTTTAGTTTAACAAAACTTGCGATCTCTTTCTTGTGTGGAGCAAACTTAAAAAAAACACCAGTACAAATAGAATTATCCAAAGGAACTAGAGGGAAAGCTGTAACCCTGTCAAAGTGCGTCATATGTCAGGAGAAGGTGACTAATGCTAATGTGGTGCCAACAAAAGAGGAACTTGGAAACAAAATGATTCCTCCTTAAACAAACAAACCAGATGGTGCAGGCCAGCTCGGTGCTAATGAAGTTTAGTGCAAATCCAATTTTGTGTGCGAAGGCAGGTAATCACAAATTTCTGATGTGTGAGTGGATAAGTGAACAGTGTGGTGGCAGAAAAGCTCTTTATAAAGGTTTTATAAAGGAAATCTGGGCCCAGGGGTCTCAGTTAACCTGATGTCTGCTTCACCCACCATCAGCATGCAGGTTGGGTGCCTTCATGTGAAAACGCCTTGTACCAGTATGCACAACACGCTGGGAACATAATGACTTTTGAGTGTTCGTTGAAGATTTTAGTTCCCCTTTCATGGGTTTTGCTCCAGAAACGTTTGAAACAACTTCTCTTACTGAGTAAAAGTAATGCAGAGCATGTGAGACTATGGACAGCACATCAGCTCCAGATGTCATGCTTTTAAAAACCAAAGGCTCATTTTTAGTGTAAAGGTGCAAAAGCAAGAAATGGAGAAGTGAAACTGGTCAGAGGAAAAGTATTTTAGGTTTTTCCCATTGGTTAAAATCTGAGAGGGATTTCAAAGCCTGAAGGTGGTGGATTGGCAGCAGATGGTGGTGGTTGACTGCTCGGTATCATGCGTGTAAGCAAAGAGTGCGAAGCATGATGAGAATAATGAGGCGTTTGTGTCGTCTTTCTGTAAATGCACGTTGAGCTGCTGCGTGCACTTTTTGTTTTCAGCATGTTTGTCCTCAGGTTCTCTGTAAAACTGACAAACACCCAGCATGGGCTGTTTCTGCATGACTGTAAGAGCTCCGCCTCTGAGCTTCTTCTCGTCTCTAACTGGTTGTCTCCCCCCCCTTACTGCCCAACCTGGAAACTACTCCTAGTCTCAGACGTGCCACCTCCACCAGCCGACGAGCCGGTGTTTGAGGAGCCCACGCCTCCTCCGCCGCCACCTGAAGACTACGAGGACGATGAGGATGAAGAGGAGTCGGCGGTGGTGGAGTACAGCGACCCCTACGCTGAGGAGGACCCGCCCTGGGCCCCACGCAACTACCTGGAGAAAGGTCTGCCTTTGCTGGTCAAGGAAATGTGTGTGATAAAATAAAATGTTGAAAGTGTAATGTGGAAGATTAGCGGGTCCAAGAGCGGAAAAATGGATTCAGGGAAGAATTTAAATTAAACAAACTTGAATATTTTCTGATAAAATAAGCAGAAAGAAATGTGTAAATGAGGACGATTTGGCAAGAAAAATGACCAGAAAATGTGACTGTTTCATTTAATTAATTAAACAAAAATGGAAAAGGATTTCTTGCCATAAATGTACAACTTGTCAGAAATAAAAAATATTTTTTTCTGAATATTAGTCCAGAATATTAATCCACTCCATCTTTATTTCCATATTTTATTCCGTCATCCCGCAGTGGTGGCCATCTACGACTACTCCCGCGACAAAGAGGACGAGCTTTCGTTCCAGGAGGGCGCCATCATCTACGTGATCAAGAAGAACGATGACGGCTGGTTCGAGGGCGTCATGAACGGGACCACGGGCCTCTTCCCCGGCAACTACGTCGAGTCCATCATGCACTACGCTGACTGAGCGGCGCCTCCCTGAGCAGGAGAGGAAACGGGAGGAGCGCTTGTTGGGGATGGGAGCGGGGGGAGGGAAGGGTTAAAGGTCAAAGACTTTGATCGAACAGAGCATGATCACCTCCGGGCGAAGAGAGCAAAGAGCAGGGAGGCAAAGAGGAGGCAGGTTTTTGTTTTTTGTTTTTTTGAAGAAATTGGACATGACAGACTCGGTCATTCTCGTGACTTAGTCGCCGCTATAAAACGACCACTACTCTAGATATAAGCTTCCCTGTAACGTTTCTTTCTTTGTGACTTTGTTTGATTAACGAGGAGGACTGGGCGGTGATGGGTTTGTTACTTTTTGAGAGTTTGTTTCACACTACGAGGCCACTAAATTGATTTCTGCTTCTTTTATGTTTTTTATTCATTGTGTTTTTAGCAGTTTTCCCAATATTTATTTGTAGTGGGAGGTGGGGGGGATGAGCGGGTAGATGAGGCTTCGGAAAAAAAGGGCTGGAGGAAAATGCCTTCAGGTTTCGTTATTCTCAGACACTCCAGATGCAACAGCGATATCCTCAGTGAGACGCATGGATGGGCGGGTGAGGGCACGGAGTGTGCCAAAGCTGATGAAGATAAGCACATCAGATGTCTTAATGTGATCCACGAAGCTAGATAAAAGGGGGAAATCCTCCTTAAGAGTGCTTTAAATGATGAACTTTGCTCGTTTTTGTTCCGTTTGCGTGGTTAAAGCGGACGAGTTTAGTCACTACATGCTTTACTTTGCAGTTTTCAGGTGAAGGAATCGTCATCCAGCCCTCAAATCAGAGAAAGGCGTGGATTTAAAGTCTGCAGCTCCCGTAATAAAGTTGAATGAACAGTCGAGGCGAGCCGTTTACTTTTGTCTTTATTCTATTTCTTTTGCCGTTCACCAAGAGTTGGCGGTCGAGTTTTGCTTACAGAGCGGCAGACTGCATGTTTGAACTCATGGAAGGAGAGGGGGGGCTAAAAGCTTCTTTTTTGCTCTACTGATGATTAATGTCTTAATATTTTTAGATATGGTGTGGTTTTGGTTTTTGATATTCACCCACGACAAACCACGACGACGATGCATTTAGGTCATTTCTAAGATGCTTGTGCCATATTGAAGTGTGTGTGTGTTGCTGTTTCAGAGGTTATCACTTCATTTTGCAATAAAAATTGGCCGGAGGGAAGCGGGACTGTCGTCGAATTACAGATCTTTAGTTTTTCCCGAGCTGTTTGAAATCAGAAGCACATACATTTGTAGTGAAAAGTTCAAAAAACAAAAAGGTGTAGAAGAAATATTATAAATGTGAAGATGTATTATGCCCTCAGACACAGGAATTATTGAATATGAAAAGAAGCCAGCTGTTGTGTTTTGAAACGGTTTTAAGTAACACATTAGGACCCCGATACCTTTGTTGTTTTTTTGTTGTTGTTTTTTTTTTGTTTTTAAAGAGACAGTGAGTTTAGGCACCATTCGTCCTCCGTATGGTTTTTGATGCGCTTGGCTGTTTGCGAGGGCTCTGTGCTTGTACTTCTGTCAGGATCTTTTTATTTTCTACTCCCGAAAAAAAAGAAAAAAAAAAAAAAGAAAAACAACAACAGCAAGTGGGTCTGTATGTGAGTCTTGCATGCCATTGTTATTATCTGTACTGGTGTCCCTGAAACCTACGTGGCAAGATCACCCATTTCTAAAAAGGCAAGCAGCCCTGCAGCTCTGACCAGGTACCGCCAGCCTCATCCAAAGAGACTGTACAACTTTACTTCGAGCCCACGTCCAAGGAGCCGCTCGCTGACCTGTGGGGGAGGAGGGACAGAGGGAGGGGAGGCACTCGGCTTCCTCCTCCCCCCTGACAGTAGCCGTCATCAGTGGTGAAAAATCTTTTTTTGTGTGTGTGTGCATAAGCTGCTAGTGAATCCTGCGGACAGACTGCAGGCGGGAGATGAATGAGAACATTGACTCTTGTTGCATAACACTCATAAACTGACACTAAAATATATATATGTATCTGAGTGAGGCCCTCTGGTCTGCAGGATTCACAGCTTCCTGGAGTCACAGACGTCCCCTCGGGATGTCGAGTTTAACAGTCCATAATGCCATTGTGTTGCACAGTTAAAGTTGAATTGCAGAAGTATCATATTTGTAAAATCATGAGAACAAAGACAATAAAATTATTGAGATTTATCGGTGGAGTCTCATCTTGCTTCATTAATGTTTCTTTGCTGTGCAGAAATGCATGTGAGAGAATAATGTCCAGTTTAAAAGTACACTGGGGGGTAAAGACTAAAAATCAAGCAGAGTCTACTGGGAATTCCCATGTCTCAGTCTGTGCAGATCAGTTTATGATAAAACTGGATTAAATGAAGCACCAAATCACAATAGGTGCCTCAAGACGCTTTACGTTGTAAGGTAAAGAAACCCCAACAATCAGAGGACTGCTAAGAGTAAGCGGTTTGGTGACAGTGGGAAGAAAAAACTCCCTTTTAATAGAAAGAAACCTAGAGCAGAACCAGGGAGGGGCGCCCATCTGCTAGGACTGATTTGAGGTGAGGTGAGGAAGACGGGACAGAAGGAAAACAGAAGAGAGGCAGACATAATAACTAATGATTAAATGAAGAAAGGTGGGTGGAAAAAGGTGAGTGAAGAAGAAACAGTGCATCATGGCAAGTCCCCAGCAGCTAAGGCCTACTGCAGCATAACTAAGGGAAGATTCAGAGTCACCTGATCCAACTATAACTATATGCTTTATCAAAAAAAACCCTGTTAAGCCCGTCTGTCTCCCGAATCCAAGCTGGGAGCTGGTTCCAACCTCCCATTCTACTTTTAAATATCCTAGGAACCACAAGTAAGCTTGCAGTCCTGGAAGTCTGCAAAGTGCTCCATTGGGGTGATATAGTACTGTAAGGTAGTTAAGATAAGATGGGGCCTGATTATTCAAGAGTTTATATGAGAAGAATTTTAAACTTGATTCTGGATTTAGCAGAGGGGCCAATGAAGAGAAGCCCATATACGCTCTCTTTCAGTGTTTTTCAGTACTAGCTGCAGCATTGGTGGATCAACTAGTTGTTTTAACAAGCTGAAAAAAACAAAACTATAACGGCTACATGTAAGCAATCTGTTAGACAGTTTATGCAGCTGTGGTTAAATAAGAGCGTACATTTACAGTATTTCCCTGTTCACAGGGGCCTTGTAGCAGGTTTAACTGGTCCTGGTGTTCAGAAAGGGAAGACAGCTTTCCTTAATATTAAGATATTGACAATTTAACTATTTGCCTTATTTTATACACTGAGGTGAGAACTTTAACATTACCTTTATATTTGTGCATCAGCCAAATGTGAAACTAAGTAAACCTGAGGCAGGTTGCTTGAGTTATTGAGTGCTTCATTTTTCAAAGCTTAAATAAGTCAACCAAAATAATAAATGAATATACTTAATAAAAATGTCTTATATTTTTTTCAAGGAAATGTAGATTTAGCCTAACTGAAGAAGATGGGTATAACCTTTTATGCAGCCCTGTGTTGTGATACAGACAAATGACAGGAGGCCTGGCTGTACAAGAGTATAAAGGCAATTTTGTGTTCAGCAACTCTTTTTTTTTTTTAGAAAGTGTTGCTACAATATTTAGAGGCTTTAAAAGTCATTAAAGCAGCATTTCTTTATTTTGTAGCAAAAATTGAGACGTACTGTTGTCTTGTGATTAATGCATGTCGAAAAAAACGGCACAATATTTTAGCAGATTTAAGATCTACAAAAGTCTGAGAAACCACAGCGTGAAAGTGAATCATTTAGAGCATGGAGCACAATGTTTACACTGAAAACAACTGGAGTAGAAACAGAGAGCAGCACCACAAATACACACGTAAACTGTGTGTAAAATAAAAATGTGCTGCACTTGCCACAACCTGCTCTGGAAGTTGTTCAACCAGTTCTTCACAAAGTAGAATTTGTTTCCTCCTGTTTTTTTTTTTAAATTTGACTTTCATTTTAATGTCAGATCTTCTTTCTCTAGATTAGCAGCACCTGCGACCTGTTTTATTCTCTTTATTCCAACAACTTCCACATCCTAGAATTATTTGTGGGATTTGCACCAGAATGGTGGATTATTTCCCAGCTCTTTTTATTAATTCAGGAAGATGTTACCATCGTGCTCTTTGGGTTTTATGATTCTGGTGGTGGCTTGGAAGACGCTGGGTGGTAACTCAGGTGAGTTTTGGATACTCTGTGTGGAAGTTTGATAGATAATTAGAAAAAACAGGACTGGGACAGGTTAGTGTACTTTTCACTCTAAAGTGAAACAGTCCCACTGGTACAAAGTAAAAGTTTCAGGTGAGCAAACAAAAATATAACATGTTTATATATAATGTTTGTATTCATGATTAAAGTCATACTCTGCACTTTTGGCAACCGAACACAACCACGGAACTGTCTGCCATACATACAAAAAATGCTACAGGTACAACAAATGAAGTGACAAATGACATATTTATTGAATATAAACCAGAACCAGAGAGCAAAGCATGTTCAACACAGTTTGTGCCTAACTTCACCAAAGAACCATTTTTATTGATGTGGTGTGTTTGTGTATAAGTGTGTTTTACTCCTCCTCGTCATCAGTCTCATAGTATATGTTTACTATCCAGAATAATGTTAACGTCCTGTAAGCTGTACTGTGCATTCTTTTGTTTCGAGTCTGCCCGGCTGCCCGAGGCTTCACTTGTGCTGCTTTAAGTTTTAAGAATACACAATGACAGTAACGCTGCCATATAAACAAATGTTCATAAATAAAATTAATTATTTTAATGTGCTGTTAAGCTACAAAACTGATTAAAAATGATAATAATAATAATAATAATAACAAAGTATTTGTGATGTAACCTACCACTTTTAATTGTATTAGTATATTTAAAATTATTGATAACATCGTGAAACACTGAAAGGTTTGAAGCATCCATCCATCCATCTCCATCCGCTTTATCCGAGGCCGGGTCGCGGGGCAGCAGCCTAAGCAGAGAGGCCCAGACCTCCCTCTCCCCAGCCACCTCCTCCAGCTTATCCGGGGGAACATCAAGGCGTTCCCAGGCCAGCCGAGAGATATAATCTCTCCAGCGTGTCCTGGGTCTGCCCCGGGGCCTCCTCCCAGTGGAACATGCCCGGAACACCTCACCCAGGAGGCGCCCAGGAGGCATCCTTGTCAGATGCCCGAACCACCTCAGCTGGCTCCTTTCGATGTGGAGCAGCAGCGGCTCTACTCTGAGCCCCTCCCGGATGGCCGAATTTCCCACCCTATCTCTAAGGGAAAGGCCAGCCACCCTTCGGAGGAAGCTCATTTCTGCCGCTTGTATCCGCGATCTCGTTCTTTCGGTCACTACCCACAGCTCGTGGCCATAGGTGAGGGTAGGGACGTAGATCGACCGGTAAATTGAGAGCTTTGCTTTTACACTCAGCTCCCTCTTCACCATGACGGACCGGTGCAGCGTCCGCATTACTGCAGCTGCAGCCCCAATCCGTCTGTCGATCTCCGGCTCCCTTCTCCCATCACTCATGAACAAGACCCCGAGATACTTGAACTCCTCCACTTGGGGCAGGAACTCATCCCCGACCCGGAGTGGGCACTCCACCCTTTTCCGGGTGAGAACCATGGCCTCAGATTTGGAGGTGCTGATCCTCATTCCCGCTGCTTCACACTCGGCTGCGAACCGTTCCAGTGCGAGCTGGAGGCCCTCACCCGATGAAGCCAACAGAACCACATCATCCGCAAAAAGCAGAGATGAGATTCTGAGGCCACCAAAGTGAAAGCCCTCCGCCACTTGGCTGCGCCTAAAAATCCTGCCCATAAAAATTATGAACAGAACCGGAGACAAAGGGCAGCCCTGGCAGAGCCCATCACTCACCGGGAACGAGTCCGACTTATTGCCGGCAATGCGAACCAAGCTCTTGCAACGGTTGTATAGGGATCAAATGGCCCGTAGCAATGGACCAGACACCCCACACTCCCGCAACACCTCCCACAGGACACCCCAAGGGACACGGTCAAATGCCTTCTCCAAGTCCACAAAACACATGTAGACTGGTTGGGCAAACTCCCATGCACCCTCAAGTATCCATGGAGAGGATAAAGAGCTGGTCCAGTGTTCCGCGACCAGGACGAAAACCGCATTGTTCCTCGTGTATCCGAGGTTCGACTAACGGACGAACTCTCCTTTCCAGCACCCTGGCATAGACTTTCCCAGGGAGGCTGAGGAGTGTGATCCCCCTGTAGTTGGAACACACCCTCTGGTCTCCCTTCTTAAAAGTTGGGGACCACCACCCTGGTCTGCCAGTCCAGGGGTACTGCCCCTGATCTCCACGCAACATTGTAGAGGCATGTCAACTAGGACAGCCCTACAACGTCCAGAGCCTTCAGGAACTCGGGGCGGACCTCATCAACACCAGGGGCTCTGCCACCAAGGAGTTGTTTAACTGCCTCAGTGACCTCGCCCCTGGAAATTGGCGGGTCATTCCCCTCATCCCCAGACTCTGCTTCCTCCTCGGAAGACGTGTCAGTGGGATTAAGGAGGTCCTCGAAGTATTCCTTTCACCACCTGACAATTTTCCCAGTCGACGTCAGCAGCGCTCCGCCAGCACTATACACAGTGCAGGTAGAGCACCGCTTTCCCCTCCTGAGACGCCTGACGGTTTGCCAGAATCTCTTCGAGGCAGTCCGAAAGTCTTTTTCCATGGCCTCTCCGAACTCCTCCCACACCCGAGCTTTTGCTTCAGCCACTGCCCGAGCGGCATTCTGCTTGGCCTGTCGATACCTGTCGGCTGCCTCCGGAGTCCCACAGGCTAACCAAGCCCAATAGGACTCCTTCAGCCTGGTGGCTCCCTTCACCTCTGGTGTCCACCATTTGGTTCAGGGATTACCACCACGGCAGGCACCAACCACCTTGTGGCCGCAGCTCAATGCAGCAGCTTCGGCAATGGAGACGCTGAACATGGTCCATTCGGACTCAATGTCCCCAGTCTCCCTCGGAATGCTGTTGAAGCTCTGCCGGATGTGTGCGTTGAAGATCTCGCGGACTGGGGCCTCTGCTAGACGTTCCCAGCACACCCTCACTACATGTTTAGATGCACCGGGTCTGTCCAGCGTCCTCCCCCGCCACCTGATCCAACTCACCACCAGGTGGTGATCAGTTGACAGCTCAGCCCCTCTCTTTACCCGAGTGTCCAGAACATATTGTTGCAGGTCTGGTGATACGATTAGAAAATCGATCATCGACCTACGGCCTAGAGCGTCCTGGTGCCACATGCACTTATGGACACTCTTATGTTCGAACAAGGTGTTCGTTATGGCCAAACTGTGATTTGCACAGAAGTCCAATAACAAAACACCGCTCGGGTTCAGATCAGAGAGGCCGTTCCTCCCAATCACGCCCCTCCAGGTCTCGCTGTCGTTACCCACGTGAGCATTGAAGTCTCCCAGCAGGACAACAGAGTCTCCAGGTGGAGCACCTTCCAGCACCCCCCCCCCCAGGGACTCTAAGAAGGCTGGGTACTCTGAACTGCCACTCGGCGCATAAGCTCAGATGACAGTCAGGACCCGTTCCCCGACCCTAAGGTGCAGGGAACAAACCCTCTCATCCACCAGGAAAAACCCCAACGTACCAGCCCGCCGCCTCTCACCAGGGGCAACTCCAGACTGAGACAGAGTCCAGCCCCTCTCCAGGAGACTGGTTCCAGAGCCCAAGTTATGCATAGGGGTGAGCCCGACTATATCTAGCCGGTACCTCTCAACCTCACGCACTAACTCAGGCTCCTTCCCCACCAGAGAGGTGACATTCCATGTCCCTATTGTCAGTCTTGGCAGCCGGGGATCAGTCCGCCAGGGCCTCCGCTCCTGGCTGCCACCCGGCACACAATGCACCCGACCCCTATGGCGCCTCCTGCGGGTGGTGGGCCTGCGGGAGGATGGGCCCATGTCTCCTCTTCGGGCTGTGCCCAGCCGGGCCCCATAGACTAAGGCCTGGCCACCAGATGCTCGCCCTCGGGCACCCTCCCCGGGCCTGGCTCCAGGGCGGGGCCCCGGTAACCCTATCCCGGGCAGGGTAAACTGTTCCCTCGATGTTCTCTTCATAAGGGTCTTCTGAAGGTTTAAAGCGTTTGACCCCTAATGGACACTTTTGCTACCATCACATCTTGGTAACGTAATACTGTGAAACAACGAGACAAACCAGTGCTGCACAACTGTAAATAAGGCTCCTTATTACAGTAAAGCAACCTATCAGTAATTAAGACTGACACATGTTTTGGAGAAATCCATGTGTACAGACAAGGAAAGAAAAAAACTCTGAGACTGTTAAAGACAGAAACCTGTGACTGTGGTGAATGGTTCACTTCACTAAGGAAATCCTTGCTGTACTTCGATGGTAATCAGTGTTATGCTGTAAAAGAGGATATTTTTCACAAGTATGTTCATTTAGATTTCAGTGCAAAGTATTGTACATTTCACTTCATTTACTAGTGATGTAATAAATAGATTCATCACATAAAAGTACAATGTTGTAAAAGGCAGATGTATCATTTTTTAGCATCAAGATGAATGTGTCACAGCTGGGGGCAGTCGTGTGGTGTATTGAAAAAAAGGATCCAAAATGCAGGTACTGGCTGGGGTGTGAGTGAGTGTTTATTTACAGCGGTGAGAAGGTGACAAAACAGGAAGAGCAGAGCGGGGAGTAAACAAACCTAAACTGGGAAAACTAAAGAACAAAACTTAAACCAGACACTCACGGGAGGAGGAGCAAAATGCACAAAGAGAGATGGCAGAGAGACGCAGAATAAATACAGGGTAACAGAATAATGCAGACTGACATGGAACTAAACAGACGACACGACAGAGAGCACAGGACAACACAGGGCTTAAATACACGGGGAGTAATCAGGGAATGGGCCACAGGAGGGAGACACAGCTGGGAGCAATTAGGCTAACGAGACAGGGGAGAGGTAAAACTGAACACACTGACATGAGACATGAACTTTCAGAATAAAACAGGAAACTAACAGACACAGAAAACCAGACAGGACACTGAACTTGACAGGCAGACTCATGAGCAGACACAATAACACCATGGACAGACAGAGGGAACACAGAGAAGTGGGAGCAGGCAGGCAAAGAACAGAAACCTAACAAATGGCAAAATCACAACAGAATACACACTCGGAATGAACAAAAGCATAAGGAAACACAAAACACTGAGTCCTAAGACTCAGGACCATGACAGAATGTTTGTACATTTTTGTTTTGCACATGGAATTCATGTCCATAAATTCATAAATAGTTACAGTGGATCTGCTGCTTAAGCTATTTAGCGTGATCAATAAGTACTGTAAGTAGTATAAATTTGCCTTTTCTTATAGAGTAAATAAGAAGCTGGGGACACTGAGTCAGAATGGTTCATGCAGTGGTCGGTGTCTACCATGGCACAGCTACAGATTAAAAATGCCCAAAGCGAAGCGGTCAAAGTCTGGCTGTACTTCACAGCAAAAGATGCAAACTCAGCAGCCTGCAACAAGTGCTTTAAGGTGATACTGTGCAAAAGAGGTAACTCCTCGAATCTGATGAAACACCTGCCTATAGCATTTTGTTAAAAGCCGAGAAATGCACCGTATTTGATAGCTTGCTGCGAGACCCCACACCGTGCGCATCTACTGTGGGTGGGTTGCCTGTTATCTGACCCGGAGTTAGCAACATCCCCCAAAAACCCAAAGAGGAGAGTCCTGGCCCCTAGCCCTGCCAGTGTAGCAGAAATGATGACGGTGACGAATGATGATGATGATGGCGGCAGCAGCAGCCGTTCTTCTCTGCGTGAGTAGCTTAATGTTGTTCGTGTGTAATTTACGCTGAGTAGGCCACATTATTACATTAATGCACGTAAGGTGAACTAGCAAACACCGTCGTAGTTACATGCGGCTGTCTTCTTGTTCGATGGCAGATACTCCCTTCACCCTGGCCAAAAAGGCTAAAATGACCAAAGAAAAGGTGGAAAACAGCTAAACATGAGAGGTTTTTGGACAAAGTTTGTTTTTTCCATTGTTTAAGCACTGCTTCCAGCCAAGAGTGATGCCATAAATCCCCTATAGCTGCAGAAAAGGCTAACATTGTTATCTTTTTACAAAAAAACAGCTAAACATGAGAGGTTTTTGGACCAATTTTGTGTTCTCCATTCTTTAAGCACTGGTTCGAGCACCGTTTAAGCACCGGCACGTTTCAAAAGTACCGGTTTGGTACTGGTATTGGATAAAACCTAAACGATACCCATCCCTATCCGGGAGTGGCTTTTTGTTACAGGGTTTTTGATCCCTGTGTGAAGTAGCATAACATAAGCAGCATGAAAGGTAATAGGAAGACAGCATTTGCAGACTGTTCAAGTTTCTTTTAAGTGTTCTTTATTTTCTGGCGTCGCCTTTCAACAATTGTTTCACAAAACATAAGAACCTGTGAGTCAAAATCTCACCTGCTTTATATAGAATTCCACTCACACCTGGATCTCATTAACCTCTATCATTGGGAAAACAGGGTAGACTAAATAACACAGTCTAGACAAAGAAACAGGAATAAAATAATTTTTCCACTTAACAAACTCATTCACCCAACTAAACAGTTTGAAAAGTCAATCTCTTCACCTAATCTGACTCATGAGGTTATTTTAAATGAAATAAACAATTTTACACAAAATAAGCACCCCTTCATTTGGTTACACCCAATTGACATGATCAGTGACATCATATCCTATAAAATCAGGAAGTACTGGGGCGGCCCTTCACACATACCTGTTTTACAAATAGGACCTGCTCAAAGGAACACACAATGGTAAGTATAACCAAACTACATAAACAAATGAAAGATGCAAATCAATTAATGATGAAGTAACATTTAGCTTTAAGTAGTGATGGGCAGATGAAGCCTCGTGAAGCACTGAAGCTTTTCATCCAGTTGGTTCACCCCAACGCGAAGCTTCTTGAAGCTTCATTTGCTCTAGCAGGACACCTACTGGACGTAAAAATATTCGTTGGCATGAATTTGAAGAGTGTGGCATTTTGCACACAGCCTGTAAATGTCAACAACAAAAGGAGTGTGTAAAAAATCTATATTGTAGTGACGGCAGTATACTGTGTATATTTATCCTGGCAGTATGGAAAATGATTATTTGGAAATGCCTAAAATGGAAATGATCATATACTGTGAGGTGAGGTGTGGACAGTGGTTGTGCTTTTGTAACATTGAGGCAAGGACAGTGATTAGTGTTTAGGGGACACATCATTGGTTTTTATTTAAAAACAACAGTTTCTCCACTGTGGCAGGTCGTAGGCGATTTCTTTTTTTCCCAAACTGTCTCTAACTCTCACTAACCGCAACTCTCCATCAAACGCCCACATTTTGAATGGGGTCTGAGGGGTTTATATCGCTGTCATAGCTCGCGGCAAAGTTCGAACCGCTTCCTGAACCAGTCACGTGGTACAGCCGGGCAGCGAGGCTTCGGACGTCATCATTTTCAGCTCCTCCCATAAATGAAGCAAGCCTCGATACGCGCTTCGCGGAAACGCCCCCTCCATTACTCGACACACGCTTCGAAGCCTCGATACAGAACGTCACATCACTAGCTTTAAGTACATTTGCACAGATGAAATAAATATAACCAATGCTACCACAAACAGACCCGGGATAGTATGTAGAGCCAAGGTTACATGTGCTGTGTTTACATTAAAGCATTATGGATAGATTATAGGATAACAGAACACAAAATAACAATATATGCAAGTGACAAATGGCAAATGAATTCTGTCTTAGCCACTTTGTCACACCGTGATCAACAGTTAGAGCTTGGCTCACAATGGTGGGTGTTGGACTCCACCCCCTTTGTCATTAATTCTGGAAGTAATTTTTAGGCACAGCCGAGGGATGGAGCAGATCATGTTTGGTGGTCTCAGAATCTCATCTCTGCTGTTTGCAAATGATGTCATTCTATTCTCTTCATTATCTCCTGCTTTCACTGGGGCGAAGAGTTGTTGCTGATGGCTGGTCGAGCCATGCTTTCACCTATGACCATGAGCTGTGGGTAGTTACCAAAAGAATATAACCACAGATACAAACAGGAGAAGATCTCAGAGTAGACATCCTTCCAAGCCCTCTGTTTGCTTGGAAATGCCTCGGTGTATTTTCAAAAGACTTGGAGGAGGTGGATGAGAAGAGGGAGGTCTGAGCATCTACACTTATACTGCTGCCCCCACAGCCTGAATGTCTACATTGCATAAGACCAAACTGTAAATTAAAGCAATTGTGCATTTAAAGAATTGAATGTGAAACTCTTAATATGTTGATTTTGCAGAGAAAGAAGGCGTCTACAAGAAAGTGGGTGACAAAGTCGTCCTCACACCAGGCTCTGTGTCTGCTTCCATCACCAGGATCAAGTGGACACATGATCAGGATGTTGCTCTGGAGTGGACCAGACAACAACGTTTCACCTCCTGGCACTTCCGAGGTACATTCACTCAAGACTGAAATCCATATACATGCACAGATTACATATTTTTAATGTTTGTATGTAGCGTATTTAGAAAAAAGTCATGACTCTCATTGTAAAACTACAAAGCCTAAAAGTATCCTTAAATCTTTCCTTTAATTTAACCCCTGAACATACACCAAACATGAAGGTTTTGGTACTGACGACCTTTAAATAAACGTAAACCTTTGCTCAAATAATATTTTAAGGGACATATTTACGCCGACCAAGAGACTAGTTGTTGACTGCCTGACAACCATCGGTTGCCACATAAAAATGTGTTTTCTCTGACTGATTGGGTGGCAAGTAGTTGTGGGAATTTGCTGACTGTAGAAAGGTGAAATTGGTCGCAAAAGAGGTGTTTGGTGCTCCACTGAAAACCTCCTTGGAACTGGTTTGGTCATTAGCAGCCCCAAGCGGATGTAAAACTCAAAAGTGTGACACAAACTGGAAACAGAGCACGTTTGCCTTCAAAGTAAATGTTGCAGCTTTTGAAACATGTTGATTTTGCAGGTAAGGCAGAAAAGTATCTGCATTTTTTCAACTTTAACTTCCCCTGCCTGGTTAGTTGGCAAGTTATTTACAACTTAAGTCACACAAACAATTCACCACCTTTATGCAAACTATTGGTTTCCATCTCAATCTGATGTTGACTAAAGCAATCACAAGCAGTCTTGATGCCTGCTTAATCATCCAGGTAAGAAAATCCCAGCAAGTTGATTCTTTTCATCTGAACATAACATATTCAGTGAGTAGAAGTCTCTCGTCCTAAGTGACTTCTTCGCTCTTTTTCAGTGACTTCACTGAAAAAGACCTGAAGAAGTTACTTGGATGACTGAGTGAATGCTTCAGCCACTGTACTTGCTACACCAAGATGGACAGAATTAATTTTCTGGCACCAGGAGGTTTGTGGTGAAGCACCCTCTTTGTGAGTATTCAACCAGGGACATCCAGGGACCTTCAGCAAACACTCAACTGGCCAAAGACCAAAATATCTTTCAATAGCAACCAGAGGTTGTAAGCAGTGTGTAACTTAAGCCTTCACTAACAGGCTAAGTAGATTCTTTGGGGTAGGTTTTTTGTTTAAACTGTTATGAGGTATTCAAAGAAGCTTGCAAAGAAAAGCGTCTGGACTTCTTTAAGTTGCTTGAAGACGTTTCACGTCTCATCCAAGAAGCTTCTTCAATTCTAAGGTCAAATGGTGGGGAGTCCCAGATATAAACCTAGTGGGAGTAACCCCCCACAGAGGGACAAAAGGACCCCCTGATGATCCTCTAATCGCCTGAGCCAAGGTGTGAAACTGGGTGTAGGTCCAAATCAGCCAGAGTTTCGAGTGAGCTCATTGTGAAACCTGGCCCCACCTTATCATGTGAATTCCTGAGATCAGATGGCCCAGGATGTGAGTGGGCTTTAAGGCGTCTGGGGAGGGAACTCAAAACTGGATTATAGATGGCAGAGAGTTGGTGTTGTAAATCACCGCCTCTGTTCAAAGATGGTCGCTCACAGTGGACATAGATGGCTTCTTTCACTCCTTTCAAACCAGTTTACCGGAAGCCCACACACACGGACCAGTACCTCCTTTTTGACTCCCACCACCCTCTGGAACACAAACTTGGAGTAATCAGGACCCTACACCACCGGACAGAACATGTTCCCTCTAAGCCTGAAGGGAAAAAGAAGGAACACACACATGTAAAGGAAGCACTCAAAACGTGCGGCTATCCTAAATGGGCGTTCTTAAAGTCAGCAAAGAGGCACAGAAAAGAAGATCAGACACCAGCGAGGAAGGATAAGAAGGACAGACGCAACAACATTGTCATCCCCTATGTAGCCGGTGTATCAGAAAAACTCAGTTTTCTCCAAGCATGACATCCCGGTGTATTTCAGACCCAGCAACACGCTCAGACAGAAACTGGTTCACCCGAAAGACAAAACGCCAAAACACAGACTTAACAATGTGGTGTATGCTGTACAGTGCAGCGAGGAATGCTCAGACCTCTACATTAGAGAGACAAACAGCCACTTCACAAGTGCACAACACAGAAGAGCCACCTCCACAGGACGAGACTCAGCAGTCCATCTGCATCTTAAGGATAAAGGACACTCTTTCGAGGATGCCAATGTTCACATTTTGGACATAGAGGACAGATGGTTTGAAAGAGGAGTGAAAGAAGCATCTATGTCCACTGTGAGCGACCGTCTTTGAACAGAGGCGGTGGTTTACGACACCAACTCTCTGCCATCTATAATCCAGTTTTGAGTTCCCTCCCCAGACGCCTTAACGCCCACTCACATCCTGGGCCATCTGACCTCAGGAATTCGCATGATAAGGTGGGGCCAGGTTTCACAATGATGATTAGAGGATCATCAGGGGGTCCTTTTGTCCCTCTGTGGGGGGATACTCCCACTAGGTTTAAATCTGGGACTCCCCACCATTTGACCTTAGAATTGAAGAAGCTTCTCGGATGAGACGTGAAACGTCTTCAAGCAACTTAAAGAAGTCCAGACATTTTTCTTTGCAAGCTCCTTAAACTACGATGACCTGGATGACTGAGAACCTTCACAGACAACATTATGAGGTATAAATAAATCTCGGATTCCAGTGATGTAAATTTCTACTGGTTAGCACCTTAAACTATCAAGTTTAAGGTAATTTCTGTGCTAATATATTGAAATGATCCACGATGATACCTTCACTTCATACTTTTAGATGGCTGTGAGGTGGATACCTCCACTGGGGTCCTGACGATCTCAAACCTGGCTCTAAACGACAGCGGCAGCTACACGGCGGAGATTAATGATGAAGTCATGAGCACAACGGAAATCATTGTTATCAGTAAGTGGGAGGAGGAATTCATACTCTAGCTAGCACGAACTAGTTCACCTGATTTTAAGTCAAATTCTTGCTGGTTTTCTCCCTTTTCTACCAGCCACTGTCCCAAATCCTACTGTGTCCACATGGTGCCACCCTGAGATGACCTACTGTACTCTCACTTGTGAACCCACCGTGACAGATGATGCCAAACCGATCACCTATTACTGGATGATAGGTGACATGGTGAAACAGTCTCCAACCAGTCAGTTCAACATCACACAGGTATAAACAGGATCTGATTATTGAATCACATGACAGCTCTGTTGGTTATTTTTGTCATTTTATCCAAACCTAATGAATCCAAAACTTTTTTTAATTGAAATACTTTCAAGACATTTTATCGCAGCTTTATGTGCATTTGGCCTTTACACAATGTATAAAGAACCCGTTTGCGTTTCCTTCATTATTTAAAGACCAATAGTCAGTGTTGGGAAGGTTACTTTTAAAATGTATTCCGTTACAGAATACATGCCCCAAAATGTATTCTGTAACGTATTCCGTTACGTTACTCAATGAGAGTAACGTATTCTGAGTACTTTGGATTACTTAATATATTATCGTGCTTTTTACAACAACGTGAATGTACTATTGCTGTGTGATTTATTACTATTACTGAAGGTCCGCGACTCCGAACTGTAGTAAAGGGACCTCTGACTAATACGGCGGGGTCCCTGTCGGCTCATAGCCGAAAAATAGCTTTACTTTGTTGTGTGGGTCAATTTTTCTTGCGAGAGACAGAGAGAGGCGTTGAAAGGCTGCTCCAACGGAACTTATTGTTTTCCGAGGAAAACACGAACAGTCGAGTCTTAATAGCTTACTTACAACTGGGCTCGTCAGGCACTCTTCTTGGCTGCAGTGGTTATTATTATATTTACATGCTTCCAGCTCCCATTTTTCCTCGACGACAACTCGTACCTTTCCACTCTCCTTTTTCTCCCTCCTCGCGCTCACAGACACATAACGTGTATGGCAGTGCATTCTCCCTGCAACACGGACTATACTGCCCATGATGCTACATTCTTTAGAGCTATGCTTGTAGCATTCTGCCTGTTAGCTTAGCACAACAACAACAACAACGAAAAGGCGCTCTCTCTCACCCAGGAGAAACACACAGTCGCAGAAAGAGAGAGAGAGCGTCGCCCTGTAACCATGGCAACCGTAACGCTGCCGCCTGGAACGAAAGAACGTAGCTGTCAAACAAAACCCAAACAGTCCTGACCCGCGACAAAATGAAACAGGAAAGTACCGCAGTGTAATCCATTTATTTCAACAAAGTAACTGTATTCTGAATACCACCTTTTTAAACGGTAACTGTAACGGAATACAGTTACTCATATTTTGTATTCTAAATACGTAACGGCGGTACATGTATTCCGTTACTCCCCAACACTGCCAATAGTGACCATCAAGTAAAATCTTCAGTTTATTACATATATAATATATTGTATATGGAAACACTTATAGACCAAAGAAGATAACAGCTTAAATGCTGAATTATGTATACTGACAGAAGAGTTATCCAGATTTTCAGACCACCAGTGTGCAGCCTTCATTTGAGAAACAAACAGCAGCGATTTAAAAGAGAGAAAGTTGATGACCTGTTATCTCTGGTTGGGGTTTTACATTTTGTAACTAGCTAAAGCAAAAGAAAGCCTGTCTGTGTTGAACTTTCTTTGCAGTACAGCGGTCCATCGTTTATCTCGGGAGTTACGTTCTAAAAAATAACCTGCCATATAGGTGTAATCCGCGAAGTAGCCAACTTTGTTTTCTCACTACACACTTTAGACACTTTTCTCAGACAGTCATGAACATTTTCACACTTTTCTCTATTGTTTAAACACTCTCAAAATTCAAACCTTCGTAGAAAAATAGGTCCAGTATTATAGAATGAAACCAAACCGTCAACATTGTTATGTTTGTTGGGGAGAAAACTTACAAACATACAGTACAGCACTTCAGAGTCACACTGCTAGAGATCGAAGATTTATGTTAATTTGACAAGCTGAACGCATTCTGCACTGGACGGGAGACACAGCATGAGATTGATTGACAATGGTCTACAGCCAATCAGGACGCAGAACTCAATGCGCTGTAAGGGAAAAATGCATGCAAAATTGCACCAAAAACACCAAATAAAAACAAACGCAAAACAGCGAGGCCACGAAAGGTGAACCACGTTATAGCAAGGGACCACTGTACACCTAACTGATCAGCTGTTTTTATCCCCTATGTGTATACAACCTGATGAACTCCTCATGAATTTTGTATTTCCTGAAGAATAAACCACATTAAATGTGCGTTTTCAGGTAATATTTGCCTCTTTTTTTTTTTTTTTTTTTTTTTGAGTCTGCATTTGGGTCTTACACCGATCTTGGCACGTCCAAATCCACAGACACACAGACACACATACCAACCAACCAACCAACCAAGGTGCATGTTTCAAACAAAGAATCAGAAAACGAATACATTCAGACCATCAAATGATTATCTTTAGCTCCATGGAAATTAAGTCAGTAAGTTGGAGGGAAAGTTCTGACAGATTTGAGCGCCACAAACAAATTCAGTGACTGGCAAATGGTAAAATTCAGTATGTGGTAAACAAAACAAGGACATTTGTTTTCTAATTAAAATGCAGTGTGTGTTTATGAGCTCCTTTTTTCTCTTCATTTGCAGGCAAACAGAGAGCGTTTGATAAGCTGTCAGCTGGAAAACCCAGTCAGCTATGGATACAGTGAAAAAATCCTGAATCCACTCTTAATCAGTGAGTTATCAGCTCAACAAATTATATATGATTAAATATTACATTGTATATATGAAAAACAACAGCGACTGTGGCAGTGCATCTTTTTATTTTTTATTTTTTTATTTTACACGTATTTAAAGACTGGAAAACATAATTCTTGTAAAATTAATTTATTCCTTTTCTAAAACTTTTCTTAGGGAATCGGGCTTTACTGAGCTTACCATTTGTATGGATTCTGGTGTTCCCGTTTGGCCTTATTTGTTGTAAATGCTGGTAAGAATCCACAAAAGATTACTCTGTACAAGTTTATCAGCATTATTTTATTGTACTGTATTGTTCTCACTTAATAATTTTTATTTAGATCTAATTTGATGGACTTTTTCCATTTTATTTTATTTTAGTTCTTCTTTCAGCTTTGCGTTGTGACGTACCCCTGCTCTAACTGGTTGTCTTTTTCTTCTTGTCCACCTAAAAAGTTGTTGTACCCGCAGGACCCGAAGACAGCGCTCCTCCACTGCTACCAACACTGTGAGATAGAGCAGTGCTGGATCAAACTGTGATGATGAGGATGAAGAAGAGTTGGTGTTGCATAAACCACTGGAGAAAAGTCTGCTTTAACTAGTCCTGGAAATACAGGAAGAGAATAATACGGAGGCTTCGGCGGACAAACAAACCCAAAACAAATATGTGTATATATTATGTGTAAGAAATAGTAGTAATAAATAAAAGAATATATAGCCAGAGATATTTCTATTAGGAAAAAAAGAAAATCCCTTTGGGCAAAATTACAATGTTTTTTTATGTCAGATTATGAATGTCCATAATGTGTTGTACAGATAAAGTTCCAGAAGCATCTTACTTGTAAAATCTTACTGGGGTGAATGCCAAACTTGAGAGGTTCATTCTTCATGTGTGAGGACAAACAGACAGGATTTAAATACTTTGTCAACTTTATAATCAGCTTAAATAGCCCTCTAAGTCTATGTGATATACTGTGTGGTATACCATTGATGTATTAAAGTAGAGTTGGTATAAACTGTGGCTATTTGCAAACATATTTCATGTTAACACATCACATTTTGCAAAGTATTTGCCCTCAAATATAGTTTGGTAGATATAGGCCTATAAACATTTGCATTATTGGAAATGTGCTTCAGAAAATGACCTTGGTCAGTGGACCAGTTTGATTTCCTGTTTTGTTTTGTTTGTTTTTTTTGTTTTTTGTTTGTTTGTTTTTTTTTGGGGGGGGGGCGACACATCTGGACACACCCTTCAGGTTTTGTTTTACATTTTTTAAGTCTCACTTTCTGTTTGTCAGTGACGCAGTTTAGCTTCCCACTCTTCCGCTTCTCTGATATATTCGCAGTTTAAATATTCTCTAGTTGTCTCTGATATTAGCCGACTCTCTCTTGTTCTTCGTCTCGTTTATGCCGTGATTTAAGAGGATGTTACGATCCGTGGGGTTAAGAATTCTTCTCTTAAGCGTGGGGTTGGTCCTTTCAGGTAAGATGGACACTGAGTTTTCAGTGGGGTGAACAATGGCGCATAGCTTCATACTAACCGTGTATCTTTTATTCCTAGTGTTATTTACGTTTCGCCAGCGTGTTAATGGTAATGTAAAGGAGTGGTGAGAGTGTTCATGGTGAAACTAATGTATCGCTATTCTGGAGCCAAACACAAACCCGGAAATAAACGAACTTTTTATCAGTAGTTTATTAATAGTGTAAGCTGAGGTATACTTTAACTGGTGGAAGAATAACATACGAGTTCGAGTCAAGTATGATTTATCATATGATAAACATTAACTCCCAGGTGCTGCTAACACATAATAGGTGTGAAATGGAAGTTTTTAATGTTATGTCGCAACAACCCGCTTCAGGACGACGCCCGGTAAATAGCTGGTGAAACAAAATAGCACAGAAATAGTTGAAATATTCTTCATATTTATTTCTGAGGTGTCTGTAAAGCAGACACATCTGTTTCACCAGCCAGTCCAGCACCGATTAATCTGCAGCACCGGATCAAATTAGAATAAAACCGGTCTTTTGGGTAGGATGGAACACCCGGCAGCGGCCATTTTGAGGTCATTCATTCCAAAAGTCACGATCCCGTCATTTGTAGGTTTCATTCGCTCGCCCAGAAAGTCAAATAAAATAGTTGAATGTGTTCATGAGAGTTTTAGGGAACAGTAACATTGATTTTATGATGTTATATATGTTTTATAATGTCTGACGAACCGATAATGGGATTGTTCCTTTGTGTGAACTTACCAGTACACCCCCGAAAAAGAATAGAACTCAAAAGTAAACTACATTAAGGAGTATTTTACTCTAAGATCAACAAAACAGGAGCACAAGATGGAAGATTTGTTGTCAATCTCCTTCAGAGGTGAACATTTTGTAACAAATCTGCAGTAATTCAATTCTGTATGCTGTACTCCAGTATTCCCTGTTATGCTCCAGTTATTGTTTTGATGTTGTCAAAATGCTGTTTTTGTGTATATTTGGGGAAGTTTATCCTATTTATTTGTAGATTTTACAGCCAGTTAATTCCAATCCCCTGGATTTCTTAGCACCAGAAAACCATCAATAATATTCAAACGTACCTTATATTTGTTATATTGAAATCAGTTGAATTCATTTAAATGTTTTTAAATGTAATAAAATGTAAGTATGTTTTGCTGATGATGCTTAAAAGCAAGTAAAAAAGACAAAATCTGATAAATATAATTATTTACAGTGCTCTCCCATATAAACTGGGATCATCATTAACATCTTTTACAGCATTTTGCAGATGCCACACATGCAGCTAAACTGTGTTTGTTTAGTTCTGCAAATTAGTTTTGTAAACAAAATGTTTGGTTACAGAACTAAATATGAAAAATCATATTGATTTTGGTTTTATTTTGCCATAGACAAAGATAGTTTCAAGAAAGTGGGAGACAAAGTAGTCCTATCTCCAGGCTCTGTGTCTGATCCCATCACCAGCATCACGTGGAAACATGGCCCGGACATCGCTGTGGAGTGGTACGGAGGTGATATAGTTCCGTACCGGGACTTCAGAGGTACGTATGCTCAGGATTTAACATCAAATGCATGCAAGATAGTGGCTGCAGATTTGAAAGATCCTGGATAAATGGGAAGGCTGTCCAGAAAGGCATCATGTGTGGAATCTGTGCGAAATCAAGAATATGGATCAATCAAGCTTGTGCATCCAAGGTTTCTTTTGAAGATATATTTCTAATTTAAAAAAAAGATCTTGATCCCCAAAATGAAGTGGGATCAAAAATAGCTAAATGGACTTATCTCAAAGAATTGAAAATTCCTTTTAAAAAAATTTTTCTGTCATTGTGCTGTAACGAATTAACCTCTTTCATGGATTTGATGCATTTTAAAATGCTAACTTTATGCTGCACGGATAATTGAATTACCTTGGTTCATTATATATATATATATATATATATATATATATATATATATATATATATATATATACTAAAAATCCATTAAAAATAATTATCTAATTGGTTAATTATGTAACTGTGATGTTTTTAGGTCGGTGTGAGGTGAGTACTTCCACTGGAACGCTGACCCTCTCAAACGTGACTGTAAAGGACAGCGGCATCTACACAGCAGAGATCAACAACAGAGTCATGAGTCCGACTAAAATCACTGTTATCTGTAAGTGGACGAATTCGGACTGAAGTTTGCTTTGAATCATTTTTTCACCATATTTAAAATAAAAAGCTTGTTTGTTTGCTGTCTTTAATTATCAGCTGCTGTCCCCAAACCCACTGTCTCCAAATCATGCAACCCTGAGATGACCATCTGTACTCTCACCTGTGAAGCCAGCATCACAGATGACACCAAACCAGTCACCTATTCCTGGATGACAGGTGACAAGCAGACAGCTCAGCCTTCAAGCAATCAGCTCACATTAGCAAAGGTACAAACAGGATCTGACTGTTCACATAACAAGTCAGCTGCTCATTTTTTTTCCAGACAATTTCTCACATAAACCACAGTATTGAAGCAATGACTAACACATTATAGAAAAGTTAAGACATCAGAAAAAGAAATGAATCTAAATATTTTCAACAATTAAATTTTTTTTTTTTTTTAGGTTTATGTACATTTGTTATTTTAGGTATTAAAAGGAAATTTATTTGTTTGTTTTTGTTTCACTCATTTTTGATAATTGAGATTTTTGATTATTATTTAAAGTTTTAGGAAAATGACAATAACAAAACATAACCAATGAGAGTAAATAAATGACCACAAAAAATGAACACAAAACACTAGAAAAGTAAATAAAACACATTTTTCTACTTTTCACACACTAGCTGAAACAGCCACTCTTAAAAACTAAAAGAAATCAAAAATGAAAACAAAGCCAACACAAACAACGATAATTACATTTACACATTTCTACGTACCAGCATATTTTAAAACACAGTGAACAACATAATCTCTGTTTTATACTACTCAAATAGTTTACCTAGATTATACATACAGTGGGGCAAAAAAGTATTTAGTCAGCCACCGATTGTGCAAGTTCCCCCACCTAAAATGATGACAGAGGTCAGTAATTTGCACCAGAGGTACACTTCAACTGTGAGAGACAGAATGTGAAAGAAAAATCCATGAATCCACATGGTAGGATTTGTAAAGAATTCATTCGTAAATCAGGGTGGAAAATAAGTATTTGGTCAATAACAAAAATACAACTCAATACTTTGTAACATAACCTTTGTTGGCAATAACAGAGGTCAAACGTTTACTATAGGTCTTTACCAGGTTTGCACACACAGTAGCTGGTATTTTGGCCCATTCCTCCATGCAGATCTTCTCGAGAGCAGTGATGTTTTGGGGCTGTCGCCGAGCAACACGGACTTTCAACTCCCGCCACAGATTTTCTATGGGGTTGAGGTCTGGAGACTGGCTAGGCCACTCCAGGACTTTCAAATGCTTCTTACAGAGCCACTCCTTTGTTGCCCGGGTGGTGTGTTTTGGATCATTGTCATGTTGGAAGACCCAGCCTCGTTTCATCTTCAAAGTTCTCACTGATGGAAGGAGGTTTTGGCTCAAAATCTCACGATACATGGCCCCATTCATTCTGTCCTTAACACGGATCAGTCGTCCTGTCCCCTTGGCAGAAAAACAGCCCCATAGCATGATGTTTCCACCCCCATGCTTCACAGTAGGTATGGTGTTCTTGGGATGCAACTCAGTATTCTTCTTCCTCCAAACACGACGAGTTGAGTTTATACCAAAAAGTTCTACTTTGGTTTCATCTGACCACATGACATTCTCCCAATCCTCTGCTGTATCATCCATGTGCTCTCTGGCAAACTTCAGACGGGCCTGGACATGCACTGGCTTCAGCAGCGGAACACGTCTGGCACTGCGGGATTTGATTCCCTGCCATTGTAGTGTGTTACTGATGGTGACCTTTGTTACTTTGGTCCCAGCTCTCTGCAGGTCATTCACCAGGTCCCCCCGTGTGGTTCTGGGATCTTTGCTCACCGTTCTCATGATCATTTTGACCCCACGGGATGAGATCTTGCGTGGAGCCCCAGATCGAGGGAGATTATCAGTGGTCTTGTATGTCTTCCATTTTCTGATGATTGCTCCCACAGTTGATTTTTTCACACCAAGCTGCTTGCCTATTGTAGATTCACTCTTCCCAGTCTGGTGCAGGTCTACAATACTTTTCCTGGTGTCCTTCGAAAGCTCTTTGGTCTTGGCCATGGCGGAGTTTGGAGTCTGACTGTTTGAGGCTGTGGACAGGTGTCTTTTATACAGATGATGAGTTCAAACAGGTGCCATTCATACAGGTAACGAGTGGGGGACAGAAAAGCTTCTTACAGAAGACGTTACAGGTCTGTGAGAGCCAGAGATTTTCCTTGTTTGTTATTGACCAAATACTTATTTTCCACCCTGATTTACGAATAAATTCTTTACAAATCCTACCAAGTGGATTCATGGATTTTTTTTTCACATTCTGTCTCTCACAGTTGAAGTGTACCTCTGGTGCAAATTACTGACCTCTGTCATCATTTTAAGTGGGGGAACTTGCACAATCGGTGGCTGACTAAATACTTTTTTGCCCCACTGTATACATGCAGTGTTGGGAAGGTTACTTTTAAAATGTATTCCACTACAGATTACAGAATACATGCCCCAAAATGTATTTTGTAACGTATTCCGTTACGTTACTCAATGAGAGTAACGTATTGTGAATACTTTGGATTACTTAATATATTATCATGCTTTTTACAACAGAAATGTACTATTCCTGTGTGATTTATTACTGTTACTGAAGGTACGCGGCTCCGAACCGTAGTAAAGGTGCTCAGGGCGACCGTGGCTCAGGGCGTTGGGAAGCGCATCTGTAACCGGAAAGTCGCCGGTTCGTTCCCTGGGCTCTCTGTGTCCTGGTCACTACCGCCTACTGGTGTTGGCCAGAGGGGCCGATGGCACGCTTCTGTCAGTCTGCCCCAGGGCAGCTGTGGCTACAACTGTAGCTTGCCTCCACCAGTGTGTGAATGTGAGAGCGCTATATAAATGCAATCCATTATTATTATTAAAGGGACCTCTGGCTAATACGCCGGGTTCCGTGTCGGGCTCTTAGCTGAAAAATAGCTTTACTTTGTTGTCTGGGTCAACTTTGCTAGCGAGAGACAGAGAGAGGCGTTGAAAGGCTGCTCCAACGGAACTTATTGTTTTCGGAGGAAAACACGAACACAGCGTACAGTCGAGTCCTAATAGCTTACTTACAACTGGGCTCGTCAGGTACTCTTCTTGGCTGCAGTGGTTATTATTATATTTACATGCTTCCAGCTCCCGTTTTTGCTCGATGACTGCTCGTACTTTTCCACTCTCCTTTTTCTCCCTCCCTCGTGCTCACAGACCCATAACGTGTACGGCAGTCCATTCTCCCTGCAACACGGACTACACTGCCCATGATGCTACATTCTTTAGGGCTATGCCTGTAGCATTCTGCTTATTAGTTTAGCACAACAACAAAAAGGCGCTCTCTCACCCAGGAAACACACAGTGAGAGAGAGCATGCCACCCTGTAACCATGGCAACTGTAACGCTACAGAACGTAGCTGTCAAAAAACCCAAACAGTCCTGACCCGCCACAATATGAAACAGGAAAATACCGCAGTGTAATCCATTTATTTCCGCAAAGTAACTGTATTCTGAATACCACCTTTTTAAATGGTAACTGTAACGGAATACAGTTACTCATATTTTGTATTTTAAATACGTATCGGCGGTACATGTTACTCCCCAACTCTGTAAACATGCTTTTTTAATATTTGTCCAGACCCTCAGGCGTTTTTGGTGCATGTAGTTTAATAAACAATCAGTTCATACCTAGGATATGAAGTCAGGGTCACTTTATTGGGTACACTTTGCCAGTATTGTTTTGGATCCTTTTTTGTCTTCAGAGCCTTCCCGGCATAGCTTCCACAAGGTGCTGGAATCGTTCTTCAGACATTTTAGTCCATATTGACATGATTTGTCCCCACAAAGGTGCTCTATTGGACTGAGATTTGTTGACTATGGAGGCCATTTGAGTACAGTGAACTCATTGTTATGCTCAAGAAATGGCCTGCATTTGTATAGCGCTTTTTACTCAGTCCCTAAGGACCCCAAAGCGCTTTACACTACATTCAGTCATTCACCCATTCACACACACATTCACACACTGGCGATGGCAAGCTACGTTGTAGCCACAGCTGCCCTGGGGCGCACTGACAGAGGCGAGGCTGCCGGACACTGGCGCCACCGGGCCCTCTGACCACCACCAGTAGGCAAACATGGGGTTAATATCTTGCCCAAGGATATTTGGTATGCAGCCAGGGGGCAGCCTGGGATTGAACCACCGACCTTCTGATTAGTGGCAAACCAGTTTGAGATGATTTAGGGGAACATACAGGAGTGGTGAATACCAGATATATAAAAGCAGCAATCGAGACGAGGATATCTGATATCTTGAGGCAAAACTGGTATTATGAAATGCTTAATATTAATCTTTTTATAAAGTGCAGAATATTTAAGCGAGAGTTCCAACTGCAAAATTATGTGTGTAGTTTAAATCATTCCACTTTTTAAGGTTTAGATGCTGATTTTTTGATATCCTAGTAGCTACATGCAGATTTTATGACTATTTTAAACGTTTATGTTAACTTCGGAGCTTGGGTAACATGGACATGAATGTAGTCATTTTAAGTTAAGACAAAAATATCTGTCTGTGTTTCGGGCTGAGACTAAATGCGAATAAAATATAGACAGTGTGTAACTCTAAGGATATCATTGACAATTGCAAATATTTCTAAAGAAATTGTGTCTTTATTTGGACATGGGTGATTTGTTGACAGATGTATTTAAAATACCTTTATTAGTCCCACGAATGGGAAATTTCATAAGGCTGCCAGTGCAATGGCGGCGCCATCTTACCCTTCCGACCATACATACATTACGCAAAAACATCACATGGGGAAGACAGGTCAGAGGGGTATAACAATGGAAAACATGAGGAAATAACTCCCCCCAGACTGAGCTCCAACAGGGAGAACAGTTTGAGAACAGAAAAAAAAACACCTCTGCACATAGCACATAAAAAAACTCTTAATACGTCATAGAAACACATGACAAGCAACAGGGATGGGTAGAAGGTGTGAGACAGCCAGTGTAGACAGTGCATCCGGGCCTGCAGCATATGCGCTGGTCTCCTTGATCCACCGTCTGCATCGGAAAGGAATAAGCGTCGAAGGCGTTTGGAGGGGAATTAGTCCCATTCGTGGAACTAATAAAGGTATCTTATCTTATCTTATTTATTTATTTCTCCTTTCTTGATATTGGCGATAAACTAAAATAAAAGTGAATGGAAATGGTTAGTCTCGCACTTTTATTTTGTATTTTCTGGAAATATAGTTACATTTATCAGGGTGTATGCAGCCATCTTTGAGCCTGTCCCTGTGCTATTGATCTGTTGATTGTCCACCCATAGACAAGTGTCCCATAATCTGTTTAAAATCTAATGAATGTGTTTGGTTTATGTGCTTCTCTCTTTTCTCGTTAATTCTAGAACGATACAGGATCTGTTGAAAAATCAATCAGCTGTCAGCTGGAAAACCCAGTTAGCAGTGAAAGGAGTGACAATATAATCATTTCATTTGCAAGTGGTGAGTTATCACACCAATATGTATCTGTGGCAGAAAGTGTTTCTTTTTGACTAATGATGGATTTTACAGACATTTAAAGATTGGGATAAATTGTTTTGGTAATCATTTGCAGTTTTATTAATTTATTCTTTGTTCTTTTATTTTTGTAGGTGATTCACTGTATTGGATCATACCATTAGTGATTGTGTTGCTTGTGTTGATAGTGGCTGTAATTGTCTTTTTTCTTTGCAAAATATACAGAAAGCGAGGTAAGAACCCACAAAACAATTATGAATCTTACTTTCTTTTTAATATCTTGATTTATTAATCATTATGCAAATGTGCATGATGAATGTTAGGTGAGGTTAAGACTCTCCATTATAAAAGCACAGCGTACTTACAATAAGATGGGAAAATATTGTTTTGCCACAAAATTACCAAAAAATTACACAGTACTTTAAATTACTTAGAGAACAATGTGTCTCCTTCCTGTAAAACACCTGAAGTCGTGCACTTTGTAAAATGACTTGAAATTACTTGCACACTATGCTAACAGTATAATTTTTTTTCTAATTAGTTCTTTGTTTATTGTAAATGTTACTTATTCTAGTGTGCCTAGTTTTAAGTATGTTTAGGTAAAAATAATTACTTTGTAATTTAAAATAAGTCCACATAATTACAGAGGAATTATAGGGCCATATTAGAAAGTGTTAATAAAATATCTCGACATGTTAAAGAAACAACCCAGACAAGCCTGTACTACAGATAGTGTGATAAACCTAGGACTCGTGTATTTTACTTACAGATTTAGTCTCAGGATATAACAGAATTGGTGAAAATCGCCGTATTTGTGTGTTTTCTTCTGTATCAAAGTCATCCAGTCACACTTGTATGTAGGTTCATTATAAGCACAATTTCTAGGCTAATTTTAATAGTGCTGAATGCAAACATCTCTATCTACAACTTCCCAGGCTCAAAAATCCTCCAAATTATTAGACTTCGTCTTTATGTATTCAACAGAAACACATTTCAAAGATGTGACTGATGGATGAAAACAAACCAGGGTAAATTTCCTCTTAACTTCATGTAGATGAAAAGCTGAACATTAAAACAGTAACAGCATCCTTTGCTCATAATATGTGTTTGAGCTCAATAACCCCAAAGAAATAAGCTAAAATCGCAAAACAAGCAATGATTGATATTTCTGTCAATCAATAAATGTCAATAAATGGGGTGGCTGTAGCTCAGGTGGCGGAGCAGGTCAGCCACTAATCAGAAGGTCGGTGGTTCGATCCCAGGCTGCCTCCTGGCTGCATACCAAATATCCTTGGGCAAGATACTAACCCCGTGTTTGCCTGCTTGTGGTGGTCAGAGGGCCCGGTGGCGCCAGTGTCCGGCAGCCTCGCCTCTGTCAGTGCGCCCCAGGGCAGCTGTGGCTACAATGTAGCTTGCCATCGCCAGTGTGTGAATGTGTGTGTGAATGGGTGAATGACTGAATGTAGTGTGAAGCGCTTTGGGGTCCTTAGGGACTAGAAAAGAGCTATACAAATGCAGGCCATTTACCATTTGTCTTCAATTCCCCAGAAATCAAAACACAAGACGAAGCAAATAGACCAGAAGGTAAGATAATACAGTATAAAGCCTCTCTCTAACTTATATTAGGTGGTGGTGTTAAAACTGGGATTTATTAAGACATACAGTGGGGCAAAAAAGTATTTAGTCAGCCACCGATTGTGCAAGTTCCCCCACCCAAAATGATGACAGAGGTCAGTAATTTGCACCAGAGGTACACTTCAACTGTGAGAGACAGAATGTGAAAAAAAAATCCATGAATTCACATGGTAGGATTTGTAAAGAATTTATTCGTAAATTAGGGTGGAAAATAAGTATTTGGTCACCTCAAACAAGGAAAATCTCTGGCTCTCACAGACCTGTAACGTCTTCTGTAAGAAGCTTTTCTGTCCTCCACTCGTTACCTGTATGAATGGCACCTGCTTGAACTCATCATCTGTATAAAAGACACCTGTCCACAGCCTCAAACAGTCAGACTCCAAACTCCGCCATGGCCAAGACCAAAGAGCTTTCGAAGGACACCAGGAAAAGTATTGTAGACCTGCACCAGACTGGGAAGAGTGAATCTACAATAGGCAAGCAGCTTGGTGTGAAAAAATCAACTGTGGGAGCAATCATCAGAAAATGGAAGACATACAAGACCACTGATAATCTCCCTCGATCTGGGGCTCCACGCAAGATCTCATCCCGTGGGGTCAAAATGATCATGAGAACGGTGAGCAAAGATCCCAGAACCACACGGGGGGACCTGGTGAATGACCTGCAGAGAGCTGGGACCAAAGTAACAAAGGTCACCATCAGTAACACACTACAACGGCAGGGAATCAAATCCCGCAGTGCCAGACGTGTTCTGCTGCTGAAGCCAGTGCATGTCCAGGCCCGTCTGAAGTTTGCCAGAGAGCACATGGATGATACAGCAGAGGATTGGGAGAATGTCATGTGGTCAGATGAAACCAAAGTAGAACTTTTTGGTATAAACTCAACTCGTCGTGTTTGGAGGAAGAAGAATACTGAGTTGCATCCCAAGAACACCATACCTACTGTGAAGCATGGGGGTGGAAACATCATGCTATGGGGCTGTTTTTCTGCCAAGGGGACAGGACGACTGATCCGTGTTAAGGACAGAATGAATGGGGCCATGTATCGTGAGATTTTGAGCCAAAACCTCCTTCCATCAGGGAGAACTTTGAAGATGAAACGAGGCTGGGTCTTCCAACATGACAATGATCCAAAACACACCGCCCGGGCAACAAAGGAGTGGCTCCGTAAGAAGCATTTGAAAGTCCTGGAGTGGCCTAGCCAGTCTCCAGACCTCAACCCCATAGAAA
Organism: Rhamphochromis sp. 'chilingali'; assembly: GCF_963969265.1. Classification (NCBI taxonomy): domain Eukaryota; kingdom Metazoa; phylum Chordata; class Actinopteri; order Cichliformes; family Cichlidae; genus Rhamphochromis; species Rhamphochromis sp. 'chilingali'. Next base: position 19,234,890 of record NC_137931.1, read on the forward strand.
ATCTGTGGCGGGACTTGAAAGTCCGTGTTGCTCGGCGACAGCCCCAAAACATCACAGCTCTCGAGAAGATCTGCATGGAGGAATGGGCCAAAATACCAGCTACTGTGTGTGCAAACCTGGTAAAGACCTATAGTAAACGTTTGACCTCTGTTATTGCCAACAAAGGTTATGTTACAAAGTATTGAGTTGTATTTTTGTTATTGACCAAATACTTATTTTCCACCCTAATTTACGAATAAATTCTTTACAAATCCTACCATGTGGATTCATGGATTTTTTTTTCACATTCTGTCTCTCACAGTTGAAGTGTACCTCTGGTGCAAATTACTGACCTCTGTCATCATTTTAGGTGGGGGAACTTGCACAATCGGTGGCTGACTAAATACTTTTTTGCCCCACTGTATGTATACAGGGTCCACTGGTCTGGGAACAGTAAAAGAAGTTTGCTAGGCCAGTTGACTGACCAACTGCTGACATGTTGGGCCCAGCAGCCTAAAACAGGCCAAGCATATTTGCTGAAACAGACCCTCAATAATGATTAGTTTGCTCTTACAGACAGCATGTCTTTCATATGAGTAAAGCATTGTTTTTGCTGCTTGCTTCCACCACTGGCCTGTTTTAGACTATGTCAGAAGAAACTAAACTCACTATAAATGATTCTATAATCTCATAGATTAAGCTGGCAGTATATTAGTTAACAGTAAAACTGTAAAAGTGTTGCAGGCTGAACATTGTTTTAGGGTCATTTGTCTGTTGTGTTACGTCTGTGTCCTTACAGAACTACAGTGACACTGAAGTTAAAACAAAATACAACATCACCAGCAGCAGTATAGTAGACTTTACACCAGTTTATCAGTTAATGTGCTGTTCATGACATACATTTCATTTATTATCTGACAGAGATGGTACAATTGGTTGGGATACAGAGTAATGGAGCAGGTGAGTAAAATCTTATTTAATGGGGGTAAAAACAATAATAAAGTAAATGTGACAGCAGGTGATGGATGCTTAAGGTCCTGATATTTCTTCCAACACCAGATTTGTCAGTCCAAGGAACATCATCTTCCTCTGTGGTCCCAGCATTAAATTCACCCAACAATGGTGAGCAAAATGTTTTCATAATATATAACACATTTGCAACATGCAATCACTTCATCTTGTATAACTTGTTTGTTTTTTTAAAAGTAGCATCAAAGCTGTGACCGGAGCATCGACCTGTATGAGCCTTAGAATTTGCAGGTTTAGCTGGACGGATCTGTGACCTGCAGGCCGAGCAAAAATGCCTCCTGTGTTCATTAGAAGTGAACAGAACGTTTGCTGTGTCTCATATGTACTGTGATTCTGTTTTCAGTAGTGACAGCTCCTCAGATACACAATGAAAACGAGTTGATGTCCGCAGATGATGAAAATGAAGCAGGTGGATAAAATCAGGGGAAAAAACTAACTAATTATGTGATCAAACACACATAATTGTTTGATCACATTATTACAACGTTATTACAATACACATAATCATTGCGTTCGTACAATATAATATTTATATTGTACGAACGTGAAAGTTTTGCATATTGTAATAACATGATAGAATATTGTACAAACATGAAAAGTATATTGTTAGAACAATAAACTTTTCACGTTATAACCGTGATATAGCTCTATTTTTCTTTTGCCTGGGCGGCAGCTCTACACTTCCGTATCGCCCTGTTAATTCAATTCAATTCAATTTTATTTATATAGCGCCAAATCACAACATAAGTCGCCTCAAGGCGCTTCATTAGGGTTGTGATATTTTATTTATCATTTTACCATAATCACTTCACAGAGACGTCAAAAACTACCTCAGAGGTCAAGGATGAACCTAGTCAGGACCAAACACCTGCAGCATCCACAGATTCCAACAGTAAACCTGGTGAGTAAACTGAAAGTGAGATGAGTACGAGTTTAAAACACATATAATCAGACAAACACACACTTACTCAAAACTCTGCCTGGAATACTGACAGATCTGCTGACACTTTTCTGTCCAGTGTTTAAGTTGATCATTTCTAAATGACAAATCTAACTTAGATCCTGATGTTTGAGATCACATTAGTTTCTGAGACTCAGCAAGCTGCTCTGAAACAAGCCAGGAATGTAATATTGTCTAAGATGAAGATCTGCAGGCATATTTTCTGAACTTAACATCTGGTTGTTTTTGTTTAGTTTGTTTTGTTTGTCGTTGATTCTTTAAATGTGTGATGGTTTGACAGACATGCCAGCGCTGGACTCAAAGAGCAACGAGACGTCAGATTCTGAGCCGAAACCTGAAACTGGTGAGAAAAAAAGTCGTCACAGCAGAGAAAAAAAAAAAGTATTCCTTAACCTTTCTGTTTTATTTTTAAAACCTCAAATTTGTGCTCAATAACTCACCTGTAGATGACCTGTAATGTGTATGACAGACAAACAACAACTTATCTAAGCTAATTTCACTGTCCACTTTGCAAAAAAGGGTGAATGTGTCTGTCTGATGAACCATTGTGCTGAAAGATTTTTCCATATTAAACAGACAATCTACAGGAACCACAGCAGGGCCCACAGCCATTTATTTTCATGAGAATTTACAATGCAATTTTAGAAGTCAAATTTTTTTAAATGTGATTTCATCCTGAGGGATCGATCTGTTAGTGTTGTGATATTTTATTTATCATTTAATCACTTCACAGAGACGTCAAAAACTACCTCAGAGGTCAAGGATGAACCTAGTCAGGACCAAACACCTGCAGCATCCACAGATTCCAGTAGTAAACCTGGTGAGTAAACTGAAAGTGAGATGAATATGAGTTTAAAACACACGTGCACAATCAGGACAACTTCATGTTCTTTTTTGTGTGAGTTTAAAAAAAATGTGGCTAATGCTGTTTGATCTGTTTTAGCCCATTTTATTTTCTGAGACTCTGCAAGCCACTTTGCAACCCACCTGCACCTGCATATTAGTGCTTATGACAGAAACAAGAATCAAATTAACAAGCAAGAGTTTGATCAATACATTTTGACAGAGTGAATCCGTACATTAAAGTGGGATGGGTCTTTGTATCACCCAACCAGAGATAGAGTCCGTAATAATTCTTTGACACAGGGACCTGAAACATTTTTAGCTCGCTAAAGGCATTTTGTTAGCATTTAAGCTCTCAGCTGAATGTTTTGTCCTCCAGTGGTTTTTCAAATGGGACACATTGCACTCTGTCTCCACTGGATATTATAACCAGGATTTTAAACAATCTTCTGACATTTTACAGTCAAATAAAAAGGTCAAGAAACAGGTGAAACATCATACAGCAACTCATAAAATACACAATGGATTTGATGTGAGCAAATAATGTATGAAGTATATTCCAGGTTAATTAATCACTGGAAACAAATTAAGCTCAGTGGTTAATATGTATTTACATGTAAATGTGTTCATTACAAAAAACCTGTCGCACCAAAAAGACAAAAAAAATCAAATAATATGAAAGTGTTCTTAAACCTTTTATTTCTGTTTTATTTAAAAAACGTTGAGTTAATACAACCTTTAAAGTGCTCTGGGTCAATCTGACTGTAAGTAAACTGAAGGGGTTTCAGTGACATGTTTATATTAATGCATAGGTTCCAAATGTACGCTCATTTCCAATAAATTTGTCAATGAATTTGAATTTGTATCATTTTAACGAGAATTAAAAATATCATTTTAAGAGTCAGCCGTGTGACAAACTGGCAGCCTGTTTATGTAAATGTGATTTAATCCTGAGGGATAAACCTACAGTATGAGATGCACTTTAATAGGCTGAAAATCTGTTTTGTGAAACTCAAACTGGAACTCAGTGACAGATCTGCTGTTGTTCTGATGCTTTTTTGTTTTTTAATCACTTCACAGAGACGTCAAAAACTACCTCAGAGGTCAAGGATGAACCTAGTCAGGACCAAACACCTGCAGCATCCACAGATTCCAACAGTAAACCTGGTGAGTAAACTGAAAGTGAGATGAGTACGAGTTTAAAACACATATAATCAGACAAACACACACTTACTCAAAACTCTGCCTGGAATACTGACAGATCTGCTGACACTTTTCTGTCCAGTGTTTAAGTTGATCATTTCTAAATGACAAATCTAACTTAGATCCTGATGTTTGAGATCACATTAGTTTCTGAGACTCAGCAAGCTGCTCTGAAACAAGCCAGGAATGTAATATTGTCTAAGATGAAGATCTGCAGGCATATTTTCTGAACTTAACATCTGGTTGTTTTTGTTTAGTTTGTTTTGTTTGTCGTTGATTCTTTAAATGTGTGATGGTTTGACAGACATGCCAGCGCTGGACTCAAAGAGCAACGAGACGTCAGATTCTGAGCCGAAACCTGAAACTGGTGAGAAAAAAAGTCGTCACAGCAGAGAAAAAAAAAGTATTCCTTAACCTTTCTGTTTTATTTTTAAAACCTCAAATTTGTGCTCAATAACTCACCTGTAGATGACCTGTAATGTGTATGACAGACAAACAACAACTTATCTAAGCTAATTTCACTGTCCACTTTGCAAAAAAGGGTGAATGTGTCTGTCTGATGAACCATTGTGCTGAAAGATTTTTCCATATTAAACAGACAATCTACAGGAACCACAGCAGGGCCCACAGCCATTTATTTTCATGAGAATTTACAATGCAATTTTAGAAGTCAAATTTTTTTAAATGTGATTTCATCCTGAGGGATCGATCTGTTAGTGTTGTGATATTTTATTTATCATTTAATCACTTCACAGAGACGTCAAAAACTACCTCAGAGGTCAAGGATGAACCTAGTCAGGACCAAACACCTGCAGCATCCACAGATTCCAGTAGTAAACCTGGTGAGTAAACTGAAAGTGAGATGAATATGAGTTTAAAACACACGTGCACAATCAGGACAACTTCATGTTCTTTTTTGTGTGAGTTTAAAAAAAATGTGGCTAATGCTGTTTGATCTGTTTTAGCCCATTTTATTTTCTGAGACTCTGCAAGCCACTTTGCAACCCACCTGCACCTGCATATTAGTGCTTATGACAGAAACAAGAATCAAATTAACAAGCAAGAGTTTGATCAATACATTTTGACAGAGTGAATCCGTACATTAAAGTGGGATGGGTCTTTGTATCACCTAACCAGAGATAGAGTCCGTAATAATTCTTTGACACAGGGACCTGAAACATTTTTAGCTCGCTAAAGGCATTTTGTTAGCATTTAAGCTCTCAGCTGAATGTTTTGTCCTCCAGTGGTTTTTCAAATGGGACACATTGCACTCTGTCTCCACTGGATACTATAAATTTTCTGTTTTACTTTTAAAACCTCAGATTTTTGCTAAATATCTCACCTGTAGGTGATCTTTAATGTCTATGACATACAAACAACTTATCTAAATTAATTTCACCGCCCACCTTGCAGAAAAGAGTGATTGTGTCTGTCAGATGAAACATTGTGCTGAAATATTTTTCCATTTTTAACAGACAATGTACAAGAACCACAGCAGGGGCCAGAGAGGACAACATAGGACCAGAGACTTCTTCACCGAGTGTAGAAAGAGCCAAATCTTTATCCTCAGTCACTTAAGGACTGTTTGTATTACATAAGCGCACAAGGTGGACGATGGGAGAGGTTACATGTTTGATATTTAATGCTGTATGTGTCAGAAAGGCTGTAGTATCATTATTGCTTTTTCTTCCTGCCCTTTCATCAGCATGATTTTTTGACACATTTAATTATGCATTTAAGCGTTAGCAAACATCACTGATGTTCAGCTAACAAAACAAACTGGGCTAAAATCATGTGTGCATTTCTGAACATGTTTTTCTGTAAGATTGGTGGTCGTGTTCATTTGCTGTGAAAATCACTTCACTACCACCCAAGATGGCAGCTTGTAATAACCTTAGTTAAGTCTCTAATTGGCTTCATTTATGGACCTTGAAAGGGAGATGTCCATATATGTGGGTAATGGAGATGTGAAACAATGATAGGAGAAAAAAAACATTAGCGATGCAGCTGGGTGAGGTGAGGTGACTTTGACAGTAGCAGCTGGGATGACTAGCAGTGCTACTGAGTGACAGATGAAGGGCTTTGAAATCAGAGCAGGGGTGTCAAAGTGGTGTTAGCTCACAGGCCAAATACAATTCTACCTGATCTCTGGTAGGCTGGACCAGTAAAAGTATTGCATAATAATGATTTTAGCTCTGAAAGTGCAAAGATTCACCAGGGACAGTGCCGAGATCATCAGATGAGAAGTTCCTTTTAAATTATTATGGTCATTTAATGAGTGCTCTGTCAAAAAAAAAAAAAAAACAACAGACAATAAGCTGCCTGAGAAATCTTAAGATAAAATAGGTGCAATTTTAACAACATATAATTTTTTTTCCACTTTGAATTGAGAGCACTGTCATTAAATGCACTGTATTTTATAGTCGAAAGACAGAGCACCTTCACATGTAAATCTTTTGTAAGTAAACAATTTTACCTTTTATGATTCAAAAAGCTCTCTTAGACTTAAAATACTTTACTTTTTTCAGACACCTCTTCTGTACATTAGATCAATACTGGCATGACCACACCAGGAATAACATTAATTTAGGGAAAAACAGGAGGAATTCATGACAATTTGCAAAGCCTTCCAGTGTACTGATTCCTTTTCAGGCCTGTTGTGGCGTGTTTGAAACTCCCTGCACTTTAAGTGTCCTTTCATTTCTATGATAAGCAGCATCTTTGCAGTTTGCAAAAATTGCATGATGATATTGAAACAGAAACAGAAGAAGGGAAACTAAGGGAGGATTTTTATATATATATATATATATATATATATATATATATATATAGAAGGCTCAGAGACTCAGTCTGACATTTATTTTAAAAAAAGATTTTCCTTTTATTCTGCTGCTCTGACTGACTTTGTGTGTATAAAAATCAGGTTTATAATTGAATACGTTATCCCATTTTGAACCTTTATAACACTCCTTAGTGTCACGTAAAAGCAGCACTGATTGAAGTATTTTCTTTAAACTGGTGGAGTAAGTTTTAACACCTGGTGTGACATTGAAGGTTACTGTTAGTGGTGCTTAGTGCTCCATCAAAAATGCACTCATGGAGACCTGGAATGCATTTGAGATCACTTTTATAGATTTTTCACTTCACCAGTCTCCATGCTCAGTCACATATTACATATTCCAGAGGTACAGAAGAAGGGAGGTGTTTGTAAGATGTGTGTTGTTAGGTTTGTAGCATAAACCTATTCGCTGGAACGTTAAGGACAACTTGCTACACAGTAAAAAGCAAGACACAAGGCACCAAAGTTCTTCGTGTTACTCATGCATGAGGGAGACCTGCCTGGAGCCAAGTGTCGTTCCACCACTTGACCTCCGTCAGACTCTCAACCAGGTTCCCCATAGCACTCCTTTTATTGTGGTTACATGAATATGCATAGGGTCATTAACATATAACATCTTACATAGGTATACATGTGAACAAAGAATATTGTGTGTGTGTATGTGGGGGGGGGGGGGGGGGGGGTGTCAGAGTGTGGCCCCATAAATGACTTCCCTTAACCTGCTGGTCTGGAAAATCCAACAGTTCATCTATATGTAAAAAATCCCTTAGACTAAAACTGACATAGCTACGTTAATCCTACCGTAAAACAATAAAACAAGGTACGACCTCTTCCCATGCTCCCAGGATGTAGGTGTGCATTCCTGGAATGCACACCAAGCCTTTGCAGCCTGCTAAAGATCACACATCCTATCACTACACAATTGATTATACACCTCTAAGCATTAGAGGTTAAATATTTCCTAAATATTAAATATTTCCTAATACAAATGACAATAATAAAATCTAAACCCATCATCAGTGACATCAGCTTGCTCTTGAACTTTGAGTTCTTCCAGCCTGAGTGAGGTATTTTGTAGCACTATCACAATTAACTTAAATTTCACTGGTCACAGGTTACTGACTGTGGTGCACTGATGGTGAAGTGGAATGTGTTAAGAGTGTTTTTTATAGATATTTATTTACTTTACACTAACAACACAGCAACAGTGTCAGTGTTTAGACTTTAACTGTAGAAGAAAATAATATAAAGACTTATAGATGAAAATGCCAAAGATGAGACACATGTGATGTATTCTACAGGTGCAAAAAAGTGATACTTTTACATCACTTTTTTGTATCACTTTTTTGCACTGTAGGTGAAAACTGTCATTTTGTACCCTGTGTTTAATGTACTTAAGGATGTGAATGTACATGAATCCATTATTTGTCAGAGGTCAATTGTTAGCATTTTTACTGATAGCGAGTATCATATTTGTAAAATCATGGAAGCAAAGACAATAAAATTAATGAGATTTATTGGTGTAGTCATGTCATGCTTCTTCCTATGATAAATATTTTCATTCTATCAATTACAGAATGGCGGGTAAAGGCTGCACTAGATATTCCATGTGATAACTCTGATAGGGTAGTTATCAAAGATTGGTAGTCACACATTTTACTCTTACATGAATTGCTGATCCATGAAGCATCTTTCAATAACCATCAACATCAAAGCTTAAGATTTGCTGTCTCCTTTTCCTGGTATACTTTTCATTTTTGAATTAATTGTAACAAAAAGTAATCAACCACCAACAACACACGAAAACGCTCATCTTGTATAAAAAGCCTCAAGGTTTTGCAAACCAGTAGATGACGTCTTTTAAAAGAAAAACAGGTAACCGGAGATTTTAAAGCTTGATGATCCAGGTAAGAAAAGTTTCTGGTTCCTCAATTTCAAGTTTGCTTGATCTAGCAACCCTGTGAGGCCACACTCAAGCTGTACTTGTGGCTCACCACAAACTATTTTGCCAACAGAGAAACTTTCCTGGATATGTGCGACAACCAACCACAAATGATCTCTTGGTGAACATTTTAAGCTGGCTATGACATAGCTTTAGCTTGCCAGTAAGAACAACTGGTTGAAATCTAAGCAAAATAATTTTAAGTGTCTATTCTTTAAATGATTAGTAATGTATAACAAAAATACAAAAAAATTACTCTGACGCATGAACATTAAAAATACCTCCTGCCCTCAAAGACTTGTGCCTTTTCCATAAATTGACTACAGATTGCTAAGTCTAGCTCACTGTTGCATTAGATAACCAGTCTGAGAACCAATCAGGACTCAGCAACTTAAAGGAGCAAATGACACATTTGAAAGGATTATTCTTCATGTTTGAGTTGTGTTTCGTTGTTCACTCAACTTGTATAGAAAACCTCAGTGTTTCACAAACTGGAATAGAATAGAATAGAATTCAACTTTATTGTCATTGCACATGCACAGGTACAGGGCAACGAAATGCAGTTTGCATCCATCCAGAAGTGCTTTAGTGATATAGATATATTACAATATATATTAGCAATAATATAGATACTTAGGCAGTATCATTAGAAGACATAGCATACATTTTCACTGCTATGCAGATGACACCCAGCTCTATCTATCCATGAAGCCAGATGACACACACCAATTAGTTAAACTGCAGGAATGTCTTAAAGACATAAAGACCTGGATGGCCGCTAACTTTCTGCTTCTTAATTCAGATAAAACTGAGGTTATTGTACTCGGCCCTGAAAAGCCTAGAAATATGGTAACTAAGCAGATTCTTACTCTGGATGGCATTACCTTGGCCTCCAGTAACGCTGTGAGGAACCTTGGAGTCATTTTTGACCAGGACATGTCCTTCAATGCACATATTAAACAAATATGTAAGACTGCGTTCTTCCATTTGCGCAACATCTCTAAAATTAGAAATATCCTGTCTCAGAGTGACGCTGAAAAACTAGTTCATGCATTTATTACTTCCAGGCTGGACTACTGTAATTCATTATTATCAGGATGTCCAAAAAACTCACTGAAAAGCCTTCAGCTAATCCAAAATGCTGCAGCAAGAGTCCTGACAGGGACTAGAAAGAGAGAGCATATTTCTCCTGTTTTGGCTTCCCTTCATTGGCTTCCTGTTAAATCCAGAATTGAATTCAAAATCCTGCTCCTCACATACAAGGTCTTAAATAATCAGGCCCCATCTTATCCTAATGACCTTGTAGTACCATATCACCCTATTAGAGCACTTCGCTCTCACTCTGCAGGCCTACTTGTTGTTCCTAGAGTATTTAAAAGTAGAATGGGAGGGAGAGCCTTCAGTTTTCAGGCCCCTCTTCTGTGGAACCAGCTTCCAGTTTGGATTCGGGAGACAGACACTATCTCTACTTTTAAGATTAGGCTTAAAACTTTCCTTTTTGCTAAAGCATATAGTTAGGGCTGGACCAGGTGACCCTGAATCCTCCCTTAGTTATGCTGCAATAGACATAGGCTGCCGGGGGATTCCCATGATGCATTGAGTTTTTCCTTTCCAGTCACCTTTCTCACTCACTATGTATTAACAGACCTCTCTGCATTGAATCATATCTGTTATTAACCTCTGTCTCTCTTCCACAGCATGTCTTTATCCTGTCTTCCTCCTCTCACTCCAACCAGTCACAGCAGACAGCCAACCCTCCCTGAGCCTGGTTCTGCCGGAGGTTTCTTCCTGTTAAAAGGGAGTTTTTCCTTCCCACTGTTGCCAAAGTGCTTGCTCATAGGGGGTCATATGATTGTTGGGTTTTTCTCTGTATCTATGAAGCGCCTTGAGGTGACTTATGTTGTGATTTGGCGCTATATAAATAAAATTGAATTGAATTGAATTGAATATGTGAGTATATTACAGAAATGGGTCTATTATGGCATGTTATAATGTACACGGTATGAAGTATGTTGTGAATATTCTATAACTATAGGTATGTTCTCCACTGCAACCACTGAACATCCAAGGTATGGACATTGAGGCTGTGGACAGCTACAGGTACCTTGGTGTTCATCTGAACAATAGACTGGACTGGACTCATAACTCAGACGCCCTCTACAGGAAAGGGCAGAGCAGGCTGTACCTGCTGCGGAGACTCAGGTCGTTTGGAGTGGAGGGCCCACTCCTGAAGAAATTCTATGACTCTGTTGTGGCTTCTGCTATCTTTTATGGCGTGGTCTGCTGGGGCGGCAGCATCTCTGCTGGGGACAGGAAGAGACTGAACAGGGTGATCCGAAGGGCCAGCTCTGTTCTAGGATGCTCTCTGGACCCAGTGGAGGTGGTGAGTGACAGGAGAACGGCGGCTAAGCTGTCATCCCTGATGGACAACATCTCCCACCCCATGCAGCAGACTGTGACAGCACTGAGCAGCTCCTTCAGTGGGAGACTGCGGCACCCACGGTGTGGGACGGAGAGATTTCGCAGGTCTTTCCTCCCCACTGCTGTCAGACTCCATAATAAAGACTTTAACTGATCAAGCACACACATCCACACATATGCAATAATACTAAGTGCAATAATCCTTTCTGTCATCGTTGTATTTTTACTCAGTTGTATATAGTATTTGTATTTGTATTCTATTTTTATCTTATTGTATATTTATTTTATTTTATTCTACTGTATATAGTATTTTATTTTATTCTATTCTGTACAGTTGTGTACTGTATTTATTCTTATTGTATTCTAATTTTTGCCTCATAACTTTTGCACTGTCCACTTCCTGCTGTGACAAAACAAATTTCCCACGTGTGGGACTAATAAAGGTTATCTTATCTTATCTTATGTACAGGCTGTAGTGAGTACAAGTTATGTACAGGCTATGAACAGGATATAAATATGAAAAACTATACAGAATATGAAATAAATAACTTTACAGAAATCTGAGATATACAGCTATACAGAAAAACGGGAACTATGCAAGTTGTAAACAGTTGTAGGGTTAAAAATTATCAAATGTACAGAATGATTATTTACACAGAGCTATACAGTAGTGCAGTTAAGATAAGTGAGATATAATTTCTACAGAGGCTATATAAAGTGCTAGTGGTTGTGAGTGGTGGTTCAGTCCATGTTATTATTTAGGGTGTTTGAGGGTACAGTTGTCCATTGTGGGTGTGTGTATGTTCAGTCCATGTGTTAACGTGGGTCAGATGTCAGGAGGCAGAGTTCAGGAGTCTGACAGCTGTGGGGAAGAAGCTGTTCCGGTACCTGGTGGTCTTAGTCCGGAGGCTCCTGTAGCGCCTCCCAGAGGGCAGGAGGGTGAAGAGTCCATGTGATGGGTGACTGGGGTCTCTGATGATTTTCCCAGCCCTTTTCAGATACCGCTTCCTGTAGATGTCCTTTATGGCAGGAAGTGGTGCTCCGGCAATGCGCTGGGCAGTTTTCACAACCCTCTGCAACGCCTTCCGGTCCAAGGCAGAGGCGCTGGTGAGCCTTCTTGACCAGCTTGGAGCAGTTGGTCGTCCAGGTGAGATCCTCGGAGATGTGGACTCCCAGGAACTTGAAGCTGCTCACATGCTCCACAGTCATCCCCTTAATGTGGATGGGTGGATGTGGGTCAGCATTCCTCCTGTAGTCCACAATGAGCTCCTTGGTCTTCTCGGTGTTAAGCAGCAGGTTGTTTGTGTCGCACCACTCAGCCAGACGATCCACCTCCTCCCTGTAGGCGGCCTCATCGTTGTCACTGATGAGGCCAATCACCGTGGTGTCATCTGCAAACTTAATGATGGTGTTGGAACCATCAGCAGGTCTGCAGTCGTGGGTGAAGAGGGAGTAGAGGAAAGGGCTCATCACACAGCCTTGTGGTACACCAGTGTTCATTGTGATTGTAGATGAGCAGCGGTTATCCAGCCGGACATGTTGGGGGCGGTTGGTCAGGAAGTCCAGTAACCATTTGCAGATGAGGGAACTGATGCCCAGGTCTGTCAGTTTCCTGATGAGTTGTGAGGGGTGGATTGTATTGATGCTGAACTGAAGTCTATAAACAGCATTCTGGCGTAGGTGTTGTTGTTGTCCAGGTGTGAGAGGACAGAGTGCAGTGCGATGGAGACTGCATCCTCTGTGCTCCTGTTCTGGCGGTATGCGAATTGGTGGGGGTCCAGGGTGAGGGGGAGACAGGATTTGAAGTGTGCTAGGACCAGCTGCTCTAAGCACTTAGTGATGATGGGGGTGAGTGCTACTGGGCAGTAGTCATTGAGGCAAGATGGGTTGGAGTTTTTGGGTATCGGGACGATGGAGGTGGATTTGAAGCAGGCCGGTACCACAGCGTGGGCCAAGGACAGATTGAATATGTCTGTGAGCACTCCTGCAAGCTCCCCAGAACACGCTCTGAGAACACGCCCGGGGATGCCATCAGGACCTGCAGCCTTGTGGACATTGATCCTGCTCAGCACCGCTCCTACATCGGTGGGGGAGAGAGTCAGAGGTTGGTGGTCTGGTGTCACATCTGCTTTGGTTGTGGTTGTGGGGTTCCCTCGCTCAAAATGAGCATAAAAGTTGTTGAGCTCGTTGAGGAAGGAGACATCAGAGGATGCGGGGGAGGGTTTGGTGGTCCTGTAGTCTGTGATGGTCTGGAGCGTTGGGGAGTATATACACGGCAGTGAGTATGATAGAAGTGAGTTCTCTGGGGAGGCAATAAGGTCTGCATTTGACCATTAAAAACTCCGCATTAGGTGAGCAGTGACTCTCAGTAGTAGTGGAGTTCATGCACCAAGCATTGTTAATATAAATGCACAAACCTCTACTAGATGACATCACTGTGGCTGCGGTCTGTGCTTATTAATCTGATGCAGAGTTCAGCTGCTAGGCAACTGGGCTATTTTTTATTTTCAGCTTCCTGTTTTATTTTTAAATTTAAATTTGTAACAGCTCAATGGCGTATGCATCAAATATATTTAGAATACCTAACGTAAAATGACACACTGTGCAAATCATATCAATACTATTGCTAATGATGAATGATTATTAATGTGTAAACTATCACTTTAATATTGCAGTGCAGATTATATTTGGTTACTTAACTTTAAACTTCTGGTTATTTTATAATATTACAGAATAATTCAGGTTCATATTTTAAATATATATAGATATATAAATATAATGCAAAGGAATTACACACAACATATAAACACTTGAATATGTAAAAATAATATGTAAAAGTACAACCAAACTATATTTCAGTAGATAGCTCATCGAGCCGCCCTCTGCAGAGGAGCCACCTTATAAATCCTCTTCTCGTTTTCAGTTTGTCAGTCTATGCTTGTTGCAGTTTTCTCTCTGTTTCCCCCTATTTCTGTGATTATATATATATATATATATATATATATATATATATATATATATATATATATATATATATATATATATATATATATATATATATATATATATATATATATATATATATACACACACATATAATCAGCTGGTTATTTGCTGTTTTCCATCTTATTTTTGACTCTTTTGACAGGATGTTTCTGTCTGTGGGACTCATGATTCTGACCATCGCAATAGGAGTCATCTCAGGTGAGTTGGGGAGTTTTGTATTTTTGTATGGACACGTAATCAATATAGCCTCAACCTAAAGATGTCTATTTTGCACACATATAACCTATAGTGTTATATGTGAAGGTTTACAGAACTTACTTCACATAATTAATAACGATGTTTAAACACACTATGTATCACGTATGACTGCAGCTATTTTAAATGTTCATAAAATTTGAATTCTTTGCATTTTAAAAGATATCAGGTTGCCCCATAAATTACTGAAAACAAGAAGTGAGCCAAAAATAAAACCAACTAAAGGTATATTTTCACTCTAACAACTTGAAAGATAGAGCGGTGGAATTTTTCATTCACCCTCCAATAAAGTATGTTAGGTGTTAATAGTGAAGCGCTTGCAAACTGCTTGCAAACACATTCAATCCTTTTCATTTTTACAAGCCACGGTTCAACAGAGTTCATATTTTAAGGTTACCTTTGAAAGCAGCCTAGTTATTTAAATAGTAGTAGTAGTAGTATTTAAGAATGATTCAGAGTGAGTAATAAAAGTCAATTTTCAGTATAATATACCAGTTTTAGGATGAACACTTTAGTTATCAAACCTGAGGCAAAGTCTCAAAAGTAACTAAGTAAGCTAAATAACTGTTTTTGGTAAAGCAGATAAGAGGGGAAGCATGCACAGCGTCGTTTCTTTTACCTTTTTTTCAGTCTCTTAACCACATGATGGTAGTCCATTTTACTTTCAGCAGTTGAAGTAACAGACATAAGAAACTGCACTGCCACATTTGGACAAGAGCTGCATTTACATTAAGATTTTCTAATTCATACAAATTCTCCCTTTAATGCGCAGAATCAGGTTCACAGGTTCTCTCTTCACAGAGGGGAGAAAAGACTGGTAGTCTGTCATCTCAGTGTAGTGTCAGTCATTCTGTTCAAGCCATGTTTAAAGTGAATTAATTAATTAATGTCAATTAAAAGTTCTATTTATAATGTGAAGTCATCATCGGTGAAGGTGGGCAAAACAGAAGATATCCTGGCTCTTGTGGACACTGACAGCTAATGTCCTTCTGAGTTCAGCTTGAGGAGCCCCCAAATGGGCCTGAACTGTTTTTATATATATTTGGAAAAGCTGGAATCATTAATTTGTATTTTCAAAGGCACATTTTTAACTATAGCTAGTTAACCAATGAACACTGCAAAGTATAAAGTCATATTTATAAGGTCATAAATTGATGAACCATCAGCAATAATCAAAATAGTATCTTTCACTGGTACTTGGTTACATATTGTAGCTTCATTGCTAGTTATGCTAACCTGTGATATTTGTGATATTGTACATTTTGCTGCAAATGCTTAAAAACAAGAGAAAGTCATGTTTTTATTTTGCAGTCAATGGGGCCACCTACAAGAAACTGGGAGACGAAGCTGTCCTATCACCAGGCTCCATGTCTAATCTCATCACCAGCATCATGTGGAAACACAGCCCGGACATCGCTGTGGAGTGGTACGGCAAGGAAACATTTGCATACCGGGAGTTTAAAGGTACATTTAACAGCAAACAACTCTGTGTATACACAGACTATATGATATGTTTTCATGCTGCCATCTTCAGACAAAAAAATTGTGAAACTACCTAATAATCTATTGAAACACATCATGCTACTATGGTCATGTTCTTAGGTCGGTGTAAGCTTGATTTCAACACTGGAGCTCTGACCATCTCAAACCTGACTGTAAAGGACAGCGGCATCTACAGAGCAGAGATCAACAACAGAGTCATGAACCCGACTGAAATCACTGTTATCTGTAAGTGGACGAATTCAGACTGAAGTTTGCTTTGAATCATTTTTTCCACCATATTTTAAATAATTAGCTTGTTTGTTTGCTGCTTTTAATTATCAGCTGCTGTCCCCAAACCCACTGTCTCCAAATCATGCAACCCTGAGATGACCATCTGTACTCTCACCTGTGAAGCCCAAGCCATCACAGGCGTCGAACCAGTCATCTATTCCTGGGTGATAAGTGCCAAGCAAAGAGTTCAGTCTTCAAGCAATCAGCTCAGCATAGCAAAGGTACAAACAGGATCTGATTGTTCACATAACAAGTCAGCTGCTCATTTTTTGTCTACTTAAATGTATCAATTTGCTGTCATTTACCTGATTAGCCATGTAAGCCATGTCAGATAAATGCATTAACAAGAAGTTGAACAGGTGAGGGGCAGCCAATCTAAAGCTAGTTTTAGCTTGGATAAACAGGGAATAAGAGCTGCCCCAGTAGAGTGATGCTGTTTTAAACATACAGTACATTATTACACCTCACAACAAGCACGTAACAGTAATAGATGGAAATGGTCTCATGCACTTTTATTTTATATTTCCCGAAAATTCTGTTAAATTTCAGTTGTGGGTGACTCTGCCGTAAAGGATGTACAAAGCATGTGCGGTAAGAACACTAAAGTCCTCTGCTTTCCTAACGATATGGTCAACATCCTGAAGGAGAGAATTCCTCAAATTGCAGATGAATATCCAACTGTGACAAACATTGTTCTGCATACAGGGTCAAACGATGTGTCCAAACAACAGTCGGAGGTTCTGAAACGGGACTTTATTGGATTATTAAACACTATAAACTCTCTGAATGCAGCTGTATTCATCAGTGGGCCTGTACCGCCGGTCAGAGGAGGAGACGAGAGATTCAGCAGGCTGTTTACACTGAATAAGTGGCTTATATCAGCATGTGCTGACCACTCAGTGCATTTTATCAACAACTTTAATATTTTTTGGGAACGCAGGCATCTGTTTAAAGCAAATGGATTTAATTTTAACAAGTCAGGGGTGAAACTGTTCACCTCCAACTTGTTTTATTCCATACGTCATCCATCTGTGCTTGGAGCCAAGGCTGAGATAAACGAGGAGTTATCTCATAAAGAGGAACAAACAGTACTCCAAGAACAGACAAAGCCCAGCAGAAACCTTGAGGAGGAGCTCCATCTGCCCCCACCCGGGAAGAGCCTCAGAAAGGAGAGACATCTGAGGCAAGAAGAGGCAAGAAGAGGGGTCCCTATTTGCCTCCAACTCTCTCAACAACACCAACGACCAGGACCAGGATCTTCCCCAGTCCCCCAAACCCCTGACAGGCCATCACCCCCATCACCCTCATCCCCCTCCCTTTCTCCCTCCTCCCCACACCTGAAATTCACTGAAGAGATGATGGAGCGGGTCAATGCTGGGCTCAGATCTACCCCCCGGCCCAATCCCTCTTTGTCCCCCATAAACCCCCCACCAAAGCAGCCAAAGGTTTGCCACCGAGCCCCACCCTCAACAGAGCAATCGAAGTCACATTGCTCAGCCTCGCCCCCCTTAGTTCCTCCTTACCACCTTCATGCTTTGTCTCCGCAGTCTGATGTGTGATGTGTGGAGGGTCCGGGCTGCGAGGATTATGGCAGTGGTGACTTTTCCCAGGAGAAGCTGGGACCCTGTTTACTAGAAGGTTTTAAAATTTCTGTACTTTTAGGTGACAGAAGGAGACATGTGGCCTGGTCAAAACACAGAGAGCTGCACTCTAAAAGATCTTTAAATATAGTAAACATACCTTGTGTACCACAGACTGCTCCCAAACACGAGGGGACAAGTAATGCCTCTAAAACACTTAAGTTGGCTTTATTAAACGTTAGATCTTTAGCTGGGAAAACATTTTTAATTAATGATTTAATCACTGAGCACAGCCTTGATTTTATGTTTTTAACTGAAACTTGGTTGGACCAAAGTAACAGTGGAGCTGTTCTCATCGAGACGACCCCTCCTAACTACAGTTTTATCAGTGAGGTCAGGGCGAGCAGGAGAGGAGGGGGGGTTGCTGTCTTATTTAATGAATCATTTCAATGTAAGCAGCTATCTCCTGGAAGTTTTCAGTCTTTTGAATATGTGGCTTTACAGCTGAAGGCCCCATCCAAAGTTGTGTTTCTTAATGTTTACAGGCCTCCCAAATACTGCACAGACTTTTTTAATGACCTCAGTGAACTGCTGTCTGTGATCTGTGTTGATTTCGACTGTGTAATTATTGTTGGGGATTTTAACATCCATGTGGACAACCCTCAGGACAAAGGGACTAAAGACCTGAGTAACACTCTGGGCAACTTTGGGCTGACTCAGCATGTAACAGAGGCCATACATAATAGAGGACACACACTCGACCTACTGATCTCCAAGAGCCTGAGCATTTCAAACATTACTGTGTCTGATGTGGGCCTGTCTGATCATTACTGTGTTTTCTTTGAAAGTAAAATCTCAGCCCACACAAATACATCAACAGCAGTGATCACAAAACGGTGTATAACTGAAGACAGTAGTGAGATCTTTAACCAGGTCTTCCCATTAACACCTGACCTGTCCAAAGGTTCAGTCAATGAGCTCGTCAATAGTTTTAATGCAAAAATGTTAAATGTAATGGATACTATTGCCCCCATTAAGGTGAAGGTTATCTCTGGAAGGAAAAAGTCTCCATGGAGAAACTCCACACTAGTGAAAAATGAAAAAAGAGAGTGTAGGAAAGCTGAGCGCAGATGGAGAAAAACAAACCTCCAGGTTCACTATGACATTTATAAAGAGAAACTTCACAATTATAATTTACAACTGAGGAGTGCAAGAAGGTCCTACTTCTCTGACATCATCACTAAAAACAGCCATAATGCTCGGGTCTTATTTTCTACAGTTGACAGGCTAACAAACCCCCCTGTGTCAGTGCCAGCTGAACTTCATTCAACCATGGCCTGCAATGACTTTGCCAAATTCTTCACAGAAAAATCCAAAAGATTAGACAAGCAATTGGTACATCAACAGCAGATCCAGGATATGTACTGTGTCCACCGAAAAACTGTTTAAACACCATCAAACAGTTTCACCCGATTAACAGCAAAGACCTGGAGGACATCTTAGGTCAACTGAACTCCTCCTCTTGCTGTTTAGATGTCCTGCCAACAAGTTTTTTCAAAAAGGTCTCAAAGACTTTGGAGTCAGACCTGTTACAGATCGTCAACTTTTCCTTAATGTCAGGTGTGTTTCCAGAACCACTAAAAACTGCTGTAATCAAACCTATACTGAAAAAGGACAATCTTGACAAGACACAAATGAAAAACTACAGGCCGATCTCAAATCTCCCATTTTTAAGTAAGATCATTGAAAAAGCAGTTTCTCAACAGCTCAGTTACTTCTTAAAACAGAATAACTGCTACGATGCTTTCCAGTCAGGTTTTAGACAGAACCACAGCACTGAAACCGCTCTGACCAAAGTGTTCAATGACATATGTCTGAATACAGACAGTGGAAAAATGTCAGTCTTGGTTTTGCTGGATCTCAGTGCAGCATTTGATACAGTTGACCACAACATATTACTCAAACGACTGGAGAACTGGACAGGTCTTTCAGGAACTGTACTAAACTGGTTCAAAACATACTTAGAAAAAAGGAAATACTTTGTATCAATAGGTAACTTCACATCTGAGCAGACAAGTATCACATGTGGAGTTCCCCAAGGTTCCATCTTGGGACCCCCTCTGTTTAACATTTACATGCTCCCACTGGCACAGATTATAAAGAACAACAAAATAAACTATCACAGCTATGCAGATGACACACAAATATATATCACAATGTCACCAGGAGACCAAGGCCCTGTACAGGCTCTTGGTAAACGCATTGAGGAAATTAATGACTGGTTGTGCCACAATTTTCTCCAACTAAACAAAAACAAAACTGAAGTAATAGTCTTTGGCGCCAAAGAAAAACGATTACAGGTCACCAGAGAACTTCAATCTATACACCTAAAAACCACAAACCAGGCGAGAAATTTGGGTGTAGTGATGGATGTAGACCTAAACTTAGAAAAACACATTAAGACAATAACAAAGTCAGCTTACTATCACCTCAAGAATATTTCAAGGATAAAAGATCTGATGTCTCAACAGGACCTGGAAAAACTAGTCCATGCATTCATCTTTAGGAGGCTTGATTACTGTAACAGCATCTTTACAGGTCTACCTAAAAAAATCAGTCAGACAACTACAGCTCATTCAGAACTCTGCTGCTCGAGTCCTCACTAAGACCAAAAAAGTGGACCACATCAGTCCAGCTCTGAGGTCTTTACACTGGCTGCCTGTCCGTCAGAGGATAGACTTTAAAGTTCTGATGCTGGCCTATAAAGCTCTGAATGGTTTAGGACCAAAATACATCAGTGACCTCCTAACCCAGTATGAACCTTCCAGATCCCTCAGGTCATCTGGATCCGGTCTTTTATCAGTTCCCAGAGTCAGAACCAGACACAGAGAAGCTGCATTCAGCTTTTATGCTCCTTATATCTGGAACAAACTCCCAGAAAGCCTCAGATCAGCTGAAACACTCAGTTTATTTAAATCCAGGTTGAAGACTCACCTGTTCTCAGCTGCATTTGAATAAAGCACCAAATCCGCACTTTTAAGCTTAAATTTCAAAACTTACACTAACTACTGATTTTATCTACTGTTCTGATTTTATCTGTTTTGATTTTATATACTGTTTTGTTTGTTTGTTTGTTTGTTAAGTGGGTTTAGAGCTCTGGGTAGCTCCCCAGCTGGGTCTAGACTGGGTCTAGAGAGTATTTTAAATTCAGGGAATTTAAAATAGAAAGTAGCTCGTCCACAGAAGGACTGGTAGCTCCCCTTACGATAAGGGTTCAGATCGCGCGAACAGGTGTGAAATGTGTGTGTTTAGTTAGTTTGTTTGTTTGCTTGTTTTAATAAATTTTAAATCATGCTTTTTATTTGTTTTTGTTTCTAATGTCTCTGTAAAGCACTTTGAATCACCTTGTTGTTGAATTGTGCTATACAAATAAATTTGCCTTGCCTTGCCTTGATCTTTTGATTCTCTACATTTCTAGGATGATACAAAGTGGTTTGGAAAACCGATCAGCTGTCAGCTGGAAAACCCAGTCAGCAGTGAACGCAGTGATGACGTCATCATCCCATTCACAAGCAGTTAGTTATCACACCAACACATGTGCATCATTCTTGTAAACATTTACAGTGTTATTAATTTATTCTTTCTTTGTTGTAGGAAATTTTGCTGTTATGTTCACACGACTAGTATTTACTGTATTGCTGATTGTGGTGGCCCTGTCTGGCTTCTTTATTTGGCACAAGCACATAAAAGCTAATCCAGGTAAGAATCCAGAAAAAGATTACAGTTACTCTGCCTGCGTTTTTTAAAATGGCATTTTATTTATTTATTTATTTGTATACTTTTTCTTTTTGTTATTAAGATTTCAACTTACAGAGATTATTTATCTTATTCTTTATTTTACTGTATGTTTGAGCTGCGAGGCCCGACCACAGAGACACTGATTACATCAGAGACAGCAGGAAAGAGGACAAAGAGGAGATTGGGTGGAGGTTTTGTGCTGAAGTTGGTTGAAAACGGCTCAGATTTAAAGATCAAATCTATTAATAACACATATAATATCCTAAAAATGTACATCTTTTGTACAGTTATTATATTAAAAAAATTCTATGGCAGATGTCGAATAATAACAATAAAGTAATTTTTTTTCATCACATAGAGGAAACATGCTCAGCCTGAGTGACCTGTGATGAAGTCAAATGGATTCTGAGTCAGTTTTAATCGTTTAATCGATCTCTCAGTGAGATGGACACAGGTGTGACAGATGCAGAGTGATGGTTGACGGTCTTTTTTTTAACATTTAACAGTGACTCTTGCAGAGGACCAGGGAATGCATCCAGGCTCCATCAATGATCCTAGTGAATACAACTTGATCATATTGAAAGGGAATGCTAAAAGTACAAGAGCAAATACAAAGCTTAGCGCCCACATGGCTCCAAAATCAAACAGATTATTCTATTAAAACGTTTAACTGAACTCCTTAAAGACTTTCATCCTCAGGTTTTATAATGGATTTAAATTACCCTGCTTAGTAATGCTCAGTTATCCTGAGATCTGCAGTAGATACCCATATGGAAAAGAAATAGTAAAAACTATTAAAAATAAAAGACTTGTGGCCTACTTCATATAGTGAATCATATACAGTAAGGCTTACATGATTTACTCATGAAAGTGGCCACTTTCTCATTACTTTCATACATTGTTTTAGGAAGTATCCAAAACATACAAGTTTCATTTATATAATTTTTCAAGGGATCTTATATCTGTTTTCACTCTTGTATGCTTTTCATTCAAGTTTCACACAAGACAGATACAAACTTTATAAGATTTATATATATCTTTTCCATATGGGCATGTATGATGCAGACTTTAATTTTAGACATGTCAGAGGAATCTTTACAGTGAAACACTTTTCATCATTTAACAGAGAAGTCTGCACAGACTTCAAATGATGAAGAGGCACCCATACAGGAGTGAAAACAGGAGGACGAGACAACAGAAGCCAGAAACTGAAGACTAGAGGTTCTTCCTCAGTGACTGTGACCTTTGCAGCAAAATGGGGGTTAAGTGTACAGAAATGAGATATTTACAAAGTACACCGCCAAATAAAACTGTCCTCAGTCAGTGAATGGGTGAAGGGAACTTTCCTATTGGTCAGTATGTTCTGTGTGTTCATGCAGAAGTGGTCAATGTGAGAGAAGAGAACAGAAAATTTTACTTTGTGTGTGTCTGTGTGTCCAGTGGTCATCAAGACACATACACACACACACAGGCGGTGACTTTGGTGCGCTGAATTTGGTAGATATGTTGTTTTTTTAATATACTACAGATACCATGTCAGTGTCGCCACGTTCAGTCTTCAGCATTTACAGATAATTGATGGTAAAATTTCAAAGATCCGCAAAAATGTGATGAATTTTCAGTCCTTTATTGAATATATTTATGAATATAATCATTGTTTACATTGTTGTGCTGCTGCAGGCGAGTATCCTTATCTGTCCACCAGAGTTCGCCATACACTCAGATGGTTCAGCTTTTACTAGTGGACGGTCTGTAAAGCTAGACGACAACAACTGGATGTGGAGGTTTATTTCCTTATTAATGGATAGTTTGGTTTCAGAACTTAAACGTACAATAAAACAATACAAATCTCCAGCTGAAATTATTTAAAAACGAACTTGTATCATGCTTTATTAACACTGATGGAAATTGCTTTGTGTTTATAATAAGATCCAGATTATGTGAACATGTTTAGTGGCAAATTGGTCTTGCACATAATTTTTTATTTTGGGTGCAGGAATGAGAAAGCATGGAACAGCTGGATCTTTTCTTACTGAGTCATTTAATTTGTCACTGTCCAAAATAATAAATCACTGAGTCACAGTAAGCGAGTGAACCTGCATTTGATTCTGTTTGGAGTGATTTACTCTGCATTCACGTGTTTCCAGGAATTTCCCACTGCCATTCAAACCCATTCGAAAAACTTAAGACTGTGGTGTTTTCCTGTGTTTTACAGGGACTTTTTGTAGTTATACTCTTTTCTATCTTATCTTTTCTATACTATCTTTTCTTTTTAGCCTAAAGATTGATTGAAAGATTGCACAGACCCACTGCATCGTCTAGTGGTACAAATTGGAATGGCATGAAAGTACAGCCCAAGCCTTGTGAGCCTTGTTTTACTTTAATTAGGATCTTTACAGTATAATGCACACATGTGTTGAAGAAGTTTCACCAGAATTTAAGCTCTCAAAACTATGTTTAACCCATTAACTAGTAAAAATCCTTTATACAATCACTGATTTTACAATACAACAGCAGCAGCCGTCAGACGGTGTTGGTAGGCTTGTTCTTCATGTGTGAATGTCGAGAGTGAAAGAAGTTTTTAGGAGAAATATCTATTTTTAAATTTGCATTAATTCAATCTTTGCATATTGAGGTCTTGCATTCATGTGACTACTAAACACATGACATTAACCTATTTGCCATTTTGGATGTGTGACAGTCATAGTGACAATTAAGGCCTAAGTCACATAGACCCACCGACCAGTCAGCACTATGCCCCGAGGGAAAAATCTCTATTCCCTAAACGGTTGGTAAAACTTGCCTTGCAGTTTGCTGCGATTCCTCGTTGTTTGAATGGAAGATGCTGACTTGTCTACAAACACTCTGTAGTGAAATTGTTCCTTTAAAACTGGAAACAGAGGACGTTTGCCTTCAGAGTAAAAGCTGCACCTTGTGAAACATATTGGGAGTAGCACATAGGTACAACTTTTACGTTGAAGGCGAGCATTCTCCATTTCCTGTTTGAATCACACTTTTCAGAGTTTCACTACCACTCCAGTAGTAGTTGATGAGTGCTTGCACACAAGTTGACAACCTCCATGCAAACTGCTGGAGACCGCTGTAATCTGCTAGTGACCAAAGTAATCAGGAGGTTTTTGGTTCATCACCCTCTTTGCAACTGAATTCACATAACAACACTGCCTGAGGAACATCTGCAGTTCATACACTGTAATGCAAATTCTGTGCAGACGAGTCTGCAGAATTACAAGAAAACAGCCATTTGCATAGACTCTTACACAAAATTTACATCACTCATACCCAGGAGAAATCCTAATAGAGTTACAGCTACAGAAAGTGTAATTCCTGCTTTACTAAGCTAGTCAGTGGATTGATAATTCCCTGGTGGTCACTAGCATCCCTTTGTTAGTCACTGGGATTCCAAGGATAATGACTAGCATTCACTCTGTTCCTTAACTAGTCATTTGCACTTAAATGCCAAAGAAATGCAGAATAATTATTATGCACATAGTTGTTTTAAAATGAAAACACAGTTACAAAAACATATAGTTAGATCAATTGGGACTAAATAGCCGAGGGTTGCTGGTGACTAACCTGTCCATTGGGTTGCAGAGGTAGAAGAATCAGGCCCCGGCTTTGACACAGACAGCATCTCCTCTGTCTTCAGATTTATGGCCTCTGATAGCAACTCCAAACTCGTGAGCTCAGTGGCTTACAGTATTTAAACTAATGTGTCTGAACACATAAGTGTGTCCTCCCAGCAGCTAGGGCAGCTAGAATCTGCAGGGATGAAAAGGTGCAATGATGATAACATGGCACAGAATATGCAAGGAAAGTTTCCAGATTTGAATCTGGCCGTCTCCTAGCAGTTTATCAGCCATTATTTGTGTCACCTGGTGGCTGAAGGTCAACAAGCCTTCTTTAAAAAAGTGACACAGAGCTTATTTTTCTTCTTCTTTGGAGGTCGGTGGGAGGACACACTTATGTGTTCAAACACATTAGTTTACATACTGTAAGTGCTAACTTCAAGACAAGTCTTCCTGAGCTTGACAGCCCAGAGCTGGAAAGAAGATGGATGAAATTTAAATTTTGAAGCATGAAGGACAGGGAGGGTCTCACCAAACAACACCTTTCAAGGAGAGCGAGTGATGATTGAACGACAGTAGAAAGTGGACCTACTTTTACATGTGCAGACAGGACTGACAGGGAAATGAGGAGCATGGGAACCAAACACGGACAGATTTTTCTGTTCAGTCGTATAGTTCAGTTCTGAATACAACTTGCTATAAGTCTCACCTGCTTTCTAATCTAAATTTGAGCAGCTCAAGTGACAAATTTGTAGGTTGATGGATCCTAGATTGTATATGTTTTTTAATGATTTGGTGTTGAGGAGTGAAAAATACAGAGATTCAGAGAAAGTGCCCACCAAGGTGCATACATGTCATCATGACTGACTTTTAGAGGAAGAAATGTGTCTCCACAAACAGGAAAATGCAAAGACTTCTTTGCAGATAGCAAAGTGGTTTGAGAGTTTGGACTTGTATAGAATAGAATAGTCCTTTATTGTCATTTTTCCTCATAATGGGACGTTTTCTTCTAAATTTATTTGGAGTTGCACTTAAGTAAAGGCTCCAATGGTCCCCCTTCCCCCTTGCAGATAGGTTGTGGGTGTAGTTCAGGGGCATCTGTCATCATGTAAAGCTTTACTCTAATCATGGAATGCAGATTTTAGCACAAACAGGTGCCAAACTGCAGGCAAACATGTCTTAACAGAGACTGACACACATGGAGAGCATAGTATTAATCTGGATTTGTCTTTTATTTCTCCATCATCCAAAATCTCTGCATAAAGTTTATATTAAGAAAAGTCTACTGTGTTAAATTTAGGGCCTCAGTGTTTGGAAACGTTCTCTAAAATTTGCTGAAAAACTAGTTGTTTTAAGAGCTTTCTTGGACCCTGAGGGGATATTTGTGAGAGTTCAAACCTCAGAAACCTCAGAAACTTATTTGAAAACATGCTTCTCAGGCTTCAAGTCTCCAGATTGACTGAAATCAGCAAGAACTCTTTGGCAAACTTGGTCAAATGTGGATTCAACTCTGTTTGCACCACTTTGTTATGAGCTGCTGCATCTGTGGATGCTGTGGGGATGAATAGAAAAGTGTTTTACCAGCATAATATAATCTGCAGTATAATCATTGTTTTAACAATGTAACAGATAGCTTTAAGATGGCCTTAAGATGTTTATGATGATGTTAACTTTGTATTTCAGGTGCAGTTATAATTATTTTATACATATTGCATATCTGTGCTTATTTGAGTTGATGTTCAGGTTCATTAATGGTTTTGAGCTTCATCTAGTGAGAGTGTCTAGGTGATACATGCTGAGGGAAAACTAGAACATAGAAGGAATTGCAATACATGCTTACAAAACACTTATATCAGGTCATTTTATATTAAGGTTTTAGTAGAGGTTCTTGGTTAAAACATTTATTTAGTAGAAGACATACACATAGTCTCAGTGAGCTTCTGGTCTAGTGAAAGGTCAGAAGTGCAACAGGTGAATTGAGAAAGAGCATTTGAGGACGAGACACAGACAGTAGGAGGTGAAGAGGTGACACAAAGAGCATGTGAGGTCAACACGTACACACACATTAGTTAAGATTTATTTAGAGGAGAGATTAGTTAGGTCTAGACAAGAAAGAGGAACAATTCATTTTAAGACAAGAACGGAAAGTACAAGCCATGAAAATAGAAGATGATTTTCTGGGTGAAAAGTCATGATGATGTTGATCTGATCTATGTATAAAATGTATCGGTGACGCATGAAGGGGCGTCAGTAAACAAACCCTGATGTTATAAAATAATTGTTTGTGCTTTAGTAAGTCGAAGATCAATTGCTGTTTTCAGTGATCTTCCCACGTGTGAATTAAAATCTTCGTTTGACTTCACCCGGCCGGACCAGTGTGGTTATTTTTCGATCACCTCTTGTACCCTTCCTCAATTCTTGAATCTTAACATTTGGGGGCTTCGTCCGGTGGTTGAGTAAGGGAGAAAAGTGGAGGTGTGAGCGGTGGTCCGAGGTGGTCAGACGGGCAGACTTGGCCAGTGGTCAAAAGTGAGTGGACGCACGCCGGCGCATCATATTTAAAAAGGTAAGACACTACCTGTTGAATTATTTCCAAAGTGTGTCAAATTGGGCTGTGAAAATTAAAAGTCCGCTCGCTGAAATTACTGGTGGATGTCTGTTTTGATTTTGATAAGAGTCGGAGGATCTAAAGCAGTTGGACTGATTGAATGCGGTTGGACCGCTTAAAGGATTTAATACGGTTGGACCGTGGGAAGCAGTGGACTGCTTAATGATTTTAGTATGTTAGGGAATTTGCTTATTTTTTGGTTATAAGGTTGGACCTGCTTCAGTTATACACTTGTTTCGGGTGTTGATTGTTGTTTCAAAGTATTATAAATTATTTTAGAACGGAACCGTGGGGGTTCTAGGAAGCGCAGTGCTCAGAGGTAACGCTTGCCAATGCCAAGGACGCTTAGGCATTGTCCTCAAAGAGGGATAGTCAGTTGGTTACTGTGGAGTTTGGGGCGCTCCAGAATAACTAGGAGTTAGAGTCTCCTTACCGTTTGGAACGGTATCTGCGCTTTTTTGGGCAGCAAAGGTTGGACCTTGGGTGTTGGACACTTTTAAATTGAGTTAGGGAGTTTAGAGATGAGGCCAGAAACTGTTGGACAGATACTGGTGAATTGATCGCAAAAAACTCAGGGAGTTTATCCGCTGGGCGGTTATTTTTAAATTTGTCGAAATTGTGTAGGCGCTAAAGCTGACAGATCTGACAGTGGTTGTAAATATAAGACGTCTCTGTAATAAAAAAAAAAGATCTCTGTGGGTCGAGTCAGCAATGCACTGACTGCCTGCTGCTATTCTTAGATGAAGAGTGTGTGTGCATGCAAATGAGGCAGCTGAGGCAGAGCGCATGAGAGGACTATGCTTTCGGTTTTCTGTGTCATTCAGCTCTATAACTATTGTTTGCAAATGTGGATAAATGTCTGCAATTAAAATGCTGGCTTAGTAAATAATAACATTGTAAATATATGAATGGTGACAGCGTTTCAAAATAGAATATAAGAATTGTTTGTGTGTAAAACCAACGTTTAGGTAAGAAGATTTAAGGTGGATTTGAAGGCATAAACAAAAAATAAAAGGGTTACAGTCTGCAAGTGTTGTTAATTCATGAGCTGACTGGATGCAGAGTAAGTGGAGTGGTCATCCTGAGAGGATTGAATGATGCTCTAACTCTGTGGTCAAGTCAGACATAGGCTTTAAGCAACCATGAGCCACTAATAAGCGTGACAGATTAATGAGTATGTGTAAATTTAACTTGTTAAATAGCCTTAATAGAAGTAACTCAATGAACACGCAATAAAGTGGACTTTTTAGGGGTAGTTTACCACTGATACCATAAAAAGCAACTCAATTAGTAGTTCAATAACAAATTTTAAAGATAACCTTTGTTATTTGATAAGAGAGAGAAAAATTCAGGTTACATATAGTAAATAAATAAGGGAATGTTAATCTCTGCGTCATTCCACACTGAAATTTCAATTGTAGGGGATCATTTGGAGGTGAATTGTGTAGGACACGGGGAGACAGAAGAATCTCCCCATGAGTTTTCGGTGTGCATAGAAATTGAGGAGGCTGAACTGGAAGCCTGCCTGGGTCGTTGTTTTTGTTTATTTGAGGGTCTGCTGGAAATTTGTGAGAACGACCACCTTGATATGTGGGAGCCTTCTCGGGCAGCGATTTTTTTGTTAAACCTGTGGCAGGCTGTGCAAAATGGAGAAAGCTTTGACATAATGACATAAAGGTGATTTCTTGGTTTTAGATTTATTAGTACGGGACAAGTTGAGGGACCCTTGAGGGTGTGTTGCTGTAAAGTATATAAGGGACGCGCAGCGCCGTTAATGGGTTTAAAATAAATGAAAAAACGAAAAAACACTAATCCGAGGAACTATTGGAGAGGTAAGTATACGGAGGTGAGCGCGTTGCGCATAAGGGTTGCTGGTGTCATATATTAACACTTTGAGGGCGAATAATTTTGATTGAGTGTCAACGCTTGAGAACGCGAGGACAGCGTCTAAAGTGCTGGGTTAAACTTTGTGTGTCACCGAGCAGGGGAAGAGGAGCCAATGGTTGCGAGAACAGCGAGACGAAGACTGAAACCGAAAGTTAAGCGTGTCTGGGTGACCTAGACCTAGAAGGTAGAGTCGACCAACGCCATTGGAAGAGGTAAGTCTGTGTTTCAGAGAATGGCTGACAGCTCGGGTGTGACACCTAGTGGGAAAAGGGGATGCAAACCTCTGAAGGATCAGCTTGAACAGCTTAAGAAAGCTATTCGTTTGGCTTCCCCTGGAGCATTGAAATCAGCAGAGAAAGAGTGCCAAGCGATGGAGGTTGAGGTAAGCAAACTTATTACATCCCAACAGAAAGGGCTGGGTGATAAAATAGCTCTGAGCCTGGTGTTAAAAACTGAAGGAGAGAGATGTGAACAGAAATTGAAACAATTAGAAGAGGAGTCTAAGGGACATTCAGTGAACAGGAAAGCCAGAGGAGAAATTAAGGACCTAAAAGAAACTCATGACAGGTGCTGTAAGTGGCTGTTCCTGTGGAGGGCAGCCTCTTCCTGGATGACTGAGGAGGAGGATGACACAGGAAAATCAGGAGACATGGTGAGTATAATGGAGTCTTTGAAACATTTGAAGGAGGAAAATAAAAAGCTAGAGGACCAAGTGAAGGACTTGACTCCGAAGGTAGAAGAGGCTAACAGGTATTACACACCGAAACTATATCCTTGGGCCGAATTGGCACGTTGTGCACCACCACCACCATATGTCATGCCTGTAATGACCCTTGGAGGGGGACAAGTTCGTGGTCCTGATGGACAGACAGGAGTTGTCCTTGGCGGAATAGCAGATGTTGAATATACTACTACTCCCCTGAATATCCCCGAGGAAGGGATAAGGGCAGTGGAATGTCAGTCCCAAGATATGGGAGGGAGAATGATAGCCTCAGCTGCAGATGAAGGCTCGACCTCGCCTCCCAGTTTGGTGGATAGTGGAAACATCATACGGGCCGAAGTGTCTATAGTGGAACAGCCAAAGCAGGACGGGGAGGCCAAAAGGACCCCTAGAATGAAGGACAAAATACCACAAGGAGTGATAACCAAGGGAGAACATTGGGAAGGAGAAGTGTACGGACAAATGCATGAGCCCCCACGTGCGTTAATAGAGGCATTAACGGCATTGGAGGTTATAAAGCAGAGAGTAATGCAGGGAGGGCCAGAAGAGGAGAATGAAGACCGTGCGAGGTCATCAGAAGAAGAGGACGATGAGGAGGACGAAGATGGAGGAACTGAGCCCCAACCAAGTACAAGCCTAATTTTGAGGAAAAGAAGTGTGAAGAGAGACCAAGCACAGAGACGGCCCATATTTAGGAGCTCAAAGGGAAAAGGAAAGTTGAGGAAGAGTAGAAAAGTGAGTTTTGAACAAGGAGCTCCTGACCCTGGTTTAAATCTGCCTCTAATAGCAGGTCCAAAGAACGAACCAGTTTATCGCGCCTATAAGGTGAGAGATTTGGAAGCATTGGTTAAACAACTTCCACCAATAACTGAGGGAGGAGCTAGCTGGTTGAGAAGGCTGGGCGCGTTGACCGAAGGAGAAGAATTAGCGCTGGGCGATTTTCGCGCTTTGGCCGGACGTTGTATGCTGGGTGGTGGGTTAGCAGATGTAGAGCAGATAGCTCAAACAACCAGATATGCAAATGACCTACAATACCATGAGGTGCAGAATGACTTAGCAGATGGAGTCCGGGAGAAGTACCCAACTCCTAACTCTGGAGCCATTCCAAAAATTATTTGGGATCCCAAAAACACACCCAGAGAGTTCTTAGCTAAAGCAAAGGAACAATGGTTGTTAGAAACAGGAATACATCCGGGGAAGGAGGGTGAAAGTAGAGCGTGGTTTCGTTCGGCAGTGCTGGCAGGGCTGCCCAACCAGGTTGCAGTTGACTTGGAAAAGAACCCAGATTTTGCCGTTGCAGACTCGGTGCAGTGGGACAGACATGTGACCCACAGACTTCAGCAGGAACAGGACTTGGCAAACAAACAAAAGAAAGAGTTGGAGGAAGCCCAGGCGTGGCTGGTCAAGTTGCAGCTGGCAGAAGCAAAAAGCAAAGCAGGAGACAGAAAGAAAGAAGAGCAGCCTAGGAGGAGATCGCCGCGCCTATAGAAAGGAGTGGTAACAAATTGAAAGTTTGAAAAGGGGTGGTTCAAATAAAAAGAGTAAAAAAGGGAAAGAGGAAAACAGAAACAAAGTTTTAAAATTTATGCTGAGTATAAATATACATAACACAATGCCATCCCGCGAACCGGAGATTCGTGAGGAGAAAGGACTGATTAAAATGTTGCTTGTGATTGTTAGTTTGATGACTGTGATGATATTGATAATGGCCCTATGTTTGCTTGTTTATATTTTGCAGGGAGGCCCCCGCGAACTGTCTGAACACTGGGGCCAGTTGAATCCAGCACCAAAAGAGAAACCGTTTATTGAAACAGGGCTAAAAAGGAGATCAAAACGCGAGGTTTCGGGTAAAAGGGATGAGTGCCTGAGTACATATGGTGGTTTAGAGTTGAACTATGTTAATGGGTCCACAACTTCATTCACCTTTGACTTATGCGATGTTTTAAAGTGTGAGGGAGCAGATACTAGTTGGAGAGGATATAATGTGTGGGTTTGTTGGGATTATGCAGTAAGTACACATTGTGAAAGAGGGAGTAGGCCCTTTGCAAACTGGTGTCGGAACTGGAATCAGGTAAAGGGTTACACTGGGGAAAATGGGGAAACGTCAGGACAAGGGTCAGAGAACGTGTTAAAACTCCAAAGAGATTATAGTCCATCTAAGAATCCTTTGACTATGTCGCTGGGCAACTGGCGGCGTAAAAACTCTTTGTATTTAGTCTTGGGTGTGGAGACTGTGGGAACTGACCCGAAGGGGTTAATTAAAATTAACTTTCTTGAAAAGGCTAATCCCGTAAATCCCGTAGAGCCAGTTAGAGAAGAAAAGGAAATACACATGATTAACAACCCAATAAACGCTGTTGTAAATTCTATAGGAAAAAGGGGAAATGGGTCGTCATATGTGGTACCAGAGGAACAGGAACTAAAGGATAGACGAGTCCTGGCGGTGGACAACACTAGACTAAAGCCTCAGGATTTAATTGAGCGCGCCACTGGGTTCAGTGACAGTAATCTCTGGCTGGACTGGATGGCTCTAAATGCTAGGGAACAAGAGGTATCCAATTGTGTTGCATGTGCCTCTGCTAGACCACGATTGTTCACAGAGCCCGCTCCACTCCATCCGGAGGACAAGTGGGGTTATGATTGCATGTTACGAATGACTAGAGGAGCGGTGAGTACTGGAGACTGTACTGTGTTATCCAGTTTGTTTCCTCCAGTTGATAAGCGGACAAAGGTAGGACCATTTTTGCCGAAAAAAGGTAATTATACGTGTTTTAAGTTCTCCACAGATAAAGTAATATATAACGTGGGGGAAATAGACCCAAGTTGGTGCGCTGTTACCCAGACGGGAAGAACCACAAACAATGTAAGTGATCCCAACACTTTAATTGGGACTTGGGCTAGAAGTGGACTTTATTATTATTGTGGGCACAAGACTCTTTTGGCTCGTGTTCCTCTGGGAAGTGTGGGGACGTGCGCGATGGTGAGACTAGGAGCACCTCTTATGCTAATTGGAAATCAGGTAAAAAACATTCCACAGCACAACACACGCACATTGGCAGCTAGGCGGAAGAGACATATCCTGTCCAAAAGCGGGATTGAGGGAACACACGCTTATGACCCTAGGCTGAACTCGCCAACCTGGATTGACTCAATAGGGGTCCCCAGAGGAGTTCCGAATGAATATAAACTCATAGACCAAATAGCTGCGGGTTTTGAGAATCTTCCAATAATTTCTGCTCTTTTTCCAGTGACCCCGAACAAAAATGTAGACAGGATCAATTATGTTCACTATAATTTGTTGAGGCTCTCTAACCTTACCAGAGACGGGATGGAAGGGTTAGCGGAGCAGATGGGTCCGACCTCATTAATGGGAGTCCAAAATAGAATGGCCCTTGATATGTTATTGGCGGAAAAAGGGGGGGTTTGTGCGATGTTCGGGGATCAGTGTTGTACTTTTATCCCGAATAACACTGCTCCAGATGGTTCGGTGACGCGAGCCTTGGAGGGGCTAAAGAGTCTCTCTAGGACCATGCATGACCACTCGGGAATTGACAACCCGCTGGAGAGCTGGATGACCTCAGTGTTCGGAAAGTGGAAGGGGCTTGTTCTGTCAATTATGTTGTCTTTATCTGTATTGGTGGGTATTTTGGTGACCTGTGGTTGTTGTCTCATTCCTTGTGCCCGAAGGTTGGTAGAGAAAGTGATTGTAAAGGCAGTGGACCCTGGGGCGGTGGCCCCTATGTCCATGATGCCGATGATGGATCTGGAAGTAGTCGAGTGGACTGAGGAGTGAACAACAACCTATGTATCGACCTCTGGTGTGCCAGAGGTCGAAAGGGGGATTGTGGGGATGAATAGAAAAGTGTTTTACCAGCATAATATAATCTGCAGTATAATCATTGTTTTAACAATGTAACAGATAGCTTTAAGATGGCCTTAAGATGTTTATGATGATGTTAACTTTGTATTTCAGGTGCAGTTATAATTATTTTATACATATTGCATATCTGTGCTTATTTGAGTTGATGTTCAGGTTCATTAATGGTTTTGAGCTTCATCTAGTGAGAGTGTCTAGGTGATACATGCTGAGGGAAAACTAGAACATAGAAGGAATTGCAATACATGCTTACAAAACACTTATATCAGGTCATTTTATATTAAGGTTTTAGTAGAGGTTCTTGGTTAAAACATTTATTTAGTAGAAGACATACACATAGTCTCAGTGAGCTTCTGGTCTAGTGAAAGGTCAGAAGTGCAACAGGTGAATTGAGAAAGAGCATTTGAGGACGAGACACAGACAGTAGGAGGTGAAGAGGTGACACAAAGAGCATGTGAGGTCAACACGTACACACACATTAGTTAAGATTTATTTAGAGGAGAGATTAGTTAGGTCTAGACAAGAAAGAGGAACAATTCATTTTAAGACAAGAACGGAAAGTACAAGCCATGAAAATAGAAGATGATTTTCTGGGTGAAAAGTCATGATGATGTTGATCTGATCTATGTATAAAATGTATCGGTGACGCATGAAGGGGCGTCAGTAAACAAACCCTGATGTTATAAAATAATTGTTTGTGCTTTAGTAAGTCGAAGATCAATTGCTGTTTTCAGTGATCTTCCCACGTGTGAATTAAAATCTTCGTTTGACTTCACCCGGCCGGACCAGTGTGGTTATTTTTCGATCACCTCTTGTACCCTTCCTCAATTCTTGAATCTTAACAATGCCAAAGACAAAACTTTCATAATAATGACTGGATACTGACCTGACTCTACCTTTCTCCCACGTGTAGCGCAAGTGTTTACTAGTATAAAGCTATAGAATTTAAAGCCAATTACCAAAACTGTTAATAGTTCCATGAACCATTGAGCAAGGCATATTGCTTGATAGATGCTATTAGGAATGCTTTCAAAAGGCATCAACAGCACAGCTACAGTGGAAATCATTCACAGAACAAGTTTTCAACCAGGCTGTACACATTTTAACACAAGATGTTATAATACCCTGGTTCACTCAGTGACTCACTCCGTCTCCTAAAAATCTTCTTTAATTCAGTTCAGTTCGATTCAACAGTATTTACATACAAAATGAATTTAAAACATGAATTTAACTGAACTGAATTAAAGAAAAAACCCAACAATCCCATGTGAGCAAGAACTTGGCGACAGTGGGGAGGAAAAACTACCTTTAAAAAGGGAGAAACAACCGGTTGGAAGGGGGGGGGTGACAAATTTATTTACAACTAAATGTTTAAAGAAATATGCCTTAAAATGGACGTTTAGGCACTGGAAGTAGCTCTTAACATTTAGTTGTATATTACTGTGATTGAAGTCCCTTCCTCAGGATCCGGGTTTTGCTGCATACGTTGCATTTTTCTTGTTTTCAGTCTTACAATGTTCAGTGAAGTTTCTTCTATTGGATCAGGCTTGCTGTTTGCGTTTTGTTGCATAAACTGAATGTTTCAAATCTTTTTTTCCCTAAAAGTTGGCTCGTGGTGTGTTTCTTAGCAGTTGCACAGTTCTGAGACATACTGAGAGGTGCTGGTTTTCTCATCCAGTGGTTCTCATCCAGACTTTTACTTTGAAAAGCCCACGGTGGAAGTTGTGCTGTGACTCTCCTCCCGGCTTGAAAGTGTTTTGCATAGTGCTGTGCTGTAAAGGTGCGCTCGTCCTCCTCAGGTATACAGGCGGTTGGTGAAGCTTGTCTCGCGGTTGTGTTTATTTTCCTCCACCAGCTGCTGGAGATGACAGCAACCACACGCCCTCCTCGAAGCGTCTGAAGGGATTTTATTTGCTTTCTGTGTAGACTCACTAAGTCATAATAACCGCAGGGATGCGTGCACGCGACAGGTGCTGGACCTGCATCCTCGCGCTGCTGGTGGCCACACAAGCGCAGTCTCAGCAAACTGGTAAATTGATGCATTTATTTTATTTTCTCATACGTGTGTTCAAATACTCCTTTGAGCTTTGCAGAAGCAAAACGTGCTGCAAAAGTACTGTAAAACTTAAAAACCTGAAAATGGTGCGAAATCTCGGAGTTTCTAATAATTGTTAATCTAAAAACGTCCAGTTTTGTAACTTCAACTGTTAATTCTGACTTCATGAACTATTTCTTAGCAATTAGTTCAGTCACGTGACCTGAAAGCTTCGAGTTGGGTTTTTTTCCAGGCTGGAATGAGATCGTGGTCGGTGTGAATGTCTGGGCTTGTTTATTGGGAATAATGAATAGCTCATCATCTCCTCCGCTGTCAGAGACATGCACTGCTGTCCTGTCTGTAAGAGTGCACCTACTACAGAGGGATGCGATTTCTACAGATTGTGCACGTACCTGTTCTGAAATAAGAATTTCTGGTGCTTTCCTACATTTGAGGACTTTGCATTTATTATACTAGCTTCCTTTGGCACCACATGGGCGTCTATGAGACGCTGGGCCCTGGGGCAGAGACAAATAAAAAGCCCCCTCACAGCTTTGAGATAAGGGACGCTTTATTCTACTGTGGTTGATAGTGTAGCTGTTGTGCATTCAGAAAGGTCGACCTGAAGCTAAAGCGGTCAGTTACGGACCTCTAGACTCTGTTTTCAGGCTTTAGAAAATATGTGACGGCCGGACGTCGGCCAGCCATAACTTTTATACTGTCTGACGATAAATGTCAGCGCTGACTCATTTTCAGAATGGTCCCATGATTATTTTCTGTCACATACATGCTGCTCCAATGGTGATACTCTAAACGTGGCCATAGCTGAGCCAGAGTATGTTTCTTCAAAAGCTTTTTACCTCTTTTGGCTCTCACTGACATTGTTCAGCTCAACCATACAATGATGGCTGTGAGCACAGAAACCCCACCCACCTGTTGTTTAGACCTTCTGTTTGTACGGGACAGCCAATCGGAACAAAGATGGCTTAAAGGAAGTGGAGCTAAACACCTTATTTTAGATTATGGACTCTATTAAAATAATGGATCTGAAAAGTGAAACCAGTACTGAACTACTTTAAACTGGCATTATCTCTAATGGCCAACAGTCTCGTTTAAAAAAGAGGTCTGATTTTTTAGAAGTCTGTGGGGGAAACTGCCTTACGGTTCACTTAATGAAGACCTCAACAGTCAATTTTCTGATGAGTTCATGGCCTCAGGCTCTAGTTTTGAGTCTTATTCAATACAAGCCTAATGTTTATGACATTATAAATTATTTAAAGTAAAAAATAGATAATAATGAGGGTTGTGCTTTAGGCTTGATTTAGACTTTGGCAGTAAACCTATGCCCTGCCTTTTCAACGCTTAAATCTAAACCCCACGCTGTGACCTTCCATGCCAATTGTTGTGTTCTCCGTTGACCTGACGTGTACTTACATTTCTCAAGGTACACCTGAGGAAATGTGGAAGGTTACAGCGTACGATTAAGAGACGCTTCCAGTTGCATCCTTAGTTGTGTTGTAGATTTAGAATGGGATTACTTATGGCTGACAAGCCCTTGATTTTCTGATCCACTCCTTCCTTCAAACCGTAAACCTGGTGATGTCCAATGTTCAGCTTGACTTCACAACAGGATCTCACATATTAGTGTGAGACCTGTCGCCCATAGTCCGAGTTCAGGAGTTGCACCAATGCCCAATAAAAGATGAATAAAGATTAATAATCTAGTAGATTACTGTAATAGCTTTTCATCAGAAAAAGATAGCGTTTAGGTGTTTACTTTTTTTAAAGAAACACAGCCAAGTAACAACCAGGTGCAGCATAACGTCTTCCTCTCGTAAGTTACCCAGGTCCACAGCTTCATGTTGAATCACTTAATCATTATCTTCATCTTCTCCTTGTGCTTGTTTTGCATCTCCAAGAACATGTTGGACCTTTGCCTTCTTATTTTGCACCTCCTTGTAGTCGTTTTAATCCTCACTGTGTTTTTTTTTTTGTTTGTCTTTTTTGACTTGTTTGAACGATGTGTGAAAACACACATTAACAGTGGCTTCAGTTTGAGGCTCTGACTCACTCATACCCATAGCCATGTCTGTGTGTGTGTGCTGGTGTTTTATACAAATATTACACTTTACAGCTAAGCTCCTCTTTAAGACAAATATTTAAGGAAAGATTACAAGTAGGTTCAAGGGCTAAGGCTATTGCAGGTGTGTGTGTGTGTGTGTGTGTGTGTGTGTGTGTGTGTGTGTGTGTGTGTGTGTGTGTGTGTGTTGAAGCTGGTGATATGCAGTTTGTTCAGATTTTCCCCTCTTCAGGGCTCATCGTTCCCTCCCAGACACACTTCACCTCGTCTAATTTTACCTGGCTGTGGTTTCCCTCCTCTGCAGGCTACACACACACACACACACACACACACACACACACACACACACACACACACACACAACATTGTGCTGACATTCAGACATGCCCGCACAATCATGTAGAGACAAAGCACTGTTTATGCAGAAATGCTTCAGCTACCTTCATGGAAGAATCCAGGCCTTTGAACTGAGCGTGTAGTTCAGGGGTAGAACTATAATTTCTTAGATTTATAATAAATAAAAAAGAAAATTGTAAAAAAAAAAATGTGTCCAAAATTCATTAAATTCAATAAAATAAACCCACAATTCTTATTATCTATGAGGATTTTACTATAATAAGTTTCCCCTACTTTGGCAAAAAAAAAGACAGGGCTCTTCAGTCAACTTTTAATATTTGAACATGCTTTTTTCTTCTTCATCTGTCTGTTAGTGGCTGGTTAGCTCAGTTGGTTAGAGCGTGGTGCTAATTATGCCAAGGTTCGATCCCCGTACGGGCCATTTCAAGCTTTTGGGGCAGGGATAGCTCAGTAGGTAGAGTTGGCACCCCATGATCAGAAGGTTGGGGGTTCGAATCCACTGAACGGCTGCCCTGAGATACCCCTGAGCAGAGTCCCGTCCTTACACACTGCTTCCCGGTGCGCCTGCTTAGTGGCAGCCCACTGCTTCACCGAGTGAATGGGTCAAATGCAGAGAGAGTAATTTCCCCACGGGGATTAATAAATTATACATTTTTATTATTAGTGAGAAATGACTCAAAGGTGGGATGTGTTATAACAGGGTAACAAACCCAGAACAATGTTTTATAAGATACGTTGTTTTTAAAAATCAGAGAAATTTTTACCATCAACAGAACTAATACACAGTTGCATTTTTTGATCATGCCAACGTAACTAATCCTAAAATCCAGAAACTAGTTGGCATTTTTACAGCAACAGTTCAATAGGCTATGTTGATTTGATTTTTGGTAGTGTACATGAGGTACGCTTTAGATATATTCACGTTACACTTTGGAATTTTTTAATTCTTTTGCTTGTGCCCAAGACGGTGTTTGCCAACAAGTGGTTAAACAGGATTGAGAGATTGTTGGGGACAATTGAACCAGCATTGCTGTCGTGCTGATCACAGTAACTTAATACAGGTGATTATCATCATGTCACTGTTGTGTAGTTCATCTACAGCTTCCTTACAATTACACAACTCTAACAAACACTATATAAAATCCCACTGGCTCTTTGTCAAGGGTATGTCGGCAATACGAACTTTTAGATTAGTGGCTGAAATGCAAAAGCAAAGGTAATGTGATAGAAATGCAGCAGGTTTCACAGGATTTCTGGGAAAGCAGGTTGCAGAAAAGCAAGTTTACCAAATAAGGAAACTCAAAGAATGAGGATCATGGAGTTATATTTTACTATCTGTATCAATATGAAGGTAAATTCTCCAGAATTTACACCCTCTCGGTTGTCTTTCTCTGAATTTAGCGCCTCCTAAATTTACTGTAGCTGTGTTTATATAGTATATCTTTTCCATCATATACGATCCTACATACAAGAAAAGGGGATAATAAAACCCATGTACCGTGCTGCACTAAATGAATGGCTGTAAACATAACTGTCAGGTGCCTTAGGGTCTAAAGCAGGGGTAATACAGGGGAGCTTATGGGATAATTAGAAAGTTGTTTTTTTTTTTTCTATCTTCTAAATGTACCACTAGACCAGCCTGTCTGAACCCAAGGCCCATTTCTACCATCAAGACTGTCTGTGTTGCACTTCATGGGAAATTTCTTGTTGATGCCTCGAGCCCATGAAATGCAAGCACAGGTCGAACATTATTGTCTGACTGTGGGAATTCCACACATCTAAATGTTATAGCTGCAGGCCAGGTTGAAGCTCATGTAAGAGTTTACAAGCAATCACTCATTATAACAACATTTTTCACAATTTTCTGGCACTGAATCTTGTTTACTGATATAGAAAATAATTAGCAACGAAGATTTTCTTCCTGTACGGCAGTACAAACGTAACATAAATCAAGATTAAATCATTGTTTGACTCTTATCAGTCGAATTTAGATTTGAGTCAGAGATTTGTTTATGTGAAAACAACAGTTGTGGTTACTGTAAGTCAGTGTGGTATAAATGTGATTTATAAACACACGTCTCACCACTAATGACTGAATGCTGCAGTCAAGTCCTGATAAAGACTCACTGTTTGACTCATCTGTTTCAGATATAATCTGTCATGACATTTAAATTATTCGTATCTAATGGACCCTCATCTGTGGTGCTTTTGAAAAATTCGGAAATTTATTTTTTTACACAATGATCATACCTTATGAGCTGCATGTTTCTGTCATGGGTGTCATTAAGATTTAATCTTATCTTTGATTCACATGTCGTGACTTATCTCATCCAAACCTACGTTGAATTATCTTGACTTGTCTTTATCTACAATATCTTGACTAGTTGTTTAGCTTGGCTTTTCTTAGTCATGTGGCAAATTTCAACACCAACCAAAAGTTGGATGTAGCTTGTTGGGAGCTATGCCCGTCTTTTTTATTCAGCCCATGATCTTGACTGATCTTGCCCATTAGAAAATGATATTTTTGCACCAACAAGGTGATTAATAAAGAGCTCTCAGCTAAAACCTTGGCATATCACAGTTGGTGTGTAGTGTGTCCTTAAACAAATTGAGGAAACAAGAGAAGTGTCAGTCATTTCCTTAAGAAACAGAGAAAAGTCCAAAAAAGACCTGACACAGAACCTGAGAGATGCATCTGGACCTTCAGTTGATCCATCTACTGTTCACTGAAGCCTCATCAGAAATGAAAAAGAAACTGTCATCAAAAACCGTGGACCACCTGGAGAGCATGACAATGACCCCAAACACTGTGATTTGATGGATTGGCCTCAACAAGGCAGAAACATCCCAAGAAGGGCTTTGAATGTCCTTCAAGAAGGCCAGAGAACTAATTCTGAAGACTGCTTAGTGAAATGACAAGAAAGCTGCGAAATATTGACCATCAAGCTTGTTTGAATTGTACAAACTCTATTTTTGTCTTATATGTCTTATATGTATTTCACGATTTCCTAGCAAGATATAAAGAAGAGTTGTTGCACATTTGTTTCTTAGAAGCTGCTACAGCTTTGGGGTGATGGAAGCTTAGGTCAGGGTTTGGTTTGTGCACAAACAAACTGTAGATGTTCACACAGCAGGTGGTGCAGCACAAAGAAGCAAATCTTGTGCCATGTCCAAGTCCCAAACATTGGGACACAATCCAAAGCCAGGACCTCCATACATTCACACACTATTTGTGGATGCCTGCTGATTAGATCTTAAAGAGCAGAGCAGGTGAGAGCACTGAGCCACGGCTGAGTGTGCCAGGACCATCATCACCACCTCAAAGCACCAGCACTGCAACTGGGAAAACAAAGCATTCCCCAGTAACACGGAGCGCTTCTGAAGAGCCACTTCAGATGGCATAGCTGATAGGCTTCACAGAAAGATGGAGGACGGAAAGCAAAACATCCTCTCGTCCGTCAGCCTGAGCTCTCACCTCAGCTGTGTGACATTTACATAACTGACAGCAGGTAGAAAACACCTATTAGTGCCTTTTTTAAAAAGAGCTTTGAAGTTTCAGTGGTTACAGTGTGCAGGTCTAATCATCTCGATGATGTAGCAGAGCTGAAACTGAAACACACAAAAGGACAAAAGGTGTAATCACAGATAAACGTGGGTGGAGAAATTTCCTTGAAGCGATGTGGAGAACAAGGAGTGTCAGGAGTTTGTTTTATGAAGCTGATCTGCTGGAGTTTATTCAGCCTGCAGCTACAACACCTTATTCTCTGCTGGGTCTGACCAAATTCAGGCCAAGAAAACACCAGGATAAGACAAGTTGTTATAGCCTTTTTAAGCTTATTACCACCAGAAGAAACAATGGCTCCTTTACTGGGCTGTATTTATTATGTAGGCATAGTTACTGGTTATATTTCAGAATACAAAATCAGGTTATAGACTAATCCAACTTAGGGTCATGTGAGGGACAGAGTTTATCACAGCCTACATTGTATTATCTGCTTCCCAGCCTTTCTGGGTCTTACTGATATTTGCTCGAGGAAAGCATAAACTAATAAAGTCTGTGTGCTGAACTGCATTTTCCCCTCTTTTCAGGTCCAGATTCTTGCATGAATGCTGCTATCGGCCTTCTATATCCTCTTGTTTACATGTTACTGCAGACTTATCAATAAGCCCAAGGTCTTTAGTTGCACAGCTGTGAACAGGAATTGTTCCTGTCAACCTTGAAGTTGGCTGATTATAAAACATTCATCTTTGAACTTTGGTGGAAAAAAGTGTGTAAGTTCCCTGTGTTTCCAGGTGCTTTCTGTTATAACATCACTGCTTTTGCAAGTTGAAGAACTCTGCCTGAAGCTAATATCTCCAGTGCGTAATCGCAGGTTACGCTACCTCTCACACAGAAGCTGCTTGTTTATGACTGAGAGGTCATTAATCATAGTTCTGTGCGCTGGCTCACTCATTGCTGTCAATTTGCTGTCTACAAAGGCATTTTACGGTGAAACATCACTGGGTTTTATGAGTGGTGACTCTCATCATTTTTCTTTTTGTGCATTATAATCTGTCCTGAAAGCGTCAAGAGGAGGAACCACTGTTTCATTTCCAGTGCTTGAAACAATCAGAGGGGGCGGCGCAGCTGCTAACAAAGGCTGCAAGTCTTTTAATTCACAAGGGTTTTAGTGGAAACCACAGCATGACCAGTTGAGGAAAAGCACTTTAGAAACACAATATTGCTGATGCCAGAGTATTTGTCAATGTCTTAAAGCTTTTGTGGAGGGGGTGTGTACAATATATAATGTTAATCTAGACCTAAAAGCACATCCACACCTGACTCCATGCCATAGTCTGTGAGTTTTGTGGTTATTTGGTGGCATTTTAATCATTATTTGGTCTTTTATATGGCTGTTGTTCTTGGATTTTAATAATAATAATGGATTGGATTTATATAGCGCTTTTCGAGAACCTCAAAGTGCTTTACAATTCCACTATTCATTCACTCTCACATTCACACACTGGTGGAGGCAAGCTACAGTTGT
The DNA here is from genome assembly GCF_963969265.1 of Rhamphochromis sp. 'chilingali'. Taxonomy (NCBI): domain Eukaryota; kingdom Metazoa; phylum Chordata; class Actinopteri; order Cichliformes; family Cichlidae; genus Rhamphochromis; species Rhamphochromis sp. 'chilingali'. The sequence goes on from NC_137931.1 coordinate 19,278,698, forward strand.
AGCCACAGCTGCCCTGGGGCAGACTGACAGAAGCGAGGCTGCCATATCACGCCATCGGCCCCTCTGGCCAACACCAGTAGGCAAGTAGGGTAAAGTGTCTTGCCCAAGGACACAACGACCAGGACAGAGAGCCCAGGGATCGAACCGGCAACCTTCCGGTTACAGATGCGATTCCCAACCCCCTGAGCCACGGTCGCCCAGTTGGGAAGAATGGTGCGTGGTGGTTAACACTATTGCCTCACAGCTAGAGGGTCCTGGGTTTGACTCCACGATCTGGCTCGGGTGTCTTAGCGTGGAGTTTGCATGTTCTCCCTGTGTCTCTGGTGCTCTGGCTTTCTCTCACAGTCTAAAGACATGCAGTTAGTGGAGTTTGGTTAATTGTTGATTCTAAATTACCCGTAGATGTGAACATGAGTATGAGTGGTTGTCTTGCCTCTCTGGGACCAACTGGCGTCCTGTCCAGGGTGAACCTTGCCTTACAGCCGTTGGTAGCTGGCATGGATTCTGTTCCCAATGCGACCCTGATGAGGAAAATTGGAATAGAGTGGATGGATGGATTGCTTGGGTAGTTTAGTTTAGTTTAGATAGACTATTACAGATATGCGTTACATGTGCTCTTTAGTGTAATTGTGCATCTTGTCATTTCGGCCATGTGATTCCTCATTTTGTTACTTCCAGTTTTATTTTTATTGCTGGTGCCTTGTTATTAGTTTTATTTCTTTTGTTGTTGTCTTGATTAGTTTCACTTGTACACTGTTACCCTGGTGTTTCCACTCTCCCCGATCACCTCCTGTGCCTAAACCTCAGCTTGGATCTGTTCTTTGTGGAGTCATACTGTGTTCATGTTGCACACCTTTTTGTGTGTTCTCTCAATTAAGGCTGCTCTTTGGATTACCTGCATCACCTGAATAAAAGTTTTTTTTTTCTCAGAATTCTCACAAGTCTGCATATGTGAGAAACCTGCACCTAATGGCACTGGTTATGATCAGGAAATAAAATGCAGGGACTTTATATAGGAATTGGGATCCTTCCTTTCTTTACCTCCATTTTTGACAAAAGGAACCTTAGTTGCAAGAAAAAGTATAATATCCTGAATATTTTGTCTACTCTGTATACACTGACAGTAGGCAGACAGTCTGCTTTCTTAACCTTCATGGTTTCCTTCTGCAAATATTTATCAGCTTCCTCTCCAGGAAGGCTCTCATCCTGTGGATGATCTGCAGCCATCCTCCACCTGCTTTAGGTTATGGTAAGAATAAAGTATAACAAATTGCACCATTCGATGAAGATGACTGAAGCAGCAGCTTTAAAAAATAGACTAGGAAGTCGTGAATATTCTAAAATGTGTCACCAAATGCAGGGTTTCCACGGTATTTGTGGTTTTAGGGCCGACTGATTGTAGCAACTAGAGATGGCACGATACCACTTTTTTATGTCCGATACCGATATCATAAATTTGGATATCTGCCGATACCGATATGAATCCGATATAGTGTTTTTTAATCAACAAAACTGTTTTTTAAATATCTTGCTGCATTTTGTATAAGTTCATACTCAAGTTTAAAACAACAACTACACTAAAGCTATTCTGTTATACCTGTATGCAAAAAAAAAATATTTCATAGTTCAGCAATACTGATCAATCTAATAAACTTAAACCTACACCATCCTCCCTATTCTGGTATTTTAAAGAGTACTTAGCATAAATATTAAGCAACCTAACTAATATGGTTCCAACTCCCAGCAACAACAAAAATAAATAAATAAAAAATAGGGAACCACCCCTCACGCTCCACCTCATGATGCTTAATCGATGTAATCAACCTTAATTTGATGCAGTGTGAAAAAAAAATGCACAGAAATCAATTATTTTTCAAGAAATATTAAATAGATTCAACATCTTTCTTCAACAAAATTGCAGACTGCACAGATGGTACCTTCCCAAAGGAAAAAGTACTATAGCTTACTAGGGTATATATATTAGACTTAATAGTCACTATATACAGTAATGGACTTCTATTCATTTCGCATCAAATTAAAACTTTGGGTGTCAGATAATTATTTATTAAAAGCTAGACATTTTAAATGAGAATAAGAAAGAAAAGTATGTCTTTGTGCCCCCTTTTCCCTGTTAATGCCCTATCGGCCCTCCTGGCTAAACTTTGCTAGATCCGCCCCTGCACAGTTACCAGCGTCAGCTACGTAGAAAAAGATCCTCGAGTAGAAACTAATATTAAATACATTCTAACAACAGCTGATCAAGCTTAAACGTGCTGCTGTTGTTCAGCCGCTGGTTTCCTCTTTCTGGTGCAAAGTGGGCCAAAAGCAAACTAGAGACACGGACTCGCAACAGAAAAGCCGATCAGCTGATCATTAAGCAGTTTCATGATCAAAGTAGCAGCAAGAAGAGGCAGTCGCTTGTTAAGCTTAACGCAGGAATGCTTTACAAACATTCAGAGATGGACTTACAAACTTGCTTTACTTCTCTCGGGATAACTTTGTCGGAGATGAAATGCCGGGTTGCTAGCGAAGCTCCAAATGCTATCCAGACCACCGACAGGTCCCGCATGCCACAGCCGCTCTATCACGTGATGCATACTGCTCCGACGTGCTAACGTTCTGAGGCGAGTTACGGCGTGTTGCAAGTTTTGTGAGGTGCTTTCGTGATATTTAATGGATCGGATTACATTTTTTATTTTTCTCCGATATCCGATCCAGTAATTTAGGTCAGTATCGGACCGATACCGATACGTAATATCGGATCGGTCCATCTCTAGTAGCAACATTAATAACTGTTATTTAACACGACTCAGCAGCTGAAGTCGTTTTCTGATTCTTGTTCATCACTTGTCTGTCCTCCTCTCATGTTGGCTTTGATTAACTTAACTTGCCGTGGCCTGTAAGAAGAATGAAAGTGGGGTTTTAGAGAAGGGTGGAAGTTCTCTTCTGGAAAGGAAAAACACTGTCACAAAACAGAGTAGAGAAAAATAACTGGTTTATCCTGATTACCTTGTAATTGTCTACCAGTAAATCGATCATGTTGGCATCTCAGATGGATAAAACAAGTGGTTTTTAAACTTATTCTTATTCAACTTATTCTTCAGGGACCACCAGTGTACCTGGTTGATGTCTACAAAACACTGTTGGGCATCTGAGCCAATTACTTTAGTTGATGTGAGTGAAACTGGCCTGACATCTTAAAGGAATTATGAAGGATACAGAATGGATGGTTTTCTTGACTAGATTTCTTAAGTTTGTGCATGTTTGGGTTTGATATCCCATGTTGTACTCATGTTGTGCTTTAGGAACACTAGTTCTTATTTCCTCAGCTTTGCTGCCTACACAGTACCAAAACTAGGCCTAAACGCAGGATTTTTGTTGGAGCGGGACGGTGTCTGATGTTCGTATCGTGTATTTGAGAAGCTCCCTTTTGTGCGCCTCAGTGCTTTTGTGCTCTTTGTCATTTTATGACTCAGTGAGAGCGCCACAGCGCTTATGAGGACTGAATTCCAGTATCTGGGTTGCAGGAATTTGAACCTGCAGCACTTGAGGCCTTGGGTTCACGTCCCCTCGAGCTCCTGCTGCAGAGTGTCTGACAGGTGAGACCACAGCGAGGATTTTGGCATGAAGATAATATCGCAGATGTGGGCTGCTAAATCTTTTTCTTTTTCTTTTTTTAAAAAACTTTTAATCATTTAGAACGCCGGGTAATTGCTTTTTAATTTTCTCCTGTCAGTCAGCTCATTAGAGGCGTCACTTCTCATTTATTCTTACTGGCTCACATTCAGGAGGAGCCACCAAGCTTGACGCCACGCTGCTTAATGTCTCTTTACCACCTGCTTTCTTTAACAGATCTCCTCAGTTGGGGATTGCCCAAAAAAGGAGTCGACTGTGTTGCCTTCAAGCTCCCGTGCCGCTTCGTGAATCCCAACCGTCTCACCCCCTCTCTTGTTTGTAAATGCCCTGCTCGTGTTCGTGCCAGAAACTCACTTTGACATACCGCAGGGGGGGAGGAGGAGAGAGGAAGAGGAGGGGGGGGGGGTTGGGGGGGTCATGGGTGTTGATTTCTGCTGAGCTTCTGCCAAAGAAAGCTTCCCCTGCAGGGAACTTTCTTTTATTCTGCTCGTTGACTTTGGAAAATTTGAGTTATTTGATAACTGGGAAAAAGCAGCCAGGAGCACAGCGAAATGTTGTTATCAAGATACACGTGTAAGTACAAGTTGATTTCTTAGTTTGTGCATTAGTTTTTCTTGGTACGACTCCAAAAAGCAGGTGGGAGCATTTCTTTTATTTTATTTGGCATCAAGAGCCTCTTTAAAATAATAGCTGCCCGCATTAACGGTGAGTGATGTGCGGGTAAACGCATTCAACTGTAAATTTAAGACAAAATAATAAATTCATTTAAAACTGTGGCACTCCCATCTGTTGCTAGAAATCGAGATATAAATCACATCAGACTAACTGCAGGTTAAATGAATGACCTGTGTCCTGATGGTATTCAAACCTCATTCAGCCCTGGGCGTCCAGGCTGGTGGATTTAGGTCCATAAGTTTATGAACACTTTTTTAAGATTTTGACTCTGTGTACCACCACGGTGGGTTTTTAATCAAACAATCAGTGTGTGACTAAAGTGCAGAGTTGAATCTTCAGTTCAAGAGGTTTAACAGAAGTATTTAGGCATCACAGCTGTTTTTATATACACTCCTCATTTAAAAGTAATTGGACAATTGACTAACAAGCAGTTTCTTGTCTAGTTGAGGTCTGTTCCTTCATTATTTCACAAGATATGAGGCAGGTAAAATACCTGGAGTTGATTCCAGGTGTTGCATTTGGTAGGTGTTCAATGAAATTGTCAATATGGCATCCCAGAGAGATGTTGGTGCAAGTGAAGAAGGGCGTCATCAGACTGAAAATCCCCCAGAAAATCTGATAGAGAGATGGCAGAAACCTTAGGAGAGGCCAAATCAATAATCTGGTACATTAAAAAGACTGAATGCACAGACCAGCTCAGCAACACCAAAATATCTGAAAGAGAACAGAAGATAACCAAAGTAGATGATCACAGAATTATTTCCCTGGTTCAGGAAATCAACTTCACAGCATCTAAACAAGTAGAAAAACTCTCCAGACTTCGACAGTTTGCAAAATTCTAGAAAAAAGTCCTTGGACAGTCAAAACCAGAATTAACTACTTTAACTGCTACTACTAAGATGATGTCCTTCATAGTGCAGTGGAGGAACCTAACAAGCAAAAGATTCACAGTTTGATCCTGGGAGGAAACACAAATCCCTTTGGGATTGCATCTGGGAGGGCATTTGGTGCCAAATCAAGGATGTGGAGCTACCCATTGTGGTGACCCCTTGTGAATAATTGAGCAGCTGAAAGTAGCCCCTCTTTTCTACTACTAAGATAAAATAATTTTGAACGTCTGGAAAATACGGTCCGTGTCTTAATATTGTTGCAATTTCTAAACAGCTAATGGAAAAGTGTAATATAGTGTTAGCCAAAAAGTACAGTTATAACCTTAAGTATATCGGCATCGTAAGAAAGTGAGGAAAAAAATATTTGCACTTTTTGACTCCATACAAGTCAAAAGTGCAAATATTGGTTTTGTTTTATTTTTGTTTTTTTACTTTTCAATGTTTTTAAATAATTAAAGCTGGCGTTCTCAAAATGTGACCCCTGCAGTCCAATTGTAGCCCACCGAAACCATTTTTCTGGTGACGAGATCTTCAAGGAAAAATTAAGATTCAACACTTTTTGCCTGTTACGGTTTCTAAATCAGCAGAGAATGAGAGCAAGTAGGCCATTAACAAATACAGCCAGGGTCACAATACAAAACCTATTTTTAGTGACTTCTAAGTATTAAATTAAATGTTGGTCTTGTTTTTTTACAGTTTGATAATTTTTAATGGTTAGTTGACAGTTTGTAAATTAACTTCTCACTCTGGCATTACTTCTTGAGTTTATTTGACCAATTTAAAGCCCAGAATGATGGTGATTTGACTCTTTGTGTGATTGTTCTTGCATTTTTAGAAACTACACTGTGTGCGCTTTTGGCAGTCATGCTGAAGCTGCCTCTGGTAATGTATTGTAATATAAAGTATGCAGTTATTAGTACTTATCTGATCTTATTAAAGAAGAACAGAAAGCTTTTAAACTGCTGTAAATGTGACCCCTGCAGCCTCTGTGTTGCTGCCATCTGCTGGGCCAGTCAAGTACTGTCAATTAAAGGACATGACAGAAAGCATGTGGACGTGCTGCAGATGTTGACCTGAAATGAATAAGCAAGAAAAGTTGATTTTCAGAGTAAATCTGATTGTGTTTTACGTATTTCTGGAGTTTAACAGAGAGGAAACAAGACAAAAGGACGAAAGTTAACAAATAAAACAGAGTCAGCAAATTCAGTATTTATTAAATTAAGTGAAATTTAAAGATTTAGAATATTATAACATAGTTCTAATTATTTGCAGTAGACAATTACCTCTTAACGTCCAGAATCTGTTTAACATGAGCTGCAACAAATACACATCACATTACACCTGATGGTAGGACTAACATAATGTAATTGTAGCATATCAAAACTTTAAAAAATCATACAGAAATAACACAATTATCCAATATTGTGGTAGATTTAGAGTGAAGATGCTTTGAATACAAAGATTTGACATGAATGGTTTGGGATGATTTTGTATTTCAGTCAGAGCTTTAGCTTCAGTCTACACACTTTCAGTTTGTGACAGCAATTAAAAAAAATAAAGATAAAGATGAAAATAAAATGACAGGCAGAGAAGGAACTTCAGAGCTGAAATAGTTTTTCTAGCATCTTAAATCCATAATTAAACATTCCTTTGAGATAGAAGATAAGAAAAACTACATATGCTATCTTAGTGTGCACATTTGGTCCCATTAGTGCACTTTACCTCTGCATCAGGACTTACGATTTTGCTATGTTTGTCATAAATTTTGAAAGTGCTGCTTTCCCAATGCTAATATGAAGTTTGAATTAGATGTTGCACCATATTAGAAGTTATATCTCACTGCTCTGATGTGAAATAGACACATTTATCTGTATCTCGGCCTCAGTTTTCTTTCATGGTGTTGCATTTTAATGGATTAAATCTCCATATTTGGAGGCTGACTCACCCTGCAAAGTTCACTCCTGTCACCAGCAGATTTATTCCAGCGTTTATATCTTTGCATCTGCTGCACAGACCACCAACATAAATGGCAACATCATTTGAGCCTCTTCCTCACACATCTCATCTTCCATCTTCGATATTTTGTGTAATAAATAAATGAAATGATCTTGTTGGACCGGGAACTTCGTGCTCTCTCTTTGTAATTGCTGTGTCGTATTTCTATCTGACTGAACTCGCTTCCCACAGTTAACACGGATGACTGTCTCGCTCTTTCCCATCTGCTCTGGTGTAGACCCCCAGTTGTCGACAAAGATGCACCGAAACACTTGATAATGAAGCCTCTGTAGATCTTTTTTTGTTTAAAGTTTGAGCCAAGGTGAGGCTGACATCTTTTCGGGACCTGCTGTTTGGCAAAGCCAGATATGTTTTCAGAAGCGTGAAATTTATTAGGAAGAGTCATGAAACAAAGCAGCGTCTAGTTGGGGCTTGTTGCAGAAGTTTCCTCTCCAAACCTCTCACGTGGTCATGTTTAACCCTCTCAGGCTCAAATTAAGTTTTAGTTGCTAATGCACAACCAAGTCCTTCAGTGGTACTTCTGAGTAAAAAAAAACTCATAAAATATGTATGTGGGGTAATCAAGTTGTTAGTTTTTAACTGTTGCAAATCGGCAACGCCTGCCTTGAGAGGGTTAAGTAACCAGAGTTACCTGAAATAAAAAGAAGAAATACAGTTTTAGGTATTAAGTTTTCTTCTTTCCTCCTCCAGTAATCACCATGGTTGTCATGTGAGCTTTAGGAGGAACATGCTGCTTGTATGATGTGGCAACAGCAGAACCAATGTTACTGGTGCTTCAACATTCAGCTGCAGCTCACTACATATGACTGCACCTCGCTGTAGCTGTATGTGTGGAAGTGTAAATGTAAGCAACAGCTGCCTTCATAATAAAACACAATGCACAAAGGAAGCGTGCCCAAACGCAGTCGTGTATTTACTTACCCTGCTTGTGGCCCTGTGCAGGTCAGAGTCAGCTGACAGCTGACGGTGATGAAAAGTGCTGGGAACGCAGAGGGAGCGTTAGCACGTATGTTTGAGAGCCTGCAGGGGATTTATGGTGATATATGATGGACACGGAGAAAGCGTTGGGGGTTGTGTTATTTGAAAGAAAAAAACTAACCTGATGTTTTTATATTTTTAATTAAAAGAAAAGTATTTTCTTGGTTTTTAGTCAGAACAATGCATCGATGCGTAAATGTGAAAACAATAAATAAAAACGTTATAAAACTCTAGTTCATGAAGTTTATGTAGTTTTTGATTCATTTGTCTGTTGTTAAGATGCAAGCTTTAATTCCCTGCTGATGAAAATCAACAGAAACCTCATCAAAGAAAGAGCTTTGTCACAAAAGAGAGACAAAAAAACGCAGACAGGAAGTCTGTAACTGCCTGTAATTACTGTAAAGCTGAAACATGAGTGTTCTTTGTTCACTTGGTTTTTCATTTTTTTATGTTTTAGTCATATTTGTCACTACTGTACTCCTCAGTATGTCTGGCTTCAACCACGATTTTACTAATTTCAGCTGGAAAGAAATTAGTAAACAATGCAAGCAGAACCTTTCTCATATATCCAAAGGGGACTGTGTTTGCAGTTAGAATGTTTTCTGTAGATAATAAATCTCTTTGGCATAAGATCTGCAGCAAAAAGTGCTTCTAGTAATAGAAAATTGAGTTGTAAAAGGTTTTTATAAGCTGGTTTAAACCTGATTTTTTTTGCTTTTGTTTATCTTATGCTCTTTTTATGAATTCCTCTCCCAAGGTGACACCTGTTGGCAACAACTTTTTATGAAACTCAGTGCTCAAACCGGTGCTTAAAGAATCAAGAACACAAAATTAGTCCAAAAACCTCTCATGTTCAGCTGTTTTTTTATGGCATCACTCTTGGCAGGAAGCAGAGCTTAATCAATGGAAAAAACACAAACTTTGTCCAAACACCTCTCATGTTTAGCTGTTTCCCACTTTTTCTTTGGTCATTTTAGCCTTTTTGGCCAGGGTGAAGGGAGCATCTGCCATCAAACACGAAGCCAGCCGCATGTAACTTCGACGGTGTTTGCTAGTTTACCTTACATGCATTAATTTAATAACGTGGTTAGCCTAAATCGTGTGTAATTTACGCCTCAGCGTAAATTACACACGATTTAGGCTATCGATTTAGGCTAACAACATTAAGCTACTCACGCAGAGAAGAACGGCGGCTGCTGCCATCATCATCCGTCATCATTTCTGCTACACTGGCAGGGCTAGGGGCCAGGACTTTCCTCTTTGGGTTTTTGGGGGATGTTGCTAACTTCGGTTTGGATAACAGGCAAACCACCCGCAGTAGATGTGCTCGGTGTGAGGTCTCGCAGCAAGCTATCAAATACGGTGCATTTCTCGGCTTTTAACAAAATGCTATACGTTGCCAGGTGTTTCATCAGATTCGAGGTGTTACCTCCTTTGCACACTATCACCTTAAAGCACTTGCTGCAGGCTGCTGAGTTTGCATATTTTGCTGTGAAGTACAGCCAGACTTTTGACCGCTTCGCCTTGAGCATTTTTAATCTGTAGCTCTGCTCTAAAAGAACGTACATACCTGGACCTGCCTACTATCCTTGCAAAGGTAAAATGATTGGCTAGAATCCAAAGTGTATGACAGGAAAAAAAAGCACCGAAATAAAGCACCAAAATGTGCGCTGCTTTTCGGCCTACCGTTTATGTCAGAACCGGTGCCGGTACCCATCCCTAGTAAGGATTTAAAATATATTTATGTATATAACCTGTAGATCTTTAATAAGGGGGATGTAAAGTAAGTTGGCTCAGCTGTTAATATTTTTAAATGGTTTATGTACAAGTAAGTAAAAAAACATCCACAATACGGAAACACATAACTGTAAAGACACAAGTTCATAAATATTGTAAGATAAACAGAAAACCCCAACAATCATATGGCCCCCTATGAAGAAGGGTTTTGGCGACAGTGTCAAGGAAAAAAGTCCTTTAAACAGGAAGAAACCTCCAGCAAAGACACACTGTGGAAGAGAGCTAGAGATCTGATAGCAGTCTGATTGCAAAGTGCTCCAATCGGGTGATACGGTAGTATGAGGTCGTTAAGATAAATGGGGACTGATTATTCAAGACCTTGTATGTGATTTGAAGGATTCCAAATTTGACTCGAAATTTAACAGGGAGCCAATGAAGAGAAGCCAATATGGGAGAATTGAGATTTTGAGCAGAATGAGCGGCACATTAGTTGGTCATTTAACAGCATTTTACAAAGCAGCCTGGTCATGGCTCTTAAATGTCAGTTTTATGGCTTTCCCTGCTGTAAATCTGACATTTAGGATTTTTGGATGGTCAGACTGATAAAATCAGACACTTGGAGACACCAGGTTTTCTTAGATTTTGTTGGCCTAATGATCAATTAATAGTCTTGATTACAGCACCATTAGTTTGGCAGTACAAACAGGAGCCCCTTAATGAGGCGGATTAGCAGATTATAATCTCTTCTGTTGCTGGTCTGCACAGGAAAATAGGAAGATAAAGGAGTTAATGATGCATTAAAGAAAGCAAAGTTTCACCAGAGTAAACTCCAGTGACTCTAATGTTCTTCAGCAGTGTTCTTTAGCAGCAGTTATGTTGCATGAATGCACAAATGATGGGGATACGGCAGCGTGTCATGCAGCGTGGGTGTGGGAGGTCCACCAGCTGGAATGTGTAACAGCTGGTTGTCCGAGTTTGGCAGATGCTGGATGATGAGGGGACTCTGGGCCATGTGGAGGAGGAGGAGGAAGAAGAGGAGGAAAGGGAGGAGGAGTGTTGGTGGAGAGGAATCCTTTTGCCCCAATTGCCCATCTGTGAGAACCTGGAGGGAGTGCTTTTTCCGAGGATTTTCTCCGATGAGGCAATGGAGTCGGTCTCTCGGGAGGGCAGCTGCTGTCTCTCATTCATCCCTCACATTGCTGCTCAGCCTCTCTCCAGCTGCGTTCACGCTGTTTATCCGATTATGTTCCTCCCAAAGCTTCAGAAATTAGACTTGGTGGTTTAATTTTTGGTTACTGTAGTTACCAAAAATTAAAACAGAGGCATAAATCAGACATCTAAACACACCGAAGCAATCGGCGCCGTGTGACTGAACCTCCCTTGTATAACCCTTTTCTTCCTGAGAGATGAGATAATTTCTCTTGCTCTGTCACTCACCGTGCCCTTGCTGTTCTCACCATTTTAGCCTGTCAGCTGCTGTGCTCAGTTTTCCCACCTTTTTCCTCCTTTTGTCCCTTTTTCCCATGAAATCATGCAAAGTAGAAGTACAAAGATCTTTTACTTAAAAGTAGAAAAGTTTTTAAAATACTACATGAACAGTATGAATCCTGGAGTGAAATGTTTCCATTGTTATAACTCTGCTGTTACAGTGTGCTGTCCTTGCTTGTACTGTTGCACAGTTTAGTGTACTGATCTGAACCTGGGGGCCACGGGGTAATCTGAGTACCGAGTACTTCTTAACTTTCTCTAGTAGTTGGTTTGGAAATGTAGCTAAATTTTTGTTTGAATAAAAACATGAGAGAAGGAAAAAGTAACACATTCAGAAGTGTATTTTGTATTTTTATGTTGTTTAAAAATCAAAAATATGAGCTAAGCAAAGTAATGAATTACAGAAAACAAAAAATAAATAAATAAATCCTGGGGCAAATTTTTTTTTCCCCTTTGTGTGTTTGTTTACATTAGTAAATCTTAAATTTAAAGTAGGAAATAGTGGACATTTGGAAGCTAGAGGGCACCATTCACACCATAAAAAAATATTAATATTACTTTTACTCTTAAGCTGAGTTTTTATTGACTGTTTACTTCCCTTTGTACTCACTTGCTTTGACAAAATCTGTTTGGTAGGATCAACAAGGGTTCAAGACTTTTGAAGATTTCATTTTCATGGGTGACTCAGAGACTCGGAGAAGACTTGAAGATAAACTGTGTTGCTGACATAAAATATACTTCAACTGAAAGGGGTCATTTCTCAGAGCTGTGCTGACTGTAACAATAAAATGAAATGATTTGTGTCCACAAACTTGAGCAGATTACTTTTGCTTTGCCATGAGAGGGACTGAAATGTGCAGAAGCTAGAAAAAAAAGTGTATTTTTGTGTGATTGTGAAGTTTAATGCTCAAACTTATGAGCTAACACTGCCATCTCGTCTTCAATTATTGATTCACTTGTTTATTTTAAAAATTTCAAAACCCAAGGAAACAAAACACTGTCAACTGTCATTATCACTTTAACATGAGGATATCTGCACATCTGTAGTGTCACCAGATATGCTGTCATAAACAATTAAAAAAGGACAAATATGAACAGATTAAAGATATTCACAAAACATAATTTTGGCCTGTTATTTTTATATCTTAACTTAAGCTTCTCTGTAACAAAAACATATTTTTTAAGATTGAAGCAAAAGTTTCTGTAATGATAACTGTTGAGTTATGTACAAGCGCAGTTCCAAAAACGTTGGGACTCAAAAAGCGAAAATGTAAATAAAATCAGAATACAGTGACTTGCAAATCTCATAAATCGAAATTTTATTAACACTAGAGTATAGAAAATATATTAAGACATTTTACTATTTAACCCTTTCATGTATGAATTATGACATCTTTAGGCATGAAAAGATGAATAAAAATACTTAAGAAAAAATCCTGATTGAGGTTGTCATAATTCATGCATGACAGGGTTAAATAACAATAATTTCAATAAAACACATCATACATCTATAGTAGCATTAAACAACCAGTGGGTGGCAGGGTATGGAGTGGACACATCACTGTCCAATGTAGTGGTTTATGTGCAAGTATACCATCAGCACTGACACAAATACAAGAAAACAGACTTTGAATAGCTGTCCACTGTAGTGACCACTATGCGTGAAAGGGTTAAATGAAAATATTTGTTCATATTGTATTCGATGAAAACAACACATCTGAAAAAGGTTGGGCCTTGTTTACCCCTCAGTAGCATACTGCCATCTTTTAACAACAGTCTGTAAACGTCAAGGAGCTGAAGGAGAAGAGCCGACGGACTTTTGGAAGAGGAATGGTGTCATATTTTTCCTCTCATGATGCTCCGAATGGGTACAGATGCCTGACTGGTCTGCACCTGGACTCTTAATCTGTGCTGCTGTAACAGATGTAGTATGCAGTTTAGCACTGTATAGCCGGAATATGTGAGACTTTCCCTTAAAAAGACGTTGTCTGAATGGGACCATATGCTGCTCTAAAACCTGTACAGGGAGTGCAGAATTATTAGGCAAATGAGTATTTTGTCCACATCATCCTCTTCATGCATGTTGTCTTACTCCAAGCTGTATAGGCTCGAAAGCCTACTACCAATTAAGCATATTAGGTGATGTGCATCTCTGTAATGAGAAGGGGTGTGGTCTAATGACATCAACACCCTATATCAGGTGTGCATAATTATTAGGCAACTTCCTTTCCTTTGGCAAAATGGGTCAAAAGAAGGACTTGACAGGCTCAGAAAAGTCAAAAATAGTGAGATATCTTGCAGAGGGATGCAGCAGTCTCAAAATTGCAAAGCTTCTGAAGCGTGATCATTGGACAATCAAGCGTTTCATTCAAAATAGTCAACAGGGTCGCAAGAAGCGTGTGGAAAAACCAAGGCGCAAAATAACTGCCCATGAACTGAGAAAAGTCAAGCGTGCAGCTGTCAAGATGCCACTTGCCACCAGTTTGGCCATATTTCAGAGCTGCAACATCACTGGAGTGCCCAAAAGCACAAGGTGTGCAATACTCAGAGACATGGCCAAGGTAAGAAAGGCTGAAAGACGACCACCACTAAACAAGACACACAAGCTGAAACGTCCAGACTGGGCCAAGAAATATCTCAAGACTGGTTTTTCTAAGGTTTTATGGACTGATGAAATGAGAGTGAGTCTCGATGGGCCAGATGGATGGGCCCGTGGCTGGATTGGTAAAGGGCAGAGAGCTCCAGTCCGACTCAGACGCCAGCAAGGTGGAGGTGGAGTACTGGTTTGGGCTGGTATCATCAAAGATGAGCTTGTGGGGCCTTTTCGGGTTGAGGATGGAGTCAAGCTCAACTCCCAGTCCTACTGCCAGTTTCTGGAAGACACCTTCTTCAAGCAGTGGTACAGGAAGAAGTCTGCATCCTTCAAGAAAAACATGATTTTCATGCAGGACAATGCTCCATCACACGCGTCCAAGTACTCCACAGCGTGGCTGGCAAGAAAGGGTATAAAAGAAGAAAAACTAATGACATGGCCTCCTTGTTCACCTGATCTGAACCCCATTGAGAACCTGTGGTCCATCATCAAATGTGAGAGTTACAAGGAGGGAAAACAGTACACCTCTCTGAACAGTGTCTGGGAGGCTGTGGTTGCTGCTGCACGCAATGTTGATGGTGAACAGATCAAAACACTGACAGAATCCATGGATGGCAGGCTTTTGAGTGTCCTTGCAAAGAAAGGTGGCTATATTGGTCGCTGATTTGTTTTTGTTTTGTTTTTGAATGTCAGAAATGTATATTTGTGAATGTGGAGATGTTATATTGGTTTCACTGGTAAAAATAAATAATTGAAATGGGTATATATTTGTTTTTTGTTAAGTTGCCTAATAATTATGCACAGTAATAGTCACCTGCACACACAGATATCCCCCTAAAATAGCTAAAACTAAAAACAAACTAAAAACTACTTCCAAAAACATTCAGCTTTGATATTAATGAGTTTTTTGGGTTCATTGAGAACATGGTTGTTGTTCAATAATAAAATTATTCCTCAAAAATACAACTTGCCTAATAATTCTGCACTCCCTGTATATATCTTTAAGCATTGATGGCGCCCAGGTGTTCAAACTGCCAATCCCACAGGCACTGATCCTCCTCCACACCTTCAGAGATTCAGGCTTTTGAACTGAGCGTTGATAACTGATTTTAAACACAGGTTTTGGAGAGTGATGTACCCAATCATCTGAGCTGTTGCTAAGTAACCCAATTAGCTGCACAATGTTCCTGCAATGGTTTCTTTTTAGTACCACTCACTTTTTGTCCACTGTAAATATTTCATGTTTTCTGTGTACTATTGTGAATGAAATATAGCTTAAAGAGATTTGGAAATAATTGCACAGTGACCCAGCTTTTTTTCAAGAGTCGTACATATTTTGAAAGGATTTTTGGCATCTCGGCTGCTGGAAATGACTTTAGGAGTCATTTGTTTGCTCTGAAGACACAGTTTAGTTTTCTGCAGCTGCTTAGAGTTACCATTCTTGTGCCTATGTGGTAAAAAACCAACATAAAGCCTGCAACCAGTTAGTGTAGTTTTGCGTAAAGACTCGAAGCAGCATGAAACAGCGAGCCTCGTCCTTCTAAAAATTTAAAAATAGAATTAGTAGGATCTCTGCTTAAGTTTATTAACGTAACCTGTCATTATGCTTTATTAAATTGTAGTTATAAAGTAATATTTAATATTTTCTTTGGTTAATTTACTTATTTACTTTTATTCAGTCCTGCTCACCAATAAAATGAGCTTTTCCTTTAGAGTATGAACTAAACCTTTTCTTTATGATCTGCAGTGCGTTTATGAAAACTCCATATTTCTACAGAGGACTCATCTGTCTAGGCCGGGTGTGCCTATGTGGTAAAAAGCATGCCTGTATGCTTTCTAAGGAGACCCACAGGAGTCACGCAGGGGAGGAGTTTTAGTTTGAGGCCTTTTTTTTTTTTTTTTGGAGGAGTTTGCACTGGGAGCTCAGTGGGGAGGGTCCCAGAGTAGTTTTTATGCCTCTGCTTTCATTCACTGGTTGCTCAGTGGCCCTTGATCAGCCTCGATTTAACTGCTGCCCGTCTGGCTAACAGGTGGTGCTTTGAGGAATCAGCGCTGTTGCAACAGCCAGCACCATGTGGAGGAGGCTCCAGACTGCAGCGCTGCTCCTCATCCTCTGCTCCGGGAGCTTGGAGGCCTGGTTCTGGAGAACCACGGATGAAGAAACAAAGACAGAAGCGGTTACGTTTGATGCTACCACTTTAACCACTCACACTGTAGCAATGATCACCAGTACAAAGCAGGTGGAGGAAGGTGCTACTACTACTACTACCAGCAGTGTAATGATGGAGGAGGAAGGTTCTACTAAGACTGCCGCTGGTGCAAAGGTGGAGGAAGAAGAGGAGGATGACAACTTGTCCGGGGTCGGGGAAGAAATCATCAACGTGGCCACAGGCATCCGTAAGTTTGTCGAGGCGTGGGATGCGACCACGACCACCTGGACTGTTAGTGCCGGCCTGACGGAGAAGTCTGACGTGACGATGAAGCCAGGCAGGTTCTTGGGGGAGAGGGTGGAGGAAGGGTCTGGGGGTGGGGAAGGGGATGGATTTGAGTCAGACGTGACAATTAGAGGTGGCGTTTCTAAATTGAATGGCCCACCCTGTCTCCCCGCGCCCTCTGATTGGCCCGTTTGCAGACAGCCACGCCTTTTCTCGTTGCCCAACTTTTTCAACCACACCTCAGTGGAGGAGGCGGGGGCGGTCCTACAGGAGTGGGCTTGGCTCACAAAAGCAGAATGTCACCACAGCGCAGAGCTATTCCTCTGCCTCCTCCTGACTCCCAGGTGTCCATCCCCCGTCTCTAACCTGCCCTGCCGCAGCTTCTGCCACACACTGCAAGACAGCTGCTGGGCGTTCCTGGAAAACGGGCGTCTCCCAGTGGAGTGTGACCTCCTGCCTGAAAGAGCTCATGAGCCCGGGCGTCCGGTGTGCATGTCAGTTAGTAACTGGAAAGGTAACCGCGGCGGGTTAGAATGTATCCTGTGTGACGATACATTTTGAATCCGGAGCGTCTATGTGTGTTTGTTTTGGTGTCCAGCTGCATCATTGTCTTTGCCCATCACATGATTCGCTTTAAACGTGATGCATGTTTTTACCACTTTAATTTGATCATATAGAGCCCATAAAGTACTCTGGCTCATGTGACTACAGGTGCTATACATTACAGTTTCACATATATTTGACCTCCTACCATGAAACCACTGGTGGGTTTGTTTTATTAGAGGAAGATAATGACCCTCACATTTACTGGGGCTCCGGCTAATGATAATTTTTTTATTATTTTGTTGCTTGTAAGAAATTTCAATTTTCCAAATCACAGGATAAAATTATTAAATGTCTTTTTTTTTTATCCAGAACCCCAAATATATGAATTATTATAATCTAAGGCTGTAAATTCACAAGTTTTAGAAACAATCATCATCACTTTTGAAAAAATCTGGGATCAAATTACTGAAGTATAGTTAATAAAGTATTCTGTTTTGGATATTGTCACAATTAATGCACAAGAGCATTCATCATCTTTTAAAAAAATAAAAATCTGTTATATTCTTGTGCCTACATTACCCATAATGCAACATCAGTTTGTTTTAGAAGATCAGGTGTAGTAAGTAGCAACTATGTAGCTCACAGGCTCAAGCAGGGTTCAGTTCAGGCTTCACAGTCTTCACACGCCTCTTTCTGAGGTCACAAAGGGCTTTAGTCAACTTTCTTACATCCAGATTCTTATCAAAGTAAACTTTAAGTGCAGTTCCATTTGATCAGCAGTATATCAAAAATGAATGAAGGCATCATATTCACTGTAATAAATATCGAAATTCTGTTATACAGAGGACCCAGAGTACCAAAAAAAAGTTTTATCATATGATCAACTATTTGGCGGTTAGGTAATCAAGTTTGGTATGTGAGATGCTAATGTTTTTGGTATATTTTATATTTATCCAAAAACACCCCAAAACATATCTAAATGTAAATTGTAATAATTAATTATTAACCCTTTAAGACCTACCATAGAACCAAGTCCACCAGAGTTATCTTTACATTTTTACATGCGGTAGTGCCATTTTTGGGAGCATTTCAAGTTGCTATACATCAATACAACCATTATAGCCCAAACTTTAATAATATGTATGCATTAAGTGCATAATAACTACACAAATTGCAAAAAAGTGCAGTAAACTACAAAAAAATTGAAAATCTTTTTTCTTTTTTTTTCTTTTTTTCACATATATTTCTAGTTAGCAAAATTTAAGATGGCTTGTCTCTCAAAACTGTAAACACAAAAAAGTTGCACAAAAAAGTTTCCAACAACAGGAAATTTATTTTGAGTGTCTTCATAGCTTTATTTTTGAGATACACCAATGTTTATATACTGCAAGAAAAATGAAGAAAAAATATTATAATGCAAATTTGCCAAAAAACAGCATGTGCATCAAAATAAACTGTTTCCAGCAGTGCAATTTGAGTTCTAAGCATCCCAGAAACTATAAATAAAAGCATAAACTCAAACATGACTTTTAAAAACACCAGTGTAGGCTTATAAGGCCCCGAAAGTAAAAAACTACATTTCTGCGAAAATGACGTCACTTCCGGTTTCAGGCAGGTAATGGCGGACATGCAATAGTTCGCGCTGACGTCTGTTCCAACATAGGAAGTGTTATGAATAGCTGATCAGATCAGCAAAGCGTGTTTCTGGAATATTATGTTTTTGTTGCTGCAAGTGCTTTTTATGCAATTTTTGCAAAGCTATATGTGGAAGGAAACCGTGACCTAGGACAAGCTGATGGCATAAGATATAAGTACAACTCCTCCAGTTTCAAAGGTTTTTTTGCAGTTTGCAAAGAAAATTATTGCGCTAGCTTACGTGGTTCCAGTTCTACAGGGATTTAAAAATAGTTAGGCAAAACGGAGCGTGCCCGCTCCGACCAGTTTTAAAGGGTTAATATACTGGTAAAAATCAACTGAGAAACTACCAACACACATAAGTTATGTATACACTGTCATATAGCTGACACGTGTTGCCTACATAATTTAAAAATATAGATGATTATCTTTATTTTTCATTTTCTAATTTTTAATGTATTATTTTATTTAGGCGGTTTTGGTCCTCTGTATTTTAAAGTCAGAAAAAAGCTTGCAATTTGGAAGATGGGTTTGATTAATGTTAAATACACACTTTTTGTAAATCAATGGTCAAAACATGCAAAAACATTGATGTTGGAACTGCTGAAGTTGCTGTGGTGTCACTTTCTCCCCTGACGCATGATAAAACACCTGAGTTCACGCCGTTGTCGCCAGGCTGCACGCAGCAGTTCATGTTGTTGTCTTGTCTCCTGCAAACGAGGCATTTTTAATGTGTAGAGTCAGTAGCAGTCAGCAGCAGCATGCCTGCTAGTTGTTTGATGGTAGCTGCATCTTTTTTATGACACTTAAATCTATTCTGGTCATGTTAGATGTTTATAGTGTAAACTAGAAATCATATATACATTAGGTTAGAAACTTTTGCAGTGAAACCCTGACAAATATATCAGAGGCTCTTGTTCAGCCTTTTAATGCCTTAATAAATTTAACAGCACACGTCATTGGCTGGACATTCCTGGGGTTTTTTAAATTAAAACTTTGACCTCTGCCACATGAAAACCTTCATCGTGTGTTTCCCACGAGAATGCTTACTGCAAATGTTTGAATGACCTTTACAACAACTTGTGGCTTTAAAACACCAACACAGCTATGTTTCACCCCACAGCAGACTCCTGAATCTGCACTGCAGTACGTTTTGGAGACTTTGGTGTATGCATGCAGCCAAGCTTTTGCACTGTTTTTGCTCGGGGTGTACGGGTTATAACACGTCCCTGTGGTTGTCAGTCAAACTGTTTATTGCCTGTGATTTTCCAAACACCTGCACAAGGGATGACAAAAGGGTTAAGGGAGCCTACATTTGATCAAAAACACTCAGTATACGCTCTCAGTCGTGATGTTGTCTTTACATTTAGATGTAGGTTGGTTTCTCACAGTAGGCAGTAATCATTCTATTCCTCCCATCACATCCTACTCCTGCATGCCAGCCACGCTTTTCTGTCTCGAGTTATCGTGTCATCATTTCTATTCAGCTGGTGTGTTAGGTTTACAGATGGATGGCGTTTTATAGTTTCCCAGATGGAGAGGAAACAATCAGGCTGTCTGTGGTGGCAGTGGCGGTGGAAGTGGGGAGAAGCTTGTGGAAGGTATTTTTGATAACCGCTGTGGGTGGGAAAATGGTCTGCTCCGAGAGATTGAGTGTGACGATTGTGCGGTCGGTTTGGGTGAAAGGGCGGCGGTCTTGCGGTCGGTAACAAGAGAGCGTTGTGATGGGATGAGACGGGGAGGCTTGCAGTCTCTGCCAGGAGGGCAGAGGGCACGACAGTCACCCACCCTTTCACCCAGTCACACTTGATGGAATGCAGTCGAGTGTTTGGGACACCATTAGAAGATGAGCAGAGATTCAAAATGAGGCACAAGTATAAGAAAGCCTTTTATGTGAGTGGGGAAATACTGGGTCTTCAACTTGGAAGCAATTTAAATGCATTTTGGACCATTTATGTGTCATTTATAGTGTCTCAAACAGACACTGAGTCACTTCCATTTGTTTAAAGTTTTTCCAGCTGATGCTGAGGTTCAAGAGGCCACGCCCACCCTGGAGGGCCTCTGGGTTCTCCTGCTGCATGGTTAGTGCTCAGTTAGGACTCAGGTATAAAAAAAAGAGACGGCAGTTTAATGAGCTGGTTGTGAGCTGCTTGTTTATCATTATTTCTCATTTGCTGCTGATTGGTTCCCTTATTAGTTCCTAAAAAAACACAAACTGTGAAAGCAAGGTTGTCAGCCTGTCTTCAGCCCATAAAAATAAAAAGTAGTGCCACCAGCAGCCCAAGCTTTAAGCTTTCAACATCACTGAAAAGCAAAGCAAAAAACTTTTAAGTGGCCTGAAAGATCAGTCTTTGCTATTTGCTTTCACGCTGTTGGCGACCAGCTGAAGAATACAACAAATTGACAGATGACTTGGCAGTAAATACATTAGAGAAAGGGTGTCAAACATAAGGCCCGGGGGTCAAAATCGTCCCGGCAAAGACTCCCCTCATGTAATTAACCATTAAATGACAGATAATGCATAAAAATGTTTTGAACTTTTTTTTTTTTTTTTATATTAACAAAAAAACCTTGGAGTGTTGGAGCCTGTTAGAGAAGGAAACTGGAAACAGTCTGCAGGTAACTGTTAGAAGCAACAAGCTCTCAAAAACGTATTAGAGCAGTTTGCTTTATCAAATTATATTTTCTCAGTTTTCATATCTGTTTTGTAATAATTCCCTAGCTTTGCCTTCCAGCACAGTGTTTTTCTGCACTTTTTCCTCTTTTTAAAAGTCAGATTTGGTGCTTTTACTGAATCCAGTTTTCAGTACATTCATTCTGTGAGTAATTAATTTTTGCCCTACTTCATGCATGTAACACATGTATCACGACAGCAACGGTTAAGGTTTGACCCTGTAGCAGATTGGAGAGTAAGAGAGCTAGCACAGACTTAAAATATAAAAACTGGGCTTTAGACACATTGAAATATGGTCCTGTTAGCAAAACGGATGATGAAGTAAATCATGCATTTCGACATGTGCTGCAGGCTAAATTTATGAACCAGTGCTACCTGTCACCGTTCATACTTCTCAAATTCTTCACATAGACAAATTTGTTTTGGAGGGCAGCCAAAAACCCGAGCTTTTCAGCTCTTCTGCCTCTTCGAGGAGCAAGATGTGAACAAAAAGAAGAATCCAGCTGATGTCATCTGAGCTGCACCGATCCCCCCTCAATCAACTTTAATTGGCGCTGGGCTCTGGGCTCATTCAGACGTGGATTAGAGTCTGAGCGGGGATCAGAGGCTGGGTGAAGGTGTCACAGGCTCCATTTGAAGTGTTAACTGATGCCACAGACGAGACTCAGTGCAATTAACAGCCCGAGTCTCAGGCCAGCTGTGTGAATGAAGTGTTTGTTGTGTTTTACAATAAAGAGTCCTGGATTTTATTCTTACCCACGTCCTCAATTCTCCAAATCAAGACCTGCAGATTTCTGCTGCAGATATATTAAGATCTGCTTTGGGAATACCAGGACAATGGCATAATATTCCTCATGCAAAACACTGAAATTACTGAAATTGTTCAGACACAGTAGATGCTTTGGTGTAGTTATTGAAGGCAGATTGAGTTGCTTTTGCAAGTAAAGGACATTTCAGGTCAAGCAGAAGAATGAGGGTGTAGTTTCCTACATTTTTCTCTATTTTAGGCCACTTTAACCATCACATGCTTGCATTACTTTGCCCGTTGTACTTTGTAATTTAAGCACACAGTGTGGTTACATTGACTGCAGTAACACTCAGGCTTAGGCGCAGATTTTACAGGATAGTATAAACTCTTCTTATGCTCCCCCTCCAGGATGAGGGAAGGTCTCTGCACTGCTAACCCTCTGGAGGAGTTCATTAGTTGCACTGTGACATTTCTGCATGTTTTAACTGCCGCGTTGAGTCAGTTCGGGCTGCTGGCCCGTCCACTTTGTCCCATTAACAGTCCCTCATGGTCCATTTTCCCATGGACAGTTGCCGTGCATTTCCTCCCTCCCGCCCTCTGTCTGTCCATCTGTCAGTCCATGCCTCTTCTCATTGCCTGTGTCTTTTTCTTCACACGCTAAAACAGGCAGGCGTCGGATTTCTCTGGAGTTACATGTTAGAAAATACACACATGGCACCCCAGTAATCCCCTGTAACTGAGAACATGAGGTCATTAAGGCCGCGAAACACTGATGTGGGCTGTTCTTGCATACAATGGGGACTGTTAGCGTGAAGAAAGGAGGTCAGAAATGAGCTTTCTGTGATTGGTTTCAACAAAAAAAAATCAGTATTTCATTATTCGACGGTGTCCCATGCAGAGATCTGAGCTGATGTCTTAAGAGCATAAAAAACAATTTGAACAGCTTAACGTGAGGAGTTCCTTCATGAACATAATTTACTGTCCAATTTGCAACAGTTCTGCTCATTGCACACGCCAAATTTCTGTGGTTTTAGCTTTGTTTGTTTGTCATTATAACTTATATAAAATAGGCGGGGTTTCACTTCCTTAAATGCACAAATCAAAATGTAGCAACATTTGGATCAAACTTTGTTTTTTTCTTTGCCAATCCAATGAAACTGCATTTTTTTCATGTTTTTGATAAACTCAAAGTTACGTTTTATATATATTATGACAAACACCATTCACTTAGCACACCTTAAACACACTAAGGTGTGCTAAGTGGCATAGATTCAAGAAGGTTCTGGAAACATTCCTCACAGATTTTGGTCCATATGGACATGTGCTGCATGTCAAAGTGCCACGGACACACGATCACATCCACAATGGAAAATCTTCTGTTCCACTACATTCCGAAAGTTGCTCTATTGGACTAAAATCTGGTGACTGTGGAGGCCGTTTGAGTACAGTGAACTTATTGCCATGTTCAAGAAACCAGTTTGAGATGATCTGAGCTTTGTGACATGGCGTGCTATCCTCAGAAGATGGTACACTGTGGTCATAAAGTGATGGACATGGTCAGTAACAACACTCCGGTAGGCTGTGGTGTTTAAACAATGCTCAGCTGGTACTAAGGAGCCCACAGTGTGCCAAGGCAATATCCCTCATATTATCACACCAACAGCAGCCTGAACTGTTGATATAAGGCAGTATGGAGCCATGCTTTCATATCGTTTGAGCCAACTTCTCACCCTCCTATTAGACGTTGCTGCAAAACTCAGACAGGCAATGACTTTCCAATCTTCTGTTGTCTGGTTTTGGTTAGTCAGTGTGAATTGTAGCCTGAGTTTCCTGCTCTTAGTGGTCAAGAGTGGTCTTCTGCTGCTGTAGTCCATCTGCTTCAAGACTGGACATGTTGTGCATTCAGAGATGCTCTTCTGCATTGCTTGGTTGTAACGGTTAATGTTGCCTTCACATTTTTTACCCAGACAACTGCCACTCAGTGTGGATCAGCAGTTTCTGAAATAGTCTCAAATGAATAACCGTGTCACATACAGAGTCACTTAAAATCACCTTGCATCATCATTCTGATGCTCAGTTTCAACTTCAGCAGGTAGTCTTGACCATGTCTACATGCCTAAATGCATCAAGATGTTGTCGTGTGAGCAGTTGATCAGGTGTACCTAATAAAGTGTATAATAAGGATAATTCTGGGCATATATGATAACTATTCCGTTATTAAATGGAAAAACAAATACTAAAGTTGGGGAAGAAAGACACTGGAGATAAATGCTGTGCAGGTTATTTTATCCTCTTGATGCTATGACATATAAAACAAAGTTTAACATTCTTCCAGTGCAAATTTATGCCTGTAGAATTTAATGAACATGTCTTACACATGGAGACTCCTTTCCCTCAGCTCAGCTCTTAGTATTGAAACTATGTCAAACTGCACTGTCCCTTTTTAATAAGTAATTAAATATATCTATTGCTTTATACATAATATTTTGTGCTTTATGAAATCAAAACATGTTTAAAAGTTTTTTACAATGTCTGAAGAGGTAAAACAATATAAAATCCTGCCAGGAAAAACTCTAAAAATAAGCATGTTTCTTATTCCCTGCATTCTCACAGGAAAGAAACAGAAATAAATTAAAAGCCTGAGACTAGATTGCAGCCCAGATAAAAAAATTAGAAAACTTTGCGTAATTGTTATGTAATGGTCTTGTAACCACAGTGCTAATGGCTTGCTGGCAGACATTAGCCTCCCTCATGGGAGACTTCGCTGTTACTGGGCTGTAGAGTTGGGTTAGTGGGAGAACTGTGGTAAAACCAGACAGCTTCCAGATGTGAACATGTATGGAATTAGAGTAGGGGCCTCCCTTGAGAAATTCATTTTCAGTCTACCATTTTTGATTAACTGTAAGTTCACATTTATGCTGTCGTTTGTCATTTTCTGAAACTGCATAAATATATACCACTATATGGTTTAGCTCACACAACAGCTGCAGCAGCTGTGCTGCCTTGAGAAGAACCAATAGCAGGTGCCTTCACTGAGAAGCCCTCCACCCTGCCGATCTCAAGCTCCAGTTGGATCAAATCCTATAATCCCAGAGGAGCCAGGTTTCTTGTAGCTGCTGCGCAGGTCGAGAGAGTTTACAGGCTGACAGCAGTTAGTTATGATCTGGTTGTCCTGTTACTATCCATCACAGCAGCATAAGCAGGTGGAAGGCAAACAAACCCCCCAAAGGGAAAAATAAGGTGGCTTAAATGGCATTAAATATTGACCACACGTGAACATATAAAATTCCCATCACTAAGAAATGTGGGAGACCCCCACTACTGATGACCTCTGTACGCCTTTAATGCACAGATTGCACTTGTGCAATGGCAAGCCTCAAACCCTATCCTGGTCAAAAAAAATGCTGCTTCTCCCCTGTGAGGCTGATTTATGAGAATCTGCTGCTTCTCATTTCCCTTTTGGGCTATTTTAGTCTGTGGGAATTGAAACTCAAGCAGTTTTTCCACTAATGTGCCCCACTATTGAAGTCTCAGAGTGTGTCCTATGCCTTGTAGCCATGTTTTTTTTGGGAAAGTTTTGTTCTTAAATCACCCTCATTGCTGAATTTGGGATCTGTGGTTTTAGCATGTGACCTGCAGTGTCAGTGCACTTTTCGGTTTGTTGTTCCAGACATGGGATCTTCAAGGGTCACTTCAGTTAGCAGCTACTTTTGCAGCAGACTCGTAACTCTATGAATCTTGCAGTGAAAAGCACTTGTGAAATTTATGCCTCCTCACCCAGTAAAATCCAGTGTTAGAAAACATTCAAACACCTTTAACGTGCCACAAGTATTTGAGTTTGCCCACTTTTAGCATTTAAAAATGGGCAACTGTGTAAAAAATGACTAGAATAACTTTACAATAACTTTTTTTAAGTCCTTGAATTTAATCTGAATCACATCTTGATTATTTGATTTACTTTAGTGTGGTGGTGTACAGAAGCAAAATTGCAAAACAAGTTGCCATTGTCCAAAAACCTGATTGTATACATTGGTTTAAGACCAAAGCTGACACACTCAGGAAATAACCAACAAGAACTAGTGAAAAACGGTGTCAAGTAAGTGTAAGGAAAAGCTTTCATTTTGAAAGTAAAGGGTTTCCTTTTCTGTCTTTATAGTTTAACTACTGCTTAGTAGTAGTAGTAGTAGCTGAGTGTTTTCAAACAAGCTGGTCTTATCTATGCAAGCTAGCAAACTGTGGCTGTTTGCTAGCAACCAAAGCAATCGCAAAGACTTTTTCAGTGCAGCACCATGTACCTCTGTGCAACCAATTTCACCTAGCACCTGCTATCAGCCTGTCAGGGAATACACATTTTCTCTAGTTCCATCAGATTCAGCAGATGTTTACATGTTTATGTAATAGCCTTTTATAATGGACACAGTAAACATGCTATGCTAGTGGCAGCTTTGAGGAGCACAGCTCGTTAGGTTGAGTTTTTTTTGCCCTCGCCATCTTGCTGTCTTGAAACACGACGCTGCTTGGGATGACTATAGGTCATTTTATTGGCCTTTACAAAGGATGCAGGTTAAAATGACTTTCCAGTGGTTTCACTTTGTAGACCAAGAGGCTACATCTATACGTCTTATAAACCCTTCAACGTGTAATTCTACTGCACAAAGATAATACTGCATCAGTACTATCGGTTCAGTCCCACATATGAGAGTGTAATACTAATTACACTGGCTGGTTTGTGAGTTTTTATGTACATTTTTCTTCTTATGAAGGATTTTTACTTGTTACTCAACAACATAAATGTCACCCAACTGATATAAACCATTGAAAACATTTTTTTTCAATGGTTGGCAACTGAAAGTCAATTTTCTCTTTTATTTGTGTGCACTAAGTTTTAACTTCCTGTCTCCTCCCTCTCACAGAAGTGAGCGGCATCTCTTTACTCCAGCTGATTGGAGAACCTCCACTAGAAGAGTTCACCACCACCTATGGGCCAAATGGGGAGCCTGCCTATCGGTTCACTCCTTCGGTGGTCCCGGGCCAGCGAGCCCTGGTCCATGTCCCCAGCCCTTTCTACCGCCACTTCTCCCTCCTCTTCCATGTCAAGCCCTCCACTCCTGCCGCCTCCATCCTTTTCTCCATCACAGATGCCACCCAGAAGCTCATGTATGTTGCTGTCAAGCTCAGCGCGGTGAAGGCTGGCCGTCAGAAGGTTCAGTTTTTCTACACCGAGCCCGACTCTGAGGCTTCGTACGAGGCTGCCAGCTTTGAGGTGCCGAGCATGGTGGACACCTGGAGTCGCTTCTCGCTGTCAGTCATGGAGGAGCAGGTGGCCTTCTACCATGGCTGCGACTCTGAGCCACAGGTGGTGAAGTTTGAGCGCTCGCCGGATCCCATGGATCTCGACCCTGCATCAGTACTCTTTGTGGGTCACGCGGGAAGAGCTGACAATGGCAAGTTCCTGGTAAGTGGATCCACAGATTTGATGTTCCTTGGTGATTGCCAGATGATAACCAACCTGTAGGCCTTTGTGACTGGGACTTCAGCAATCATTTACTTTGGGACTGCCAGCAACCAGTCCAGAAATATTCATCTTTCCGTCTTGGCTTTTGGTTGTTAGATGGTCACTGACCGGTCCCTGGGCCTGTGTGACTGGGCCTTATTCCCCTGATCTCACACCGTCACCATGATTCTGTCATGTCAAAAATGGCAGCCAAGTTAACATCACATGGTTAATGGTCACATGTCTCAAAAATCTTAGTGGGTTGAGTAGTAATAATGACAACATCATATTTTTTAAAGGTTACATGAAGTCCAAAAATGCATGAAGAAGATTTCAAGTATTTGAAAGTTTTAACTGATGCTGCTCTTACTCAGGTCTGCTTTGAAACACAGCTGATAGATTCTTAACATGGTTTTTACTGAACGCTGCTTAGTGATTAAAAGAAATAAGTAATAACAATAAAACAGTATCTGTATGTGTTACTTTGTAGCTCATGCAGTTTTAGCATGATTATTAATTTTGTTCATTGGGTATAAAAGACTAGAGGGTGACTCATCCAAGCTGCGGCTTAGCCTGCCTACAGCGGCTCATCTTGTTTGTAGATTGGACTGGATCACTTTACCTGATCCTGTGAGTGGAAGTATTGACCTACAGTCATCCATTTACCCTGCAAAATCCACTCCTGGAAAATGACTTTTGCATTTCCTCAAAGCTTTTGAGAAGAGCAAGTTGTAAATTAAAAAATGAGCCAGGTCAAAGGTCACCAGTGACCATTATTCTTTTGGAAGGATCCTTTCAGCAGAACTTGGTTGACAAAAATTGCATTTTTAAGATTTCAAAATAATTCATATACAGTTACACGTACATTTACATATATGCTGCAGACAGGAAACGCTCATGGCTAATTCAGCATACTTTCAGTTGCTCCAACACACAAATAAATGTGCTAAAATAAAGACGCCAGAAAAGATTTCTTCTTTATGTGTTGAGGATTTGATCACTATCAATATTTAGGAAATATGAAAGTTTAACGCATTAAGAATTGGACAAACCAACATGATGGCACTCATCTCAGTAATAAGCATAAAGCTACAGCAATGCTATAAAACGGGAAAGAGAAATTATCACTTTTAAACAGTTTTTAACAGTTTTTGTTTTATACAACAGTGTGGTGCAAAAGAATGAGACGCCTGTTTTGTACGCATAATCTCCAGGGTACCAGCAGAGGAAATGCTAAAGAGATGTTTCACAGTTCTGACAGGAAAAAATGAAAAACAGCAACAAATCCTCCTCCAGAGGTATCTGGGAGTCTGTTCTTTCTTGTCTGTGACGTCGCCCTGCGGCACTCCGTCCAGGGTTTGTGTCATTAACAATAAGGAGGTAGTGCCACCTTTAACCTCTGAGACAGGGACTCTGGTGATCATATGACTCTCTTTGAAGTGGAGAACTGTGGAAGAAATTAAGATGGCTGCAGTTAAAGCTCATAAAATTTGCATGCTTCTGATCAGAGGTGTGGACTCAAGTCACATGACTTGGACTCGAGTCAGACTTGAGTCATTAATTTTATGACTTTAGACTTGACTTGAAAAAATGTTCTAAGACTTGTGACTTGACTTGGACTTTTACACCAATGACCTGGGACTTGAATTGGACTTTAACCGGTTTACTTGAAAAGACTTGATATTTCACCCCAAATATAAAATTTAACATACATATTATATAGAAAGTGTGCACCATTAATTCAGTTCATTGATTCATTTATTCAAACCACACTCCGTACGTATGTGTGCGTGAGCTGTAGCACAGTCAATCAAATTAACCAGATTAAAAAAAAAAAAAAAAAAACGCTCAAAAATGCTGCAAGGAGTTATTTTTTTCAGGTACATAAACTATGAAGTAGTCAACAAAAAACCGAACTGCAATATGCAAAACATGCAAGAAGAGAATCACAGACAGAGATGGAACAACTTCCAACTTTATCCGACAGTTGAAGTTGCATAAAGAACGGTAGGTGGTGCTTCTCTCTTGCTACGATGAGATCATGACTTCATCTAACAAGCAAATCTTGTCCAGGCTACGTTGGTGATACAGTTTTTTTTAATGTGTATGATTTTTTTGTCATGCGATTTTAAAGCCGGCCCTACAAGCACATCCAAGAATAACATGCAGCTTATCTCAGAACTGTCGGTGAAAATTATTCTTGGAGCTAAGTTTAATTGAGCTGCATTTTAAAGAGGTGCAATTTCACAATTTGTGTATATTTTCTAAGTTCACTATTTCGTTGAGGAAAACACAGATTTTAAAATTACATGGTCTAATATTTACATTTAGCATAACTACAACATTCTTTTTTCGTTTTTTTTTTTTTTTTTTAAAGACTCGAAAGGACTTGAAATTCAAAGTTTCAGACTTGTGACTTTACTCTGACTTTTACACCAGTGACTTGAGACTCGACTCTGACTTGCCTGACATTACTTGAGCCTTGACTTGTGACTTGAGGATAAAGACTTGAGACTTACTTGAGACTTGCAAAACAATGACTTGGTCCCACCTCTGCTTCTGATAATACCTATGGTGGGATTCACTGTCTGTGTGTTTTAGGGTGACATGGCAGACCTGAGACTGGTGGGAAACCCTCGGTCAGCTGAGCGTTTATGCGACTATGAGGACGACTCTGACACTGTGAGTTCTTGTGTTTCCAATATTCCAGTCAAACCACCAGAAGGCTTTTGTGAAACACAGTTTTTTCTCTGTATCGCAGGGCTCTGGTGACTATGGCAGCGGCAACGGCGAGAGGAGGCAGATGGGAGGCAGCGTGAAGGTCTGTATGAGCTTTGTGGATGTCTTATATGAACATACAAGAGTGATTTACAGTCTCTGAAATCATCTCAGCTCGAGATGTATTTCAAGAGGAACAGCAGGGCCTAGTTGCATTATGGGAATTGTAGGCATTGAATTGCTTATTAATGGCTTTCTGGAGGTCTCTCAAAGTTTTCTTTAGACATTAGCTACTTTTTAACAGACCATTATCAGAGGAAACTTTTTTATTTGTTAAGCCATGTAACACTATGAATCATTCAAGCTTATAAAAAGGCGCCTAACTGAAGGGATGAACCAGTGTTTTGTCTATACATAACAGACAACAACAACAAAAAATTTAATTTGTATCTTTAGTCGTTGCTACCAGCCTGTCGCAAAAACATATCATTTGTTCCCATTTCTTTAGTTAAATCTATAAAAAACTCCAAAGATAACAGTTTCACAGACATAAACTAGTATTTATTTTTCTTGTAACGACTAAATGATTCCCAAAGAGCTATTAGCTCAGTACATCCTTAAAAAATCTGAGGAAAATGGACAATTGGAGGACAAAAAGAGAAGTGGCAGCCCCAAAAAGATACCTGCAGCAGATGAACAGTATCTGAAAGTCAAGTCCTTAAGAAACCGTTCACTGAAGCATCATCAGAGATGGTCTCAGTGAAAAGGTGGCTGTCAAGACGCTTTTCTTGATAAGGAGAAAAGGCTGAGGTATGAAAATTACACTGGACTGGACTGAAAATCAGTGGAGACAGGTTTGATGGAGTGATGAACCCAAATTTCAGTTTTTGATTTTGATTCGTCAGTATGTACGGGGCAGGTTGGAGGGAGGTGCAACACTGAGTGTCTACAGTCATCATCGAGCTGCATCTCAGCCAGTGGTGTTGGAGATCTTTGTCAGAACTGATGAATTACAAACACAGAAAAGTGCCATCAGAGTTTGAGCCACCATGCAATACCATCTGAAAAGAGTCTGATTGACAAAAGCTTAATTTTTCAGCATGACAGTGATCCCAAACACACTGCCAATGCAGTAAAAGCACACTCACTGCCCCCAAGAGTTTCCAAATGTGGAGCGATCATTTGGCTTAACATTATTTAGTAGTAGTTTTTGTTTTTAATTTATGGATCTCTTTCAGTTAAATCTTTTGCAGTGAAATATTTTTACACTAGGATCCTTTATATATATGGGAGACCATAGAGAATATGAAAAACAGTTGGATGAACTTAAAAAACACACATATCCCAAAACATCATTAATACATCAGCTGGTAACACACTGCTCCCTAGTGGTGAACATTTCATTTAAACTTTCAATTTCAACTGAATGCAAATTATCTGCTTTCCACCACCTGGTGGAAGTATTTGTCTGCTCTTGTGCACAAATATTGTCTGAAAATTACATATAAATGTAGATGTACATGTGATGTGGTTGCATTCCATTATGTGAATTTCCAGATGTTTTAAACTGTTGTATTTGTGTCCCGTTCCCCCCCACAGACCACCCCTCCACCTTTCCGTCCACTGCCTGAACCTCCGCTGATTTCCTCACACATAAACACACTCGCACAAACAGGTAAAGAGAAAGTGTGTTAATTTGTAACTAAAGAGCTTAAGCGTGCTCTTCCAGGACTCTCAGCATGTCACTGCGCTGTATAAATGTGTAATGGAAGTTTTTAAATCATGCAGCAGGCGCTGCCAAAGAAACATCATGTAGACATTTTTAAGCCAGAAAAGTTTACGTCAGGTTGCCTGTCTGGACCCATGTGAGGAGATTGCTGCAAGGAGTGTGTATGACTAGAAGTTCTTTAGCTCCCTCTAGTGGATGATAAAAGAAGTAATTTCTCTTTGAGTGAGTTGCTCGTGAAATAGGACCGTTCCTTTCTCCGTCACGCCACAAACATGTTTCATGAGTTCTCCGAGCAGCAGGTAAAGGTATGTTTGTGTTCAGATGTCTGGTATCAGCCCTCCGTGGAGTACAGCAGGCAGGACTTCAGCAAGCCTGGATTATTAGGCTCAAGAGGTGGGTCGCAGGGGGCAAAAGGGTCCTGATAACGGCTGGCAGCACATCAGATTAGGATCATGTCCTAATCAATCTGTGGCCTTCCTATCACAGTAAAGAAGGAGCGCTCTGGCTGTTGCTGCTTTCTCATTCTGCTCAGTGTATGGGTGGAGGTTGATTGAACGTCAGCATCCGCTCAGCAGGCTTCAATGCGATGGTGTCTTAGTTTTGTCCCCAAGAGAGCAAATCTTGATGATTACTGAAGTAGCTGACTACTTACTACTGAAATTTGTAGCACAACATCCAACATTATTTCTACTTGTAGTGCTACTCTGAATAGTCCTCAGGAACTCTGTTTAATCAGATTGGCTTAAATTAAAATCACAGGATGGTAGAAATGACATTTTAAAGGTATAATCTTTATTAAAATCTCTGTTCCAGTCAACTTTGGTGCAAAACATAATATAATAACTTACCTTTAATGCTCTATCGGACATTTCTTGAGTAAAACGTTCTGTTGTATAAGTGACGATGGGCAACGCTCAAATTCAAATTTCAAATTCAAATTTTATTTGTCACGTACACAGTCATACACAGTACGATATGTAGTGAAATGCTTGGACAACTGCTCGTGACCTAGAGAAAACAAAAAAGGAAAAGGCTATGAATAAGATGAATAAGATCATGGAGGTCCAACACTGACAAAATAATGAATGAATGAATAAATGGCTCAAAAAAGTGCCATATACCTTAAATATAAAAATACATAAAATAAGATGAAAATTGGTGTTTCAGATTTTATGTTTTTCATTAATGGTGTTATTTCCTCCTTTTTTTTTTTGCTCATTTTTTATTTATTTATTTATTTTTATTTATTCATTCCATTCTCCTATTTGAACTTTTTTTTTTACTTTCTATTTCCTGTTTTTTCCTCTTATTTGTTCTCGTGTGTTTTTTATTTGACTGTTGACTTACCGTATTTCCCGGACTACAAAGCGCACCTGAATATTAGCCGCACAAGCTAAAATCAGGGGAAAATCCTGTTTTGTACATACATTAGCCGCACCTGACTAAAAGCTGCAGGTGTTTCAATGTTGACTTATCATATGTAAGAGAATATGCACAAAGGGAATTGTCAGGAAAGAGATGGCTGTTTGGAGACACACCCCTTTTATTAATATTTTGAAAAACAAGTTATGGGTACATATTTGCACATGTAGTACATAACAGTAACCTACAGCACACCAGAAAATAGATTCGGCCTACCTTTTAGGCTCAGGTGCAGTGACACGGCTTTAACAAGAAGAAAAGTCAGTCATTCACCATCTTTCTCTTCTTCCTGCGCTCTAAAACCACCAAAGTCCTCTTCTCCAATGTCGGAAACGAACAGGCTCAGGATGGCTTCGTCATCCACTCTCCGCTTCTCTCCTTCGTTGTCACTTTCAAAACCAAAGAAATCCTCGTTGTCAGTGTCAGAGTCGAACACCCTCTGAAGGGCCGTGGCGGTGTCCTCCTCTCCATCATGCAGCAGTCCAGCCCTTCAAAATCCGTTGGTGATCGTGGATGTTTTCGCACTTTTCCACGCTGTCAGAATCCACCGGTGGAGTTGGGCATAACTTGCTTTTCGCAAGTTTATCGCCGCTCGTCATCCACGACTCCCGCTGAATGCGTAGCGCTACTTTGAAGTTTGTTTTTCGCGCTACTTCGTACGGCACTACGTTGCCTGGCGGACGGACATGTGACTAACATACCACTCTTGAACCCCGATCCTTCCGCCAGGCAACGTAGTGCCGTACAACAGCGGAACAAACAAAACAAATCGTCTTACGATATGACAAAAATCATGGAAAATCCATAGAAAAGCCGCACCTGACTAAAAGCCGCAGGGTTCAAAGCTTGTGCAAAAAGTAGCGGCTTATAGCCCGACAATTACGGTATTTATTTATGTTCCTGTTTTTACTTCATTTTCACTCATTTTATTTAATATTTACTAATTTTGTTAGTCCACAAACAAAACTACTGTAACTTTTTATTGTGAAGCAGAAGCAACTAAACCTACTAGTTTAAATACAAAAAACAGTAAAACATGCATGTTCTGCCTCTCGTGACCTGTTTGGGCTC
Organism: Rhamphochromis sp. 'chilingali'; assembly: GCF_963969265.1. Lineage (NCBI taxonomy): Eukaryota > Metazoa > Chordata > Actinopteri > Cichliformes > Cichlidae > Rhamphochromis > Rhamphochromis sp. 'chilingali'. The sequence continues at coordinate 19,313,183 of NC_137931.1, forward strand.
ATAAAGACATTTTCACTCCAGCCGTCACCAACAATAGAAAACCAACGTTAATTGTAAGCAGCGCTAATGTGTCTGCTTTAATATTTGTCTCTTTTTTGTCTTTACCAAAAGCAAACTTACAGATCAACATGGTTTTATTTATTTATCTATTTATTTATGGTGGACCTGTTAAGTTAAATATAAAACCCTGAAGAAACGATACAGCTAACCTTGAAATGAGAAGCAAGAATTCCTGCTTCCCTCTATAGGACTGATTTCTAAAATAAAATTGGCCTTATTTGCAGAGAAAAATAAATAGAAGGCAATTTCATTAAAGACATTTTTTGGCTTTTGCTTTGGCATCTTCTGTGCTTTCATTTTGTGATTATTGCAGTTCCAATTTCACATTTTGCTTTGGGTGATGGTGAAGGACTGTTTGCTGGATCAGCGTGCTTGACATCCATATGCTATATAAGAGCAGATGATGCATTGATAGTTGCTGGTCTTACATTTACACATATTACATTTGTATTTAAGCATTCTTGTCCTGCGGCACAGTCTAGATGTTCCTAACTTGCTAAATTACTTCAGGTACAATCGGTGCTAAAGGTGAAAAAGGAGACAGAGGAGAGAAAGGCTCAAAGGGGGACCAGGGCCCTGTAGGAGCGAAGGGAGATTCAGGTGTCAGCTCTGGCTCTGGTTTCTCTGCACAGGGTGGAGTCCAAGGACAGAAGGTAAGACACCACTTTGTGTCTGTGAGTGTGTTTTTAGTGATCGTATGGCTGATGCACTCAACTGTTTCTTCCTGCTTTTCAGGGTGAAAAAGGTGAAAAGGTATGTAAAGTGTCTGTCCATGTACTCATACACATGCAGTTTGGCTTTTATACATAATGAGCTAAACAAAAATAAGGAGGTCAGCATGTGTACAAATAATCCCTGCAATGCAGAAGCTCAGGATTCAGAAAACTCTAAAATCTCAGTCTCAGAGCCATGAGTTTTGTTTTTCGCACTCGGCTCTGTCCGGTGTCACATATAGTTGAAAAGATGGCCTTATAGGGGGAGGAGCTAAAACTATTTTGAGTTCTGAATCATTGAAGGCTACTCTGGTCGAATCAAGGAATAAAAACATGTTGGAGATGAGCAGAAAGGCTCATGTCAGAATGAATGAATTGAAGCACAAGAGCAGAAATGTCTAAATGCCGATCAGCCGGGAGCAAAACTTATGATACAGATTGAATTTGAAATTTTATTCTTGCCATTAGAAATGATAGAAATTATTTCAGGTTCATCCATAACAACATGTTTTGTTTCTGCTGTCAACAGATCTACTGTGTCTCTGCTAGAGAAACTATTATTGCCTTTATTATACACATAAAGCTTAAAACTATAATTCACATTTAAATTATCTAAACCTGTAACCTAAGTATTAACTAAGTATTACATTCCTTCCAAATCCAACATTCTCACTCACAGGGTGATCTTGGCAAAGGCTACACTGGTAAAAAAGGAGATCGTGGGGCTCAGGGGCCTCCCGGACCACCTGGTCCTACAGGACCTGCAGCTGAGGTGGTCCGACTTGGGGATGGCTCTATTGTGCAGCAGCTGGCCGGACCCCCCGGACCACCAGGACTGCCAGGGTCGGATGGGCCTGCAGGACCTCCTGGAGCTGATGGGGAGCCTGTGAGTACAACGAGGTTTAGAGCTGTTTAATGTTTGGAGGTTCATGTTGCTCAGAGGTTGTTCATTAATCTTTCAGGGTGATCCAGGAGAGGATGGAAGAGCTGTGAGTTTCTCTGTTTTCACATTGAAATATGTGAAGAATTATTTATAGGCTTTTCCAGATAAATCGATTGAAATATTATCAGTGTAATTTGGGGTTTTTGCTTCTGTTTCCAGGGTCCTCCTGGGCTGCAGGGTGTTCCAGGAATTCCAGGAGGTCCTGGTGCCAAAGGCGAAAAGGTGCCCTATTTAAGTCATCTGTTTAAAGAAGACACATGGCATTATGTAACGTGATAATCCGTGGTCTTAAAATCCTCCAGGGTGAACGTGGAGAGGGTCAGCCGGGACCCAGAGGCCCCCCAGGTCCACCTGGACCTCCTGGACCTGGTACTGGTGATCGTCCAGTAAGTCCAGGCTCCACACACTCTTTTCATTCATTTCATAACTTCCAAAACTTTTCACTAAACTTATGCTTCTTACAGACATTTGTTGACATGGAGGGCTCGGGATTCCCAGACTTGGATAAAATCCGGGTATGTTTTGTTTTGGGGTTTTTATGTTGTTTTTTTTAACATAAGTAAAAAGTAGTCACTTGAGGTGGTAATATGATTGTTTTGGGATTTGTTATCTAGGGTCCACATGGTCCACCGGGTCTCCCAGGTCCTCCTGGCCCTCCTGGGATCCCTGGTACTTCAGTGGCAGTGGGCCTTGATGGTCCAATAGCTGTTGGACCTCCTGGACCACCTGGGCAAGATGGTGCTCCGGGATTGCCAGTGAGTATTTTACTTTGATTACTTACCATTTTACTTCCTTACCACCCAATGCCTTCATTGTTCTGCTTTTAAATGTTGTTGATGTTTATTTGAGGTATAGTAAATACTGACTCTGTTTTGTGTTTGCTGCTGTAGGGACCCCCTGGTCCTCCTGGGCTACCCGGTCCACCTGGACCTGCAGGAGGAAAGGTAAAGATAGACTCAGTCTGTGGGGCTGTACTATGGTACATGCTAGCAAGAGACAATGTACTCACTAAAAGACTTAATCATTTATTAATAAAATCTGAATGAGAAATTCATTAGTTTTATTTAGCGATTAACCAAAATATTTTAAAGATTTTTATTTTGACCACAAAACAGCAAAAAAAAAATTCAAGAAGGATTCAAATGAATACAGCCTACAATCCTGGACTAAATGTAATGATTCAATAGACATTTCTTTTAAATGTATTGACTATCATATATTTTGTTTTAAATCTTCTTTCCCCAGGGTGACAGTGGTGACCTCGGTCTTCCAGGACCAGCTGGAGAAAAGGTGAGCTTCATTTTTAATTTCAGCCCTTAAAACTCTCATCATTGAAAGCAGAAAGATGTTCCCCACTGAACTGATATGAAAATGTTGTACTTGGTGGCCCATCCATGTACTCTTCACATTCTTTGTTGCTTTCCTTTAGCAAGATGCACAAGGCTCCAGCTTTTTCACCGGCTTGTTCTCTTACTTTACTCCATCCTCTACGGTGTGTAATGGGTTGGTGGTCCTGGGGCATGTCTCTGCTGTGATGATTTATTTTATTTTCTCGAGTTTTCTGCATTATTTACTCTTTATTATTATTATTATTATATTACTATTATTTTCTGTTTTCACAGAATCTTTCAAGACATTGAAGCTGTGAAAGATTCTGTTTCCATAAAAGACTTTCTTCACTCATTTAAGGACCTACTCTGCGTTTCCTTAGTTTCTGTCATGCATATACAAAGCAAGGTGTTCATATTAAAAATGACCAAAGTTTTAATAAATCAGGCTTCACACTGTGCAGATTTTTAGATACTTTCACCAAAAATGGTTTCTTTAAATAGTTACTTGGTACAGGGACCTATGAAGAACAGGCCGTACAGCTCACAAGCACTGGGTACTGCCCCTCAGCAAGCTTCCAGAAGCTGGCTAATCATATGACAGTGTCCTGTTAGAAAGAGACATGCACTAACACGACTTGCTTCAGACATACAGGGCGATGATAAAGAGGCATGTTTGTCCATTGTTGAATTATACAATCAGCTCTAGTACAATCCAAAAATAAATACAGGCACATTAATGAGCATAGTAGGTCCCCAAACCTTAACTGTAACCTTCATCCGCATCTCTATTTAACCTCCAGCTCTGCACGTGCCTGTGTCATGCCACCGTTTGCTCTTCCTGTCCTACTTTTCTTCTCCTCTTTATACAGTGTTGAACATAATCTGACATTACAACTGACCTCTGCCACCTAAGGGCTCTCAGGGTGAACCAGGACAGGTGGGGACATCAGGACAGACTGGCCTGGCAGGGCTTCCAGGTCCAATGGGACCAGTGGGACCACCAGGACCCCCCGGACCACCTGGGCCACCATATCGTATTGGCTATGTGAGTAGATTCCTTTTCTCCTTTTTTTTGTTTTCTTTTGTTTTTTGTGGACAGATGAGAGCAAGTACCAAGCTAAAAAAAGTTGTTAGTTTGAGGATGCCGGTAGCAACCATTGATATCTACTCTGAAATGTCAACCAGTCCAAACAGTCTGAGTGGATGAGAAGCTAGCAGTGATCAGTTGTTTTGACTTCAAATTATCTCCATACAGGGCGATCAAGATGGATATGAGGTACTCAGTGGTTTGCCTGGACTCAGAGGCGAACCTGGACCCCAGGTAACGAGTTACAAATATGGGAGATTGTTGTTCCTTGTAAATTTTTGTATATCTCATGCTGTCCTGTGCCATATTTTTCCAGGGCCCACCTGGTATTGCAGGTCATCCTGTAAGTATGCCAGAAAAACTGTATGGCTTGAATAAGTTATTTCTTTATGTCCATGATACCGTAATTATTCAGCCCCCTGATTCAATTGTAGAACCACCTTTTGCTGCAATTACAGCTGCCAGTCCTTTAGAGAACGTCTCTACCAGCTTTGCACATTGTTGTGGAAGTTTTCCACTTAAATAAAGCCTGCAGACGAGCGGTGAGCGGTAGCTGACATTCTTTAATCCAAACACACAAAGAACATACAACCAAGCTTGTGGAGCCCCTGCATGACCACGGGGCAGACGGTCAGCAGAGTCTCACTGAGCCTAGCATGGCTCTCAGTTAAATACCTTCTCCAGGAACAAAAGGCAGTACACAGCTGTTTCACACCTTAAGGTTTACACTCCCTTGCTACCTCCCAGAGTCCTTGAAGAGACAAAAGACTCTTCCTGTGGAGTTCCTGTTTCCCCCAACATCCTTACTGCACCCACTCTTAACGTATGAGTGTCAGACATGTTAAAATCCAGTAGCACCAAGGCATCATACAATAATGTGATTAATAAGTGAAAGAAATTCCTATACAACATCTAGAGACTGAAATCCTTGCCCATTCTTCTTTGCAAAACAGCTCCAGTTCAGTCAGATTAGATGGACAGCGTTTGTGAACAGCAGTTTTCAGATCTTGCCACAGATTCTCGATTGGGTTTAGATACCAGACAGGTCAGGAATAAAGTTATTGAGAAATTTATAGCAAGCTTTCCCAAAGATTTCCCAAGCCTTGAACATCCCATGGAGCACTGTTCAACAGCAGTGCAAGCCACTGTAGTATATTTTTTCTTCTTAAACTTTATTGATCCCCATGGGAAAAATTCCTCTTTGCATTTTACCCATTCACCCAGTGAAGCAGTGGGCAGCCATTGGGCGCCCAGGGAGCAGTTTGTAGGAACGGTATCTTGCTCAGGGGTACCTCAGGGTAGCCGTTCAGTGGATTCAAACCCCTGACCTGGAGCCATCCCTGCCCCTATTAACATCAATTCGAATTAGGATTAAATCCAACTATCTCCACAGTAATTTTGCTTTTGTTTAGCATCCGAGCTATCTTCTTTTTTTGGCATGAGTGTGGCTACTTAAGTCACATAAAGTATAAATTTCACATCAAAGTACAAGGGTCTGAATCAAATATAAAAAGGTGTGCCTCAAGGTTCGACTTTGGGGCCACTTTGGTTTTCTGTTTATTACTGATATCAGTTATATATGTGTTTTCAAATGATTTGTTCAATTATTTGCTCTGTTGTGTATCTGTTAATCACATATTCAGTTGGCTTTTCAGTCTGATAAGCTCTGGGTTAGTTAAAAACATCTAAGACTTGTCTTATTAGACCTGACAATAAAGATTACATTAGTATTTAGCCTAGTTTTAATATCAATAAATTACACATAGAAAAATGAAGATCTAAAAAAATGCTTACAAAATTTTTTATAGACTCTTACTATAGAGTAGTATAAATGTCTGTATTTGTCTGTATATGCAGTATTCCCTCCTTAATGTGTGGATCAGTCTCAGTGCAACATCGTCACACACAAAGTGATTATTAAAACGTGTGTGTTTTAATAATATTTATTATAATCCTTCATATCCTTTTTTTAAAATTTTCATATTTGTGATCCATCATTCACGCACTTTCATCAAAGCACTTTTTTTAGCCCACATTCACACTCTGATGCATACATCACAGAACAACTTAGGGTTCAGTATCTTGCCCAAGGATACTTACAGTAGTCATTACATCTACATGAGTCCTATATTGTTTCACAATTCATAAGCACAGTTTTTTAACCCCCCAAAATCCTGGATATTAAGTGAGAAACCATACCTATGTTTTATATGTACATTAACATAAATGAAAAAAGTCTTCCAAAGTTTGTCTTATTAACAATATTAGCAGCAGCATTCCATTTAAATTCAGTGAATTTATGTCATACTTTTATGAATTCACCACTCCTGTAAAGAATATGTTTTACTGTTTTTTTAGGGAAATCCAGGTTTACCAGGAACACCTGGTAGCAAAGGAGCAGAAGGACCACGAGGACCTCCTGGGATCCCTGGCTTGAATGGTTCAACTGGAGAAAAAGTATGGCTAACATTAGTGTTACTGTACACTTACTAGTATTAATGATATGGTCTTCTAATACAGTATCCTGATTCTTTTTTAGGGTCCAAAGGGAGACAGTGGCGAGAAAGGAGAGAGGGTGAGTTGAATGCAGACTTAAAGTTGTTAGGAAGCTCTTCATTTCATATCAGCTTCATCAGCATATGCAGTTCCCAAATAACCTTTTAGTTATTATAATTTATCTAGAGTTTACTGTCTATCTAAATCGATGAAAGGAATGTGTATGTAGGATAATTTGTCATAGATCATGTGATCTCTTTGAAGATTTCTTTAGAACAGAAGCAACACGTGCAAGATCGCAAGTGCTTCAAAGTTCTGTTTGGGCCTACCTATTTTTTCATTAGTTTTATTGAATTCATGCAAACTTTCCTTTTGTGGAGTTTAGTTATATGCCGATGACAGCAATTATAGTTACCAACAAAACTTTCTTTGAAGGTTTCTACATTAGGTCCTTTTATTTCTGTATGTCTCAATGTTATGATCGCTGACCATCGGATTGAGTTATATGCAGATGATGCCTTTATATTGGAGCGACCGTGGCTCAGGGGGTTGGGAATCGCACCTGTAACCGGAAGGTTGCCGGTTCGATCCCTGGACTTTCTGTCCTGGTCGTTGTGTCCTTGGGCAAGACACTTTACCCTACTTGCCTACAGGTTTTGGCCAGAGGGGCCGATGGCGCGATATGGCAGCCTCGCTTCTGTCAGTCTGCCCCAGGGCAGCTGTGGCTACAACTGTAGCTGCCTCCACCAGTGTGTGAATGAATAGTGGTATTGTAAAGCGCTTTGGGTGCCTTGAAAAGCGCTATATAAAATCCAATCCATTATTATTCAGTACCAGTCAAAAGTTTCATATGCATGTTCAATATTCAATAATGCAATATTCATTCAGACAAGGACTCGATTAAACTATGCTCTGAACATATTGCATACTCACCCATTTCTGCCTGATAATGCACCAATTTGTAACAGGGTTTGCCAGGAAGAGATGGTGGACCACCTGGACCTCCAGGCCCTCCTGGACCTCCAGGACAGATCATCTACCAGCCAGGAGGAGATGTGAGTCTTCATTCAACTTGTAAATGTACAGAGGTTGAATGATTCTGGATTAATATGTGAAATAACACTAACCCACACAGCACAGCCTGTCTAAATCGATTTTCCTCCTGATGTTACTCATCTACACTAATAGCCACAGCATGCTTGTTTGTTCATTCACATTCATACTAACTGACCTAACTTTGTCTTGCTAGTATAACGACCTTTATTGGAATGAAGCAGGGCAGGTAGGTGGATGCGCCCCTCAGTCCCCTAACAATCTTATCAAAAGCGTCGCCACAAAACATTAAGTTGAGAGAATATTTTAGCATTTTCAAACTGCGTTTCTTTTTCAGGTTGGACCAGGTATTCCAGGCAGGGCAGGATTCCCAGTACGTATCACCATGATCATCAAACAGTTGAGCCTGTAGGAAACCAACTGATTCAAAACAATGCAAGTAAGTGATTATATTGTGTGTATGGATTTAGGGCCCAATGGGACCAAAAGGGGAAAAAGGGAACCCAGGGCCACCAGGATATGCACCTAAGGTAGGTGCATATCTTTGTTTGTTCATTTCACATTTTAAGACATGTATATTCATTATATTTTGTGCACCATTGTTTTTTAATTTAATACATTTTCATATTAACATGATTTCACATGATTTTTAATTACATTCCTCTCAGTAAGTGACATACTTTTTACTTTCCAAATTATTTAACACAATTTGTGTTAAAGTAACAGGAAACGAATGGAGTTCAATATTTTAATATCAACAATATTTTTTAAAAGCCTTGTGACTTAAATACTGTTTCCAGTAGTATTTTTGTAAGTTCTTGCTTTTTGTTCAGGGAGAAAAAGGAGAGCCTAGTGTCATCACGGGGCCTGATGGGAGACCTCTATTCCTGGGAGGCTTGACAGGACAGCCGGTAAATAAATCAAGTTAAAAAAAATCTGTCATTATGGACTTTGATGATAGAAACAAAGTATTTATCCAGCTGCCTTAGTGTCGATCCGATACCGATATCAGTGTTGGCATGGATAGTTCTAGTTCAGGTGATCATTCCTAATATGTTTAAATCAAAATATCACTGTGTGTGATGTTTACAGTGTGCTTGTGTCTTAATTTGCAGGGCGAGAGAGGAAGTCCTGGCCCAATGGGATTTCCAGTATGTTGTCTAAATTTTAAAAGTTCACAACTTTAGACTTGTTTAACAAGTTAGCAAAATCAGATTAGTATAACGAGCTTCAATGTACATTTTTCTCCAGGGTCCACAAGGTCCTCAAGGCCAGAAGGGGGAGATTGGTTTTCCTGGCCGATCGGTAAGTTTGGCATCTTTACAAAGATTTCATGATAAGCCTTCACATAGTTAGGAAGGTATTTGACTGGAGTAATGACACAAACAACTGCCCAGTAGGGAAATATCACCCTTGATGCTGATCTCATGGCTACAAATATAAAGTGTAAAAGTATGAAGTCAGAAATGTAGTGGTTTGTGCAAATACTATGGCAATCAGTTGATTCTTCATATTAGATTTATGTGACAACAACTGTGAAAAGAGAACAACAGTGGAGTCCAATCTTAGGAAGCTTTGATTTGCAGGGTTGAGAGGGAAGACAGTATTAATAATTAATTATTTTTTTAGAAGTTCATTATGTCAGAATGTAACTGTGACATTCTGCAACCTTGTTTTAGGGTCGACCAGGACTAAACGGTGCCAAAGGAGAGAAGGGAGATGCAGGCAGTGGATCTGGATACGGATACCCTGTGAGTGCTGAAGATTTGACTTTGCCTTTTTATCAGATCCTGATTTCAATCCATTTGTCATCTTTTACAGAAACAGTAATCAATATTATTTTTTGTGTCTCAGGGACCACCAGGCCCACCAGGGCCCCCTGGGCCTCCCGGACCTCCTGTTCCTATTGACAGACTCGGAGTGAGTCCAGACATGATATTTTCCTGTTGTGGTGCATATATCGGTCAAAATGGGTTAAAGTTCCCTAATTCTTTCCTTTTAATTTCAGGGATATGATTACTCCAGGTATTACGCTGGTGAGTTCACTTCAAATTCAATGTTAGATGCCAACGTTATGAGAAACATTTTAAGAAGTACAATATATTACCTTAATATCTGTATGGTGAATGTGAAGCGTCATGGTTAGCTTGGCTTAGCAGAAAGGCTGGAAGATATGCAACAGCTGTCTGATCTCGGTCCAGCAGTTAAAAAACCTCCAAAAATCTCAAAAAGATTTCTCCCCACAGTGATTTTAGAGTTAAAAAGGGTTTAGGTGGAGAGCTGTGTTTGAATTACACCGTCCCACTGGTGGAGTTTAGCAGTAACTAAAAGGTTCAGAAGCAGCAGTTGTTTGGCCTCTATGTTTGGCCTGACTCTAATAACGGGTCGTTATCCTTTGCAGTTACAGTAAATAAAGTCAGGATTTGAGGAAATGCTGTGTTCTTGCGGTTGTTTAACTTGTTGTTTTTTAACAGTTAAAGGAGAGAAAGGAGATCGGGGACCACCAGGTAACGTCCCTGACAGACGTGTAAATGTTTAAAGTTTTCAGTCTGTGGACAAATTTAAGGCAAGACATTTTTGTCTGTTCCAGGTTTTGGATCAAACATTGACATTTACAGTTTAAAGGTAATCCCTCGCCTTTGCACACTTTAGATTTTATGTCTTTATATTTTAAGATTAAGTTGTTCAAATCGGTTTGAGTTTTGATTGTACTGCTGGCTTTCTCTCTGATTTTTAATGTGTCTACCCAGAATGAGTTGAAAGGTGAAAGTGGCATGAAAGGAGAGAAAGGAGAGCCAGGCGGAGGATATTATGACCCCCGGTATGGAGGAAGCGGAGTCGGAGCCCCGGGAGTGCCTGGACCTCCAGTACGATCACACTCTGGAAAACATACTGCCACTTCATGTTTTTAAAGATGCTGTAAATCAGACTCTGTGTCCTCCTGTCTTATTAGGGCCCTAAAGGAGACTCCATTATTGGCCCACCAGGCCCCCAGGGGCCACCTGGACCACCTGGAAGAGGGTATGATGGACCACCTGGACCACCAGGGCCACCTGGACCTCCAGGAGCATCACTAGATGGATCTTACAGAGGCACACAGAGTGAGTTAAACTGGAAAACATCCCTTAAATATGAAAGACTTCTTAAAAGAAGGTGATTTATATATTAAAATTTGAATGACTTGCTGCTCCTTTAATTTAAACCCCACCTGGATTAACAGTCTTGCATTTTAAAGTGTCCTCTGAGTTTTTGTGCATGAAGAGCTGCTTATCATTTCTAAAAATTTCCCCACATATACAAGAAAACTTTATGTGATAGATGGAATTCTGGCAGGTTTGTCATCAACAAAAGCCTCTGATACAAAAGTGCCTGTAAAAGTTAAACCTCCTGCTTATATTCACTTTTAAACTAGTTTTTTGGTTTTTGGTTTTAAGAATTTGGACAATGATGTAGCATTTAAAGTGTGCTGAATTATCTGTTCATTGTCTACCCATAGATAACTATCATTTTATTACTTTATACTGAAGAAAACTTCACTGCATCATTGCATTTCAACTCTGTGTGCTCAGATTCATGTCTTTTGAGAAGGCGTTCTCTTTCCCATGTCTGGCGCCTGCAACGATAACGATAATGCTTATCCAAGCATTTAGCCTATGTTTAACAAATCTGTGCTTGAACCACAGCTATCAGTATTCCTGGACCACCAGGACCTCCTGGACCTCCTGGAGTGCCTGGTGTGACCTCTGGGGTGAGTAAAACTTTTGTTTATTTTCTGGTTGTCTGTCATGAACTTTAAAAAAAATGTTGGGCGTTCAAATTTTAAAGAGCTGGAAATTATCATTGATTACCTCAATGGATTAGCATAAAACTTGGAAGTCCATCCAGTTTTGTTTTTTTAAAATAATTTTCTAAAACCACAACAAAAACACACGTGTCGGCTGCACAGTAATCCACATTGTGGTCTGTGTTTGCAGGTGACAGTGTTGAGGTCTTACGAAATGATGACAGCTACAGCTAGAAGACAACCTGAGGGCTCTCTGGTGTACATACTAGACCAAACAGATCTCTACCTACGAGTCCGAGATGGAGTTCGTCAAGTCCAGGTGAAACATTCATCTTCATAAATCAGCCGGAAAGATGCAAAAATACTTCAACTGTGGAGTTTTTATCTATATTCATTCTGTTTTTTCTTATTTTTCAGCTTGGGGAGTACATCGCTTTCCCCAGGGAGGATGTGAGCATAATTTTATTTGTCTTTTATCTGGTAATTCAGGTATATAGCGTGCCCAGTTTTAACAAGCCACATGCTGCATATTTAGGGTAATGAGGTTGCTGCTGTGGAGCCTCCGCCAATTGTCCCTTACTTCCAAGACCACCACTCCCACACGGGCACCTCCACCAACCACTTCAACCAGCCGCATGAGAGTCCGGCCCAACCACATGCTGAGCCTGACTATAAACCTACTTACGTCGATCCCAGATACCAGCCTGATTCGCGGTATCAGTCAGAACCACGGTACCCGGAACTAACAGATCCCAGGTTTCCAAGTTATACAGACCGGTTAAACTCGCCTGATAACAGGTATTATGTTGTGGACACTCGTTACCCGATCACCACTCCACGAAGACCACCCCCACGTCAACCCCAGAGTCCGGTCCACTATCACACTTCTGGGCCAGTGGTAAGACAAACCACTTGGTACATCTCAAAGTCTAGCTACTCACATTGTAAGAATACATTTTTACTTCTTGGCATGTTTCCCCACAGCTCCACCTGATTGCTCTGAACAGCCCTCAGACCGGCTCCATGCGGGGCATCCGCGGTGCAGACTTCCTGTGCTTCACCCAGGCTCAGGGCATCGGGATGAAGGGAACTTTCCGGGCCTTCCTGTCTTCCAGACTCCAGGATCTCCACAGCATCGTCCGCAAAACTGACAGACATAATTTATCAGTAGTCAACTTGAAGGTAGTTAAACAGTGTTCTCACCCAACCTGACGTGACCGGTGTCTCGTGAAAGTTTATGCATTGCTCTCACAGACTGTATAAAATAGATGGACATAATCTCAGTGACATCACCTGTTCTCTTCCTGCTGTGACTTTATCCTTACAGTTACAGCCATGTTGGCCTTTAGAGCCATGAGGGACTATATTTAGATGGAAGGGTACAGATTAGTGTTAAATAATAGACGAATAAAATATAGAAATTCATTCAGTAAAACTGGAGCACAAGAAGCCAAGATCTTTATCGATTAAAAATGCTCTAGAAGACACCACTGACTCAGGAGCAAGCTAGCAACTACAGCTGCCCATCAGTCAGTCAAAGATACCGCTATGCTAACTTTCAGATCGAAGCTTGCTTCAGCTGTAATCTCTCTGTTAGGCTATGATTATAAGAGGGCAAAATTGAGGCAAAAACCTGCAGTTCCTCTAATGGCCACTTGAGACTGGTCAAAGAAGTAAGTCAGTCACGCTAAAGTTCCACATTCAAAAGGACAAAAACCTACAGCAGAAGTAAACATATTTACAGCCCAGTATAAACACATAAAGTTTATGAATCACTAATTTGACCCTTCACATCAACTGTACACCGGGCTAATTATTTGCATTACTGTGCTGTTTGGATTTTGTAAAGACTTAAATTGAGGGAGGGCGTGTCTGTTTTTAAAATGCGTGCCATCACAGGACACTCTAATTTGTAAAGCATTCTTCAGCAATAGTTCTCCCGGATTTCTTTTTTCACTCATTTGTCAGTCTAGTCTTTGTACCTGAACATTTTTAAAGGAATATAAACCATTTAACACTTACCTGTGCATCATTCAGTGATAAAAGAGGTAGCTAACACAAGGAATGAGTTATACATTGTATTGTTAGACACTTTGTTACTAGCAGCCTGTCACAGACCACATCATTTGTTCCCATTTCTTTGGTTGAATCAATGAAAAATGCCAAAGATAACACAGTTTGACAGACATAAAATATTATTTTTGCGACAAAGTGATTTACAAAGAGCTATTAGCTGAAAACTTGGCATATTTTAGGATATTGTGTAGTGTGTCCTTAAAACAACTGAGAATGGTAGGTATGAATATCAAACAAAAACTGGTCTGAGCAGGTGCCAGTTTAGCTAAGTTGGATGAGCAGGCGACCATATGCCACATGGGTAAGAGTGGCCGGCCTGGGTTCAAGTCCAGCCCTTTGCCCCATGTCTCTCTTTACCTTCGCTTTCCTGTTAGTCTTCACTGAGTCTGTCTAATAAGGCCAGAAAAAGTCCAAAAACAATATGCTGAAGAAAAAAAAACTTGAGTCAATGGCAAAGGTTCTGATGGAGTGATGAATGCAAATCCTTGGTTCAGCTTCTCGGTGCGCACAGAGATGTGTGGCACTATGACTATTTCCATCCTTTTCATACAGTCTGTGGAACTGAGTCACTATTAAAGCCAGCCTCAAATACTCGCTTAAGTGTTGACTCATTTTAAAGCTTTGACATTCCCAACAAAGTGTAATTTGACTCATTCATGTGCCTCGCGTTCACCAGGACGAGGTTCTGTTTGACAGCTGGGACGACATCTTCAGCGGCGGCAGAATGAAGGAAAACGTGTCAATCTACTCGTTTGATGGCAAGGACGTTCTTCACGACAACACATGGTGAGGCTCAAATCAGCATGAATCGTAACATTACATTAGCATTACGTCTTTAAGGCTTGCTACGGAATGACGCTTTTCTGTTTCTTCACAGGCCAGAGAAGATGGTCTGGCACGGGTCGACTAGCAGAGGCGAGCGGCACGTCGACAGCTTCTGCGAGACGTGGCGCGTGGGCGAACACGCGCTGACCGGCATGGCGTCGCCGCTGCAGAGTGGCAGTTTGCTGCAGCAGAGCTCCAGCAGCTGCTCCAGCTCCAACGTCGTGCTGTGCATCGAGAACAGCGCCGGCCACTCCAGGAGATAGACACGGACACCGTTTTTGTCCACACACAAACACGCACACACTATGATGTGCCTTTGTAAATATGAATTTTCTAAAGAATAATTAGTTTATGTATGTTAACTCCTACTCTATGGTGCTACACAGGATTACCCACGCAAGTTAAGCTCAGGTGACCTACTGTAACTGTCTCTGGCAGCCATGTTGGTGCAGCTTCTCTGTCATTTCTTTTGCTGTTTGAAAGTTGCCAGCTAGCAGTGTCTCTAATAATCATAACCACCGCTAGCTTAAGGTTGTGCACCACAGAAGAAGTAGACTGATAAATATATCAGTGATAAGTGAAACAGAAAAATCAGTTTATAGAAAGAATTCTGCTCTGTGACTAAAGTCCATATCTGGTCTTATTCTGAAAGGACAGGCTGCTGTTAAACTGTCATTTTTCAATTTCTGTGACCCCCTTGGCAACTTACAACACCCTGCAGCAGAGAACACATCGTGACTAGTACCACGAGAAACTATGTCTGAACCACTGCAATGTTTATGTTTGTGTCTCTGGGCTGAGAAAAAGTGTTAAAATGGTTTAAATAAGGTTTTCTGTGCCTTTAACTACACAGCTAGTTTTTATATAGAGTGAAAATGGATATTAGTCAAACAAATTATGATAATGTAATGTTCAGTGTCCAAGAGCAAAGTAAACATGGATTATTTTGTATGTGAAGTGTGTGTTTTAAGCTTCTTTACACTGATTTTATCTGTAACCCACAGACTTTTACTCTGCTTCAAGGGAAGATATTTTCAAATTGTATTTTTAGCCATAACAGAGGGATATTTATTTTTTTTCTAAACTATGCTTTGCCTATAATTTGCGATGTGAGTCCAGTACATGCGCAAAGTAAGAATGAGTTTGTTTGCAGTCACAGGAAGCAAACAAATCACATACATCATGCCGAGGATTCAGCCATAAATCTGTCATGTCGTGTGTTTTTGCTGGCTTTTTGCCCACTGCCACTCTAGTGGAGAGGTTTCATCCTCTTCGTGTGCTAACAGCTGTAACCAATGCAGTGAAATGTGCATTAACTGTTGTGCCTTCTGTCATGTGAGCAACACGCTGAAATGCTTTGTTTCTCTTAATAAATTTGTGTGGAAAAAAGTGCAAGTTTAATCGTAAGTCATGGATCTCATCATCTGCTGGTTTACCAGCGGCCTTTAAGAAGTTTGTACATGTGCTGATTACTTCTGAGACCTAATGGGACAAAACATTAATCACAGTTTGTTTACAAACACTCTGTATACACTTCATTTCTCATTTAACTGTAGCCTTAAAAACTATATTTGTATTAATGATAAAGTAGTATTATGCTTATTTCCAACTCCATGAGTCAAAATTACCCTTGTTTATCTTATACAGGGGATTGATGGTTGTTTGCTGATATTGGCGATGATACTGAATTGTTATAATTAATGTTGGTCCAGATTCAACATTGCAAGTGACTAATCACATTGTTATGATGTAATAGTTTTGTGATGCGGAAAAAAAATGCTGATGCCCACTCGGGAAAAAATCCAAAATAGGGTCAGGATTAGAGTTGGGGGTTGGGATGTGATCGTGGTTAGGGTTAGGGTTACAAGACTGTGGTTAGGGTTTGGTGTGATGGTGTTTTAACATCACATCGCAAAACTATGACATCAAAGCAATGTGACTGGTTACCTGCAATGTTGAACCTGGACCAACATTAGTGCTGATGAACCAGAACAACATAAAGACGACGACATCAGTTCATGTATCTTTTCCCAGCTCCTCTGTTCAGCCTTTCTGTTTTAGCCCCTCCCCCTTTTAAGGCCACACTTAAACAACACTGGTAACAAAGGAACCATGCTGATACATCATTTTTGTTCCTTTAAATTAAGTTTCTTCTGATTGGCTGCCCCTCACAAACAAAAAGTTTGAACAACAAATGGTTGGGGTTTCTGCATCCTTGAGAGGACCATATTTGAGATTGCTGTTCTGTATGATGTGATGCAGAGCCAACAGTAGAATAAACAGCAGAAACTGCGCATATAGACTAATTTGAAATCCACTTTTTCAATGATTGACACTTTTATTTTATTTTGACAAAAGAAGAAGATGACCACAGAAAACACCACTTGTCAGCATAACTTTGTTTATCCTTTATCCTAAACACCTCTACAAGTCATCACCACCCAACAGTTATCCTGGGCTACAATTAAACCACCACTTTAACTGATCCACCACTCATATTAATAAACCAAACAGAATAAATAAAAAAACATATATACATATAAACCGACATGTACAGATACTCATTAACATGGTGGGGCAAAAAAGTATTTAGTCAGCCAGCAGTTGTGCAAGTTCTCCCACTTAAAACGATGAGAGACGCCTGTAATTTTCATCATAGGTGTACCTCAACTATGAGAGACAAAATGAGGGGGGAAAAAACCTAGAAAATCACACTGCAAATAAATTCTTTAAAAGTCAGACAAATTATGGTGTAATATGTATTATGGTCTTGAGGACTTTTAACTGTTTTTACAGGTTTCACGAAGCTTCCTACTGATCTCCTTTAAAGTGACAGAAAGGGGAGTTTCACTAGTTCTGCTTATTTAAGCTCAAAGTGTCTCACGATGTGAAATGAGTTAGACATTCCTGCTGTAGAAGACTGCATTTCCTTATACCACTCTTTCTGATTTGTCACCATCTTCTCCACCATGTGACCCCTTTTTCATTTCTTCTAATGTGTCTCTGTCTTCATGAGCATATCCCTCTGTGCTGCCATCATCACTAACATCGGCAGCAGTGTTGTCCTTGCTGCAGCAGCACAAGCATGGCAGCAACGTGTCAACAGGCCAAGGAGGGCTTTTAGGGTCTTTGCTATAGAAAAGATGAATACAGGGGCAGGGAGAAGAGCATAAATGAAAATGAACACAGACTGCTGGATGGCTATGGTAAGAGGAATGGTAAAAATAAAAAGGACCCTATGCAGAAGATAGAGTAGGAAACAAGTGTTTTTTCTTATGCAGCCCAACTGTGGGAACATAATGAAGACACAATGGAGTACATAACGGTATACTTCCGACCATAAGGATCCTTCACTGTACTCGACAATGCTCAGAAATATCCAAGCACACACAAACTTAAAGACAAATGGGTACCTTTCCAGATCAATACACATCCTGAAGTTAAGACCGGCAATCCCACCATAGAGGTAGTGAGTGACGTGTTGGTCGCGAACGAAACGGCTCTTAGAGCCGACTCTTTGACATGAACGATGTGAGCCGGCTCCTTATTTGGAGCCGTGTTTTTTTTCTTCTTCTTTCTCTCTCGCACTTTTATCCACTTCACTCCACACGCCAGCCAATAAAATTCATTATTTATTTTACATTAGTAATTCCTTTTTTGAATAATTTTATATTGTTGTTGATAATAAAGTAATTAAAGCAACAAAACAACCTGAAGAGCCGGTTAGGAGCCGAAAGAGCTGGCTCTTTTTAGTGAGTCGAGCCGAAAAAGCATCTAGGTGTTTTCTAATGACTTTCTCTTGTGCAGAGTCAGGTGCAATGCTATTCTGCAACTCGAGGCCTTGATGGTTTAATGAACTGAAATAGAAACAGGTACTGTTTTGTGTTCTTGTGCACTGAAATTGAGTTAATTTAATAGTGAAGTGGCTAAATTTGTTACTGTTGTGATAGTAGTGCAACTGTTAGCTTGTGTAGATCCTGACAATGCTCGCCTTTTTGCTTTGTGTTTTTTGTCAAAGTGTAAACATTTTAAAAAATATATAGATATCTTTTGGCTAGGCTAACTTCAAGTTATCTAGCCATCCTGACACACTTACTATATTTTCTGGAAGAAAATATTAATCATGACAATAATAACCTTACTTGTTCAGCAGTTTGTAAACCAGATGGTTATAAAGTGCCTCACAATTTAGATAAAACATTTTCAAAATAAGTGACTAAAATAAAGAAAGGAGAATTTCTGTTCTACTGAAACTTACAACTATCACCTTACATTGTGACAGTTGAAGACAAATTAATATTTGAATACTTCTTTTAACTTTAGGACTAGCTGTTTTTGCTCTTGTTTAACTGACTAGTAATATAACATGCTCTGTTTTGCTTGACTAACTTCTTAGTTCTCAGAGAAGTCCAGTCGGCCGGCTCAAATTCGGGTAGAAAATCATAAATTTAGTTTGTTCTTTTTTACTCAGATAACAAAGTTAGTTTTAGTTTAAAACAAAACAGATTTCTAAAATATTTTTTGTTTGTTTTTATTTTATGGCACGTGGTAAAAAAAAAATTGTTAAGCATTGTATTTCTCTAAAATAGTTGAATAGAAAAAAATGTTTGTTTAACCAAAAGTTGGGTGGAGGCTCTGCATATACTGTATTTACATGCTTGTGAATGAAAGTGATCCAGAAGTTCTTTTTTTGCCTGTCCCGATCAGCACTGCAGCAATCTGAAGGCCAAGAAAAATGCAAATGTTTTCCCAAGTGGATCAATATGACTTTGCCATACTGGTCCACTTGATTGATCTTTATTTATTTATGTTTTTATTTTTTTTTAAGTAATTACAATCAGAACAGACAGGACCGGAGGATAGGAAAGGAAAAAATGTAGACAAGAGAAGTTGGGAAAATGCTCAAGAAAAGGAGAGGGAAAGAAAAACAGAGGGGAAGAGGGATAGAGACACAAAAAATCCACTAGATCACCTGCTGGGGAAAAAAAGAATAAAACAAGCAAAAAGACAACAACACAGTAGGGAAATCACAGCAACAACCTAGATAAGCATAAGTAACAGTAAATAATAAATACTGAATTTTACTGAGCCGCATACAAGACCGACAGGGCATGATATGATAAAAGGCTGCAACCAAGGAAGATAATGTGTTTCTGTGCACACCTATGTGCACACCTGTATGCATAAGTGTGCTTGTACTCCAAAGCTTTCTCCCTGTAGTAGGTGTGGGGAGCCATAGCCCATAGCCCTGTCCCCCAGGGCATGAAGCAGGCATGGAGGAGATCCAGGCCCCAGACATCTAGAGGACCCCCGGAGCACAAAAGCCCAAGGAAGACCACTGGAGGGGCGACCGCGCCACACTCCTAGAAAAGAGCTAAGGAGAGCCCCATACGACGTCCACATGGCACGGACAGAGCCCCCAGATGCCAGGCCCCACTAAACAGCTGCCGGGAATGAGCCAGTACACACCCAAGCACCCAGCCCCGGACACAGAGAACCACCAACACACCGATGGGTGAGGGCATCAGCCACTGGCAGGGAGTGTGGTGGGGGGAGACAGGCATTTGAGGGGCTCTGAGATGTTCTCAGAGAGGTGGAGTGTAAGACCTGACCTGACACATAAACAAAGACAAACAGGCTTACACAGACACAAATCCCAGAAATGAAAAGAAAGTGTTCCTGTGCACCACCAACAGGCAACAATGACTTGCGCTATGTGTACCTAATAAGCAAATAATGGATAGTACAGGCAAATAGTTTCTTATAATGCATTCATCATTATAAGATATAGTGACACACAACAATGAACGATGAAGTCAGATTTTTGCAAGAAACAATGAAACAAGTACACTGCAAGTACTTTCTGGGATGCGAGCCAAATTATGGAAACACCTGCAAAACCTGTGACTAAGGCACAAGTAGCCTGTAATTAAGTAACATGTAACAAATTTTACTCAAAAATTAATTACAATAAGACTTTACATAAAATATTTTGTTCTGGCATTTTTTTAATGTGTTGTTAAGTGAGAAAATGGATACCTTGAGATGTACCCTATGAACTTCATGCTTGGAAGTCTTTCATAAATGTTCTAAATTGCAACAATTTCTCCTAAAATTTGGAATATTTTCATTTATCTAGGGACAAAAATTTATTGAATGGCACTTCACTTTTTTTTTTTCATTTCACTTACAGCCTGCTTAAACACAGTCCAAACCTGAGTATGAACATGTCAGTGGAGTCATTGAATCATGCACATAATCCATCCAGGTAAGTAAATCCCAAAAAGTTGATTCTGTTCATCTGGAGGTAGCATTTCCAGTGGGAGAAACATTTTGTCACCCATCCAAGTGACTTCTGAAGAAGTTGTACAGAGGTGAGAGTCAAATGCAACTTGGCAGGACCCAACAGGCTGCTGAGAAATCATTTTTCTTAGTGTTTTTGTTAATAAACAGCACATCCTGAAGGCCTCAAACAGAACCGGTTTGGTATGATCCCAGATTTGGTCAGACAAACAATAACAGCTTTAAGAGAAAACCATTATTTGAAAAATTTTCTGTAGAACAACAAAGGTTTGAAATAGCAAAACTATTGTTTTTTCCCCTTTGATTTCAGTTGCTGTGACCACTTTGGATGATGTTGCTTTCCCAGAAGAAATGAGTGGATGGAGATGACCTTGCTCCTATTTATATGTCATGGTTGTTGGGCTGCAGCCAAGGTTCAAAGTTCTGCTGTTTTTGTACAGCTGCTTGACAAACATCTGTGGCATCTAACCTCTTATATTTATAATTGAATAAATATTATAAGTAATTATATAAAGACTATATGTATATGAATATTATATTGATGTGTGAATTTTATATGAATACAATAAGATAAAGAAATTTATCTTATATTATATTCTCAATATAATTTATTTTTGGTTCTCACACAGTTTATAATGAATTCCAATTGTGTTAATATTCCGTTACTAAACTTTTATATATTCTATGTGTAGCTATTATTCCTTCTGTTGTATTTCAGTCTTAAATGTCTGTTGCCTTTAAAGGGTTAAAGCTAAATCTCCTTCTTCCCACTTTTTTTTTCACATTTCCTGATTTTAGTGTTTCTGCTTTGCTCTAGCTTGACTTGTTTGTCGAACCGCACCTCAGATATTTTCTGCTTTAAACTGGTAAGTAGCCGTTTTTATGGTGGACTAACTCTCAGCTACTTTTTGCTCTCAGTGCTGCCCTGGAAAAAAAACTCTGGCCCATTAAAAAAAAACTGGAAATTTTTCAGCTGTTTGTGTGAGAAGTTGTATTAAACAGTTAAGGGTTTCCTGTCTGTACATAGATTACCAGTGTAACTCATCAAATACTTGAGCATTTGGCAGGATCCTGGATCTTGCTTTTAAGCGGTTGTTTATTTTGATGTCACACCAAAATCCATAGTTAAGTTAAATTCAAGTTAAATCTATTTGAGCAGATTTATTTAGAAAAAGAATAAGTGACAGACTTAAACAGTAACAAAGACCTCCCCACACGCACATATTTTCAGTTCCTCTTATATTGGCTCTTAGCCAGTGGTTTCATTACCACTTTCTTCTTCATTTACATCATATTTGAGACAGATTAACTGCTGGGGGAATATGTTTTCTATGTAGAGTCACTTTATTCTATGTAGAGGATAAAGTGCAATTTATTTCTCTCTTGAATGTATTCATGTTAAATCAGGAGTGTCCAACTCCAGGCCTCAAGGGCCGGTGTACTGCAGGGTTTTGATATCACCCTGGGTCAACACACCTGAATCAAATGATTAGTTCATTACCAGGCCTCTGGAGAAGTTCAAGATATGTTGAGGAGGTAATTTAGTCATTTAAATCAGCTGTTTTGCATCTAAAACCTGCAGGACACCGGCCCTTGAGGCCTGGAGTTGGACACCCCTATTTTAAATGAAATGCCCCTTTAGGATTGGTTAGAAGCTGTCAACACCACCCCTTTCATATGAATGCTTAAGGCGGGGGTGTCAAACTCCAGTCCTTGAGGGTCAGTATCTTGCTAGTTTTTGAGATATCCCTGCCCCACCTGCTGCTGATTACCTGGATCAGGGCCCTATTTCAGGAAGCCGGTTTAGAAAACTCAGAGTGAAAAACGATACTCAGGGTTGAGTAACCCCGAACTGTCCAACTCGGAATATTCGGTTTCAGAAAGGCTGATAACAATTAGTTCAGTCAACGCGGAGTTGCTTTAACCCCAAGTTAAGCGCGCGCACGAGGATACATAAAGCCCTGATTAGTGGAGCACAGATTAAGCGAGTCACCATGGAGACGGAGGGAAAGAAGGCGCGGTCAATGTATGTCACAGCGCTTGAGGCCGAAATTCTGATGGCAGTATAGGGCTTTGGAGCGTGATGTCATGGGGGTGGGCGATAACATGCAAATTTTGCGGAAAAAATGTAACACAGCCTCAGCTGCAAAAGAAAGGGAGCATGCATGGCAAAACATAGCCAACAGAGTCAATGCGTGAGTGTTAATTTAAACATTGATCTAGGGATTTCCACCCATTTAACACGTTATTTTATTATATTATATTTTATTTTATTTTTTATTTCATACATTTTATTTTGTGATGTGATGTGAGCGCAGGTGCAACCCAACAGGCCCCAAACGTTCCTGGCAGCAAGTAAAAATGAAATATAAAAATATAGTCCAAACAGGTAAGGTGTAATTGTATTATGAGCCATAGTGCTTGGTCTGTTTGTCCGATGTAAATCAATTGCAGTTAGAGGCTACATTAATTTCCCCTCTGTAAGCACTTATTGAAATTATCTGAGCACATTACAAGTACATATTTGCTTACTCTGTATGCTCAAATGTGACCCGTTATAGCCAACAGCAAAAAAGCGGAGGCCCGAAAAACAGGTGGGGGTCCTCCACCACCACCACTCACAGAGGCTGAGCAGTTGGCTTCCACATTTGTGATAATGTTGGCAGCATCACATATGATCTTCACAGTGCAGAGAACACAAATTAGCATCCATTACTATAATGAAATAATTTGTTAGTTTGAAATGCTACAGGGAGCTATGTACCTGTACATTAATGCTGTGGAAAGACTTCCTGTTCACATAGTCTCCTTCATTTACTGAAGGAGCAATGATTGGAATGTGAGTGCCATCTATACAGCCAATCACGCCTGGGAACCGTGGGAATAAATGTAAAATTTAAGTAGTAGTTCAAATATCACCACATCATGAATTAAGTTTTGTTCATCCTGCTACCTGCAATTTTGTGGCATCCCTCTTTGATAAATCTTGTGGGTCTATGACCGGGGAACACCACAAACGCGTACAGGAGACGTTTCAGTGCAACTGTAACATTCCTGACTGCCCGACAGACGGTAGCCTTGGAAACGTGCTCAGCGTCACCAATATTATACAGAAAGCTCCCGTTTGCAAGAAACCGAAGTGCAATACAAATAATATGTACAGAACTGAGAGGATGTCCGCGATGTGTCACATGAGCAATATTAGGCCTGAGGATGTTATTCAAATAAATTATAGATTGTGCTGAAAAACGGTAACGTTCACACAGGTAATCATCAGGAAATGATAAAATGTCCAAACGCGCTCTAATCACTCTCTCCCGGTGGAGAGCTCTGCGGAGAATTTGGGCTTCAACATCTACTGGCTCTTCAAGGAAGGGACACGCCATGTCTGACACTTCCTACAGTCAGGTTTCCGACAAAGAGGCGGAGAAAGTCAGGGTTAGTTGAAGTAAACCTGCTAGGGGGCAGGTTAGCTTCACGGAGTGTGTTGTCATAGTAACTCGCTCAGAATTAATCTAAACTCGCTTTGTGAAACCGAAAACCCAGAGTTTTCGTTAACTCAGGGTATACTTACTCAGAGTTTGCACTAAACCGGCTTCCTGAAATAGGGCCCAGTTCACAATCAATTCTACCCCCAGGTCAAAAATATGTATAAGAAAATTGGTCTAATATAATATCATTTATAAACATACCTGTCCAGCTGTCCAGCGATTAATTGCATAAGTACATGGATGCGGGACCTCACAGCAGAAGCATACTACATAATCTGTTGTACACACATATATATTTATTATGTATTTTTCACTTACTGTATTTACCAAGATCAAAAAGTCACAAGTAAAGAAAGGCCACACTATGGTGCATGTTTAAACAAGGAAAGTTTATTGATCAAAATTATTTATTAAACAAATAAAAAGTTTTTCAACCAAAAAGATAGATGTTCAAAGCAACACAACTGTGGCCCAATATCAAACAGAATTGTGAACCCCACTCTGTAGAGTGGGCAATCATAATGAAGCAGTTTGTTTTATTTTGTGGATTTAAGCTGCTCTTCATAATTTTGGCCTCCAGATGTCACCAGAGAGGACTGTGTTTAAATGTTTCAAGTAACGAACCCTTTTTCAATATAGGCTTCAATGCTTCAGAAAGCTTCATTTGGCCATCACTAGCAGGAGGCAAAGATAAACTCAAAAACACTCAGCTGTATTGCTGGAAGCAAGGAAATGCAGGAAACTAAATTAAACTGGCCAATAAGCAAACAGCACACACAGTGAGGGATGGAGGAGATGACAACACTGAACAAAGGAACACACAGGGCTTAAATACACAGAGGGATAAAGAGGGAACGAGACACAGGCGGAGAACACAGCTGGGAGTAATCAAACATGACGAGACCAAGGGGAAGCAAAACTAAAAACATTAACATGGGACCCAGACTGTCAAAGTAAAACAGGAAACATAACAGCAGACCTGACACTGAGACAGAGACAGGGAAGGTATAGAAACAAAACCTAATACTGGAAATTAGGAGATACTAAAGAACTTAGGGAGCTAGAAATACAGAAACAAATGGTAAATAGCCTGTATTTGTATAGAATAGAATAGAATAGAATAATCCTTTAATTGTCCCACAAGGGGAAATTTGGTTGTAACAGCAGCCAGAAAGACACATATACAAACAAACAGTACACAGAACATAAACATACAAAATTTTTCTTACATATTCACATTAAGGACAATGGTTACTATAAACAGAGTACTGTACAGTTATTAAATTAAATAAAAATAACTACAGATAAGAGGCAAACCAGGTTGCAGTGCGAATCTGTTGATTATATAGCGCTTTACTTAGTCCCTATGGACCCCAAAGTACTTTACACTACATTTTCATTCACCTATTCCAATCAGAGACATGATCAAATAACAAAATGGTCATCAGAAATCTACAAAGAACATGACGCATATAACAGCAACAAAATCCTTTATCTGGTTGTCATGGTCCTGGGTCATTTGACCCTGTGTTTTGTGTTCCTGTATTTTCATGTCATTTTGTATTATGGTTTATGTTCAGGCTCATTTATAGTCTGCCTCTCTAGTTTATTTTCTGTTCCTCAGTTTAGTTAGTTCTGTGTGTTAGTTTAGTTTTGTTCTTGTTTCCAGCAATAAAGCTGTTTTCAGTTTACTTTTCGCCTGCCTGATGAGTCTGTGTTTGGGTCCAATCCTGCTTGCTCAAAACACAGTTCATGACCAGTTTTGGACAAGTTACTTTGAAAAAGCAATTAATTATAGTTACTAGTTATGTCTTCAAAAAAGTAACTGAGTTAGTAACTGAGTTACAAGATTCTAAAAGTAATTAATTACTTGAAAAGTAACTATTGCGTTACTTTAAAAAAAAACGTTTAACCCTCTGGGGTCTAGGGTATAAGTGGCCATTTTTAACTACTTTTGATTTTACTAAATTTCACCTTTAAAAACTATTTACTTTGCCTTGTTTGGTATCATTATTTTCAGGACAACCTCACGTGTCGGAATTTACAGTTATGTTTTTCATTTTGACATACTGTATTAACATAATTAATTTAAAATTAGACAAAAAAACATAAACTTTGAGTAGAAAAAGTTATATTTTTTACTGTAACAACCACAAACATGTTTAGTAGCTAGCGGGTACTAGCTTAACTCTCAATCCTGCTGTTAGGTTAAGGAAAAACAGTATGTACAGTGGGGCAAAAAAGTATTTAGTCAGCCACCGATTGTGCAAGTTCCCCCACTTAAAATGATGACAGAGGTCAGTAATTTGCACCAGAGGTACACTTCAACTGTGAGAGACAGCATGTGAAAAAAAAAATCCATGAATTCACATGGTAGGATTTGTAAAGAATTTATTCGTAAATCAGGGTGGAAAATAAGTATTTGGTCACCTCAAACATGGAAAATCTCTGGCTCTCACAGACCTGTAACGTCTTCTGTAAGACGCTTTTCTGTCCCCCACTCGTTACCTGTATGAATGGCACCTGTTTGAACTCATCATCTGTATAAAAGACACCTGTCCACAGCCTCAAACAGTCAGACTCCAAACTCCGCCATGGCCAAGACCAAAGAGCTTTCGAAGGACACCAGGAAAAGTATTGTAAATGGTAAATGGCCTGTATTTGTATAGCGCTTTTCTAGTCCCTAAGGACCCCAAAGCGCTTTACACAACCTGTCATCCACCCATTCACACACACATTGGTGATGGCAAGCTACATTGTAGCCACAGCCGCCCTGGGGCGCACTGACAGAGGCGAGGCTGCCGAACACTGGCGCCACCGGGCCCTCTGACCACCACCAGTAGGCAACGGGTGAAGTGTCTTGCCCAAGGACACAACGACCGAGACTGTCCGAGCCGGGGCTCGAACCGGCAACCTTCCGATTACAAGGCGAACTCCCAACTCTTGAGCCACGATCGCCCCTTGTAGACCTGCACCAGACTGGGAAGAGTGAATCTACAATAGGCAAGCAGCTTGGTGTGAAAAAATCAACTGTGGGAGCAATCATCAGAAAATGGAAGACATACAAGACCACTGATAATCTCCCTCGATCTGGGGCTCCACGCAAGATCTCATCCCGTGGGGTCAAAATGATCATGAGAACGGTGAGCAAAGATCCCAGAACCACACGGGGGGACCTGGTGAATGACCTGCAGAGAGCTGGGACCAAAGTAACAAAGGTCACCATCAGTAACACACTACAACGGCAGGGAATCAAATCCCGCAGTGCCAGACGTGTTCCGCTGCTGAAGCCAGTGCATGTCCAGGCCCGTCTGAAGTTTGCCAGAGAGCACATGGATGATACAGCAGAGGATTGGGAGAATGTCATGTGGTCAGATGAAACCAAAGTAGAACTTTTTGGTATAAACTCAACTCGTCGTGTTTGGAGGAAGAAGAATACTGAGTTGCATCCCAAGAACACCATACCTACTGTGAAGCATGGGGGTGGAAACATCATGCTATGGGGCTGTTTTTCTGCCAAGGGGACAGGACGACTGATCCGTGTTAAGGACAGAATGAATGGGGCCATGTATCGTGAGATTTTGAGCCAAAACCTCCTTCCATCAGTGAGAACTTTGAAGATGAAACGAGGCTGGGTCTTCCAACATGACAATGATCCAAAACACACCGCCCGGGCAACAAAGGAGTGGCTCCGTAAGAAGCATTTGAAAGTCCTGGAGTGGCCTAGCCAGTCTCCAGACCTCAACCCCATAGAAAATCTGTGGCGGGAGTTGAAAGTCCGTGTTGCTCGGCGACAGCCCCAAAACATCACTGCTCTCGAGAAGATCTGCATGGAGGAATGGGCCAAAATACCAGCTACTGTGTGTGCAAACCTGGTAAAGACCTATAGTAAACGTTTGACCTCTGTTATTGCCAACAAAGGTTATGTTACAAAGTATTGAGTTGTATTTTTGTTATTGACCAAATACTTATTTTCCACCCTGATTTACGAATAAATTCTTTACAAATCCTACCATGTGGATTCATGGATTTTTTTTTTCACATTCTGTCTCTCACAGTTGAAGTGTACCTCTGGTGCAAATTACTGACCTCTGTCATCATTTTAGGTGGGGGAACTTGCACAATCGGTGGCTGACTAAATACTTTTTTGCCCCACTGTATATCTGTTGTATTGAAACGTTTTCATGTGTTATTTTTATTTACCACTGCTGTTAATTAACAATGAAGAGACTATATTGATTCTGCTGCTTCAAAGGAGTAGCGTGGACTAGATCTATGGACTTTATTAATCTTGATTTCAAACTTCTCCGAGAAACAGACCTCGCTCAGCAGGCCTGAGTTTGCTGCTTTCTGGAAGCTCTTCTGAGTAAACCCACAGACTATTATACTCTGGCTTTACAGCTTTAAGAAACAACAGACAGTTAATCTTCATATTCAAGAAATTAGCTTTAGCAAAAATTAGCATTAGCTACCAGCAGCTGCTAGCTCGCCAGTTAAAATAAAAGAAGAAAGGACCCCTGGACTGGAATGGTTGGTTAAAATAAATATTTTATTGGAGTCTCACCAGTAACACAAACTAAAGACAGTATGCCACCCAAGAAAGGCCCAACACCAGAGGAGGTCGAGGATATAAAAACCTCCCTTGGAGCAGTCAGGGCGCAGCAGGAGCTGCTTCTGGGGCTTTTGGAGGAGGTAAAACAGCTACGCCTCCAAAATGCCGAGAAGGACAGACGAATTATGGATCTCGAGCGGCGGGTGGATGAGCTGGAGCAGTACACCCGTACGAACGACGTGGTCATTAGCGGTATAAAAATCAAGCCCGGGAGCGTTGGGGAGCCCAGCGACGAGGAGACCCGCTCGGTGGAGCAACAGGTGGCCTCCTTCCTCCAAAGCAAGGGGATAGAGATGGACCTGGAGCAAGTAGAAGCATGTCACCCACTGCCCAGGAGGAGCGACAGACCGCCGGCCGTCATTATGAGATTCGTCAATCGGAAGAACAAGGTCGCACTGCTGAAACAAGGACGCAAACTGAAAGGCACGGATGTTTTCATTAATGAGCATCTGACACGAAAAAACGCAGACATCGCGAGGAAGGCAAGGCAACTGAAGAAGAACGGTAAAATACAACATACGTGGGTAACAAACTGTAAAATTTTCATTAAGCTAAAGGGGACACCAGAAGAGGCAAAAGTACTGATAGTGAGGAACATGGAGGATCTGGACAAGTACAACTGACACTAATGTATCGAGGCAATATATAACTCTAATGACAATCAAATGATAAATACACCAACATCTCTAATTACACCAGGAAATGACATGGACACGTTGAAATCAATTCTCCAACAGAAAGTAATTGATCTAGATTGTGAATATAAGGAGCATAATATAATAGACCCAGAAATAGATTCTGAAAGTAATGTTCTTTCTTCTTTTGTTAAAAATTGTAATTATTTCACACAGGAACAATATGAAAAAAAAATCAACCTAGACGGGAAGCTCTCATTAATTCACTTTAACAGCAGAAGTACTCTAATTTTGATTTCATTAAGGACTACTTGCAACAATTTTCTCGCCCCTTCAGTGTTATAGCCACCACTGAAACTTGGTTCAACGTTGATAAAGGAATAGATTTCTGTTTGAGTGGATATGATTTAAAATACATGAATAGATTAAATAGGGCGGGCGGCGGGGTTGCTATATATGTTCATAACTCTATAAAATATAATGTTGTAACAACTATGTCTATGGCTATTGATGGAATTTTGGAATGTTTGACTATTGAGATCATGAATGAAAAAAAGAGAAATGTTATAATAAGTTGCATATATCGGACACCCAGTTCAAGTATTGACACTTTTTATGAATGGATAGAAAAAATGTTTGCTTCGGTGAACCAAAAATTACTATTCATCTGTGGTGATTTTAATATTGATTTGCTAAATCCAACAAGGTTAAAAGCCATTGATGACTTTACTGACACGATGTACAGCTTATCACTATATCCAACAATAACAAAGCCAAGCAGAATAACATCACATAGCGCCACTATTATTGACAACATTTTTACTAATGTCATGGATTTCCAAATTAATAGTGGCCTGCTTGTCTGTGATATAACTGACCACTTACCAGTTTTTACTTTGTGTGACTGTGATTTAAAAAAAATAGATACCAAGATTACGATAGCAAAGCGAACAATAAATTAAGAAGCAATTCATGCCTTCAATTTCGATTTAGAACAACAAGATTGGAGTTCGGTGTATGAAGAGTCAGATGTGGACAAGGCTTATGATAATTTCCTAGATATATTCATTATGTTGTACAATAAACATTGTCCTGTAAATGAACACAAGACAAAGAAAAAAAAGATAAAAAGTCCTTGGTTCACAAAAGGAATTATCAATGCTTGCAAAAAGAAAAACAATCTGTATAAACAGTTCATCAAAGTAAAAACAAAAGAAGTGGAACAAAGATATAAAGCATATAGAAATAAATTGACTGATATTATAAGAACAAGTAAACAACTTTATTATAGAAGAAGATTATATGAAAATAAAAACAATATAAAAGGAACTTGGGATGTGTTAAATAACTTAATTAAACAAGGATCTTCTGGAACATCATATCCTGAATGTTTCATTGATGCAAATGGTGAAAATCATAACATGAGTAACATTGTAGATGGGTTCAATAATTTTTTTATAAATGTTGGCCCTGAACTAGCAGCGGACATCCCGTGTCAAAAAAATGAAAATATCAGTAATATAAAATCAAATCCCTTTTCACTGTTCCTCTCAGCTACAAATGAGCAAGAAGTAATAAATATCACATTAAAATGTAAAAGTAAGTCTTCAATGGATTATCATGACATAAATATGTCTGTAGTTAAACAGGTTATTCTGAATATTGCTAGTCCCTTAACATATGTCTGTAATTTATCATTTCAGTCCGGTTGTTTTCCAAAAAAAAAATGAAAATTGCGAAGGTAATACCACTATACAAAAGTAATGACAAACACAGTTTTACCAATTATAGGCCTATTTCTCTACTGCCTCAATTCTCAAAAATTTTAGAAAAACTTTTTAATTCAAGATTAGAAAAATTCCTTGAAAAACATCAAATAATAAATGTTGGTCAGTATGGTTTCAGAACGCAAAGAACCACTTCAATGGCGATAATTGAGGCAGTAGAAGAAATTACCAATGCACTGGATAAAAATAAATATGCAGTTGGTATTTTTGTTGATCTCAAAAAGGCCTTCGACACAATCAATCACTCAATTTTATTGGATAAATTGGAAATATATGGTATTCGAGGGAAAGCTGGTAACTGGTTAAAAAGTTACCTAACGGGTCGGGAACAATATGTTAGCATAGGGCATTACCACTCAGAGAAACTTGGTATTACATGTGGTGTTCCCCAAGGGTCAGTGTTGGGACCAAAACTTTTCAATGTATACATAAATGATATTTTTGATTTTTCTCAATTACTTAAGCTCATACTGTTCGCAGATGACACCAATATATTTTTCAGTAGCGATGATTATACTGATCTTGTAATGACCGTAAACAGGGAGCTAAAATTAATAAAAAAAAATGGATGGATATAAATAAATTATCATTAAATATAAATAAAACTAAAGCAATGTTTTTCGGTAATTTAAAATATAATATAGAATTACCAATTATCATTGAAGGTGTACCAATTGATAATGTGAGTGAAAACAAATTTTTGGGAGTCGTAATTGATAACAAAATTTCATGGAAACCACACGTCAGACACATAAAATCCAAAATTTCCAGAAGCCTCGCAGTTTTGAACAAAGTGAAACCATACCTTGATAAAGATGCACTTCGTACTCTGTACTGTACCCTGGTTCTTCCATATATTACATATTGTGTGGAAGTGTGGGGAAACACATATAAAAATACAACTAATCCATTAGTCACAGTATAGAAACGAGCACTGCAAATCTGGAACAGTCTGAGTTTACAACTGAAACAATGCAAAAATATTCATAGATTTAAATTCCTCTACAAACAGTTGGTCTGGTCACAGTATACTCAATGATGGTTTTAGTGTGCTCTGTAACGTCTGTTCTCTTACCATTGCTGGTATGGATTCCAAAAAAAAAAAAAGTGTGTGCGTATGTATGTATATGTGTGTGTAGATATATATGTATGTATGTATATGCACGTGTGTTTGTCACTATGTAATTATTATTGCCTGTTACCTGTGGTAACGCAATTTATAATTATTATATATTCTGTATTTAGTTATGATGGTTCTAATTGTTGTTGCGAGCTGCCGTTGAGAAGCTTGCATGTGCCCGGGGCTGTTGATGGTTTGTTTGGTTGTAACGATGGGCGTAGCTGTGGGAAGCTTATTGTTTTTTGTTGATGAGTGAGTATAGGGGTGGGATTTAATAAGTTCTCTTCATCCCACTCCTTTTCAGGTAATTTTTGTTTTTTGTTTTGTGCACTTTATGTTCAATATATGTATTTTGTTGTGCCTGAAATGAATAAATAAATGAATGAATGAAATGATGATTGTTGATAGCTACATTGCCATGTAATGAAAACCCTTTTGAATTTGATTAGTTGTACAACATTAGAAATAGAACTTGAAATTGAAACAGATTTTGTTCATGCTTTACACCTTCAACAGAAGTGTTATTAGTTAAGTGTAAACAATGTTCATTTGAAGTAATTCTGACCTCACTCTTAGGTCAGGTTTTTTTGGGAGCTGAGACTCCACGGAGAACTTTAGATTACGGACTTTGTGGAAATCCGTAGAAGAGGAATGATCTTCCATTGCAATGGATGGTGAGCCACAGCCCATATGGAACTGAATCTTGAAGTCTGGTTGCCTGGATTGTAACAGGACGAACTGTGTAAACCATACATCGATCGTGGACTGAACTCACACCAATAAACCGCCAGATCACCAAACAGGCCTGAACTGGATTCTATTGACACTTTAAAAGACCCGGGTCTGACATTATTTTCTTTTTTTTTCTTTTTTTTTAACAATAATAACCAGAATTGTGTGTGCGCGCACAGTTTTGGTTATTATTGTTAAATTCAATACAGTGCACAAATTCAAATACAATTGAATAATTGCTTCATCATTTGTGGTTGTGTTTTCATTGTGGTTACCCATCCTCTAGGCTCCTGCTGTTCCTGAAGTCTTCTGATTTGCCCATTGTTTATATATTTTGTTACATGCTGGTTACAGTGTAAAAGTGGCCAGCCAGCCAGGAGCCTTGAATTAATCGGTAACGATAGTGAAGCGTATTTTGTGTAAGGGAATTTTTGGTAAAACCCTTTGTCTCACTAAAAGATGGAGTTTGTTGAAAAATTAGGTATTAAGGTCCCAAATGCTGTCATAGTGCATGGGGTAACAGGATCAGAAAAGGATGAAGAGATTTTTGACTTCTTAAAGCAGTATGGCTCTATTAGTAGGGTCCTCACCATTGATGATCAAGTATCTGAATTCAACAAGGATCAGATAGTGGAGTATAACTCGGGAGTAGCAGTACAAGCATTAGGACCCTTGTTGCCTTATGTCCACCCCTCAGCTGCAAATCCTAATGTAGTACTTTCTGTACATGCTTTGACAAATGTTTATTCCCAGAGATTTGGGGGTAGTGTCACAGATACTTACCTTAGTGAACTGTGAGGAATAGCCAAGCTAAGTGGGAAGGATTTTGAAGAGGTACTGAGAGAGGTGATGACAAAAATTGAAAAATCTGTGGGTGCTGCTGAAGAAAGTGCTGCACTCAGTCATGAAGGTGATTCAGAGGAAACTGATCATACCGACAGGCCCAGTCAGATCTTTAGAGCATGTTCAACAATTCTGCTTTTCCTGTCTCAGAGAGTTCAGACTGCAGAGATATAAAGCTGACAATTATTTCCAAATGAGTTATATTTAATTTGATGGAATATTTTTCTTTCTTTTTTTTGTTTTTTTTTTATAGTATTTATTAGGATGCAGAAACAGAGAGCAGACCACTCTAGCTGTGTGTCCATGAAAAGTGAGAAGTCTATGGATAAGCCTGTTGTGTTTAAAGATGAACAACATCCTGATGTACGGTAAGCATTAAATATATATTGATTGATTGAATCTTTATTTTGAACATGTTGAAAAAGTATAAAAAAAATAGAATTGAAAGAGACAAATGAACAAAGCAAACAAAAGGAAAACGAGCAACCACAACTCCAAATAACGTCCATGTTCAAAAAGGAGCAGGAAGAAGCATAAGCTTATTTAATCCCACCCCTTTTCCACTATCTAGTATCAATAGACTACAGAAATACCTCCTTGCAATTACATTATATGTTATGTGTAATTTTTTTTTTTTTAAATATATACACATATATGTTTCTATCTATCCATACCTACGTATATACACACATACGCACATATACACATTTTCAATAACCCCATTAACACCTGAAGGATACACAACCTACAATTTTATATATATATATATATATATATATATATATGCTGTTCTGCATAGGCCTGAACCCCCTCAGTGAGATCATTAACAAGACTGGCTACGGATACTGACTACGGAACGGAGCAGTTGTCAGCCACCTCCTGTACATGGATGACATCAAGCTGTATGCCAAGAGTGAACGAGACATCGATTCACTGATCCACACTACCAGGCTATACAGCAATGACATTGGAATGTCGTTCGGACTGGAGAAGTGTAGTCGGATGGTAACAAAGAGAGGGAAGGTAGTCAGAACTGAGGGGATTGAACTACCAGAAGGCAACATTGCAGACATAGAGGACAGTTACAAGTACTTGGGGATCCCGCAGGCGAATGGGAACCATGAAGAGGCCGCTAGAAAAGCTGCAACCACCAAGTACCTGCAGAGGGTCAGGCAAGTCCTGAGGAGTCAGCTGAATGGTAAGAACAAGATCCGGGCCATCAACACGTACGCCCTGCCCGTGATCAGGTACCCTGCTGGGGTAATAGGCTGGCCAAAGGAGGAGATAGAAGCCACTGACATAAAGACAAGAAAGCTCCTTACCATGCATGGAGGGTTTCACCCCAAGTCCAGCACCCTGAGGCTGTACGCTAAGCGGAAGGAAGGGGGCCGGGGACTGGTGAGTGTCAGCACCACAGTCCAGGATGAGACAACAAACATCCAAGAATACATTGGGAAGATGGCCCCAACTGACCGAGTGCTCAGTGAATACCTCAGGCAGCAGAAACCCAAGAAAGAGGAGGGAGACGAGGAACCATCATGGAAGGACAGAGCCCTGCACGGTATGTACCACCGGCAGATAGAGGAGGTGGCTGATATCCAGAAATCCTACCAGTGGCTGGACAAAGCTGGACTGAAAGACAGCACAGAGGCACTAATCATGGCAGCACAAGAACAAGCTCTGAGCACAAGATCCATAGAGGCTGGGGTCTATCACACCAGGCAAGACCCCAGGTGCAGGCTGTGTAAAGATGCCCCAGAGACAATCCAGCACATAACAGCAGGGTGCAAGATGCTAGCAGGCAAGGCATACATGGAACGCCATAACCAAGTGGCCGGCATAGTGTACAGGAACATCTGTGCCGAGTATAACCTGGAAGTCCCGAGGTCAAAATGGGAGATGCCCCCAAGGGTGGTGGAGAATGACCGAGCTAAGATCCTGTGGGACTTCCAGATACAGACGGACAAAATGGTGGTGGCTAACCAACCGGACATAGTGGTGGTAGACAAACAGAAGAAGACGGCCGTAGTGATTGATGTAGCGGTTCCGAATGACAGCAATATCAGGAAGAAGGAACACGAGAAGCTGGAGAAATACCAAGGGCTCAGAGAAGAGCTCGAGAGGATGTGGAGGGTGAAGGTAACGGTGGTCCCCGTGGTAATCGGAGCACTAGGTGCGGTGACTCCCAAGATAGGCGAGTGGCTCCAGCAGATCCCGGGAACAACATCGGAGATCTCTGTCCAGAAGAGCGCAGTCCTGGGAACAGCTAAGATACTGCGCAGGACCCTCAAGCTCCCAGGCCTCTGGTAGAGGACCCGAGCTTGAAGGATAAACCGCCCGCAGGGGCGTGCTGGGTGTTTTTTTTTTTTTATATACCCATACCAACAAACCCGTGCATGCGCACACACATGAAAATATTAGACAAGAACACCCTATCAAATCTCTACCTTTTCCCTGTACCCTGTATATAAAAAGTTTACCTTGATTAGAGCAGGGATATAAAACAAAATGTTGAGTAAGCAGGATAAGTAGTGTGGCGGCCAGAGATGGGCAGTAATGCGTTATTTGTAACGGGTTTCTGTAATCTGATTACTTTTTTTCAAGTAACGAGTAAAGTAAGGGATTACTATTGCAAAAACGGTAATTAGATTACCGTTACTTTTCCGTAGGAACGCTACATTACTGCATTACTAATTTTTTTTGCGAGAATGTCTCATGACAGTGAGGTAAGCGAGTGCGACAACAGCTGTGTGCAGATCAACAATGGATAATATATCGAGTGCGGGAGAGAGTATGAGCGTGCAGCGTTTAAAGCGTGGAAGTACTGACCTTACTTTAAGTTTGATTCCATAAAAATTGACAAAAACATTAGCGTCCGTTGTGCGTGGGAAGAAAACTTCTTTTTACAGCGAAAAAAACCCCTAAACTTCCAAGCAAGCACTGAGTGCGCTACGACGTAATGGGAAACTCACAGAGAAACTCGCGGATTCTTCAACTGACCGCTGCAGCACACCTGCACCAGGGCAAACCTCTGCCTACCCCACTCCTGCTTTACAGGTGAAAATAGAGCAACAGGACCGCTAGTCTTTGACTTTATTTATTTTCTGCTTTGTTTTATGTACATCTGTTTGAAAGAGTGTAAACACAAAAAATATTTTATTTTATGTGCTGAAATGTGCAGAAAATAGGTTTAAATGTTAAACAAATTTCTTCCAGTCAGAGAATTTTGCATATAATTAAATTTTTGCTTGATGCATAAAGTTAAAACATTAAAACTAATAAAACAAGTTTTAAAAAGAGACTTTTCCATTTGATTACATTTTGTATGATGGATTATGTAGAAAAAGTAGAATTGGGCTGAAAGATCTATCGCTTTATCACCTATTCAGGTTGTAAATCGTGTTTTTAAAAAGTAACTAAGTAATTAATTACTTTTGAAAATAAGTAATCAGTAAAGTAACAGGATTACTTTTTGGGGGAAATAATCAGTAATTAGTTACTGATTACTTTTTTCAAGTAACTTGACCAACACTGGTGGCGGCTTAGTGTGTTATCAATGGCATACGTGGTGACTCTAGTTCCAGCTGCCTTCAGATCATTAGCATTCTCCTCCTGAGTAGTTTTGAGCTCATCCACCACCTTTCTCCTAATCATCCTCAATGAGGCAAGATCTTGAATGGAGCTCCAGACTAACGGGGACTGATGGGAGGATTCTGGGTCACCTGATCTAGGACTAACTCTATGCTTTATCAAAATTGAACGTTTTCATCCTATTCTTAAAAGTAGTCAGGGTGTCTGTCAGCTCCCAAACTGGCAGCTGGTTCCACAGAAGAAGGGCCTGAAAGGTGAAGACTGCCTCCTATCGTTCCTATAAATACTGTACGGAACCATATGTACTGTAAGACGGCAGTACATGTGGTCACTTTGGCGTGACATGTCACCCCAAAGTGTGGTTTTTTTTGGCGGGGTGACGTGCTACTGTGAACTCTTTAAGATAAGACGGGGCCTGATTATTCAAGGCCTTGTTTGTAAGGAGTAGAATTTTAAATTTGATTATAGATTTAAAAGGATGTGACTGAAAAGAAGCTAATATGCGAGATGTGTTCTCAAGGTCAAGTTTTTTGCATCTACATTTTGCTCTTCCCGCCAATTGGAGTGAAGTAGCAAGTGCAGAAAGGATTTTTGGTTTTCAGTCACACATCACCAACTGTTAGTGTCCCCTCCTTTATAGCCTGGTTGTAGCTGATAGTGTTTTCCCCTCAAGTGAGGAAACAAGTATTTTGTGTCCACCTTTAACGGGAAAAGTTTTCTTGCATATTTTGAAAAAATATTGCTTTGTTGTAAATCTGACCTCTTGTAGTTCCCTACTAGGTCGTCATTGGAGACTAGCATGAGGCATGCCTAAATATTTATACCAATATTATAACAGTTAATATGATATTTCATCTCTAAACAGCTACCTAACATGTCTAACCTTATGATCCATCATGGTGTGGAACCTTTTCAGTAGGCTTCTGATGGCTGTACTCTGCATAATGCTCTGCAGATCAATACTCTGGATGCGGCAAAGCCTCTATGCCCTTGCACACTGCAAGCTCTACTTTCTTCTGATAATGATCCAGCAGCTCCTTATATTTCCTGTACATAGCTCTGTTATGTTTTGTTCTTCCTTTGAAGGGTAAACGGCAGTAGCTTTGCACATCCTCATGTCTAGAGAACTTAAACATTATGTTTTTTTCCATAGCCTTCTGCAGAAGGGCTCAAATGTTTCCTGCCGTCTGTCTGCTTCGCAGGATCATAAACAGTTAAACTTCATATTTAGGGTGGGTATATATCGAAATGTACTTTTCAGCTCTTAAAATTGTTCATATTTCTCTGTTTAGACTTGCAGGTTTTTAGACTCTACACTCAGTTTGTCTTTCATTTCCAGGTGCTCAAGTCAGAAATCTTTACTTTCATTGGGAAAGAGTTAAAGAAGATCCAAAGGGTTCTGAGCTCAGATTGTCCAGAAGACTTGGAAAATCAGTTAGAGGATGGGGATTTGTTGGAGGATGAGGATAAGGATGAGAGGCGGAGCACCAGAGATGCAGTTGTGAAGATCACAATGTACTTTCTGATGAGAATGAAGCAGGAGCGGTTGGCTGACTGTCTACAGAAAAGTAAGCAGATTTCTCTAAAGACTTAAGTTACTGGATACAGTGAATATTTATTAATCTGTCAGCAGATAGACCAACTTATGTTCAAACACTCATTCTTTAGTAGACTGAAACGTTAGACTATTTACAGAATAATTTATTAATAAATCTTATTTGGGATTTTTTTTTTCTTTTTTTTCAGAATTTTTGGCTGCGGTTTGTCAGCGTAAACTTAAATCTAAGCTGAAAAAGAAATTCCAGTGTGTATTTGAAGGGATTGCTAAAGCAGGAAACTCAACCTTTCTGAATCAGATCTACACAGAGCTCTACATTACGGAGGGAGGGACTGCAGAGGTCAATGATGAACATGAGGTCAGACAGATTGATTTGGCCTCCAGGAAACAAGACAGACCTGAAACAACAATCAGACAAGAAGATTTTTTTAAAGCCTCAACTGGAAAAGATGAACCAATCAGAACATTTCTTACAAAGGGAGTTGCTGGCATTGGTAAAACAGTATTAACACAGAAGTTCACTCTGGATTGGGCAGAAGAGAAAGCCAACCAGGACATCCAGTTCATATTTCCAATCACTTTTAGGGAGATAAATGTGCTGAAAGAGGAACGATTTAGCTTGGTGGAACTTGTTCATCACTTCTTTGCCGAAACCAAAGAAGCAGGAATCTACAGCTTTGAAGATTTCAAGATTGTATTTATCTTTGATGGTCTGGATGAGTGTCGACTTCCTCTGGATTTCCACAACACTGAAATCCTAACTGACCCAAGAAAGGCCGCCTCAATGGATGTGCTGCTGGTAAACCTCTTTAGGGGGAACCTCCTACCTAATGCTCACCTCTGGATAACCACACGACCTGCTGCAACCAGTCAGATCCCTCCTAGGTGTGTTGACATAATAACAGAGGTCAGAGGGTTCACTGACACACAGAAGGAGGAGTATTTCAGGAAGAGATTCAGAGATGAGGAACAAGCTAGCAGGATCATCTCTCACATCAAGACATCACGGAGCCTTCACATCATGTGCCATATCCCAGTCTTCTGCTGGATCACTGCTACAGTTCTGGAGGATGCACTAAAACCCAGAGAGGGAGGAGAGCTGCCGAAGACCCTGACTGATATGTACATCTATTTCTTGGTGGTTCAGGCCAAAATGAAGAAGGTCAAGTATGATGAAGGGGATGAAACAGATCCACACTGGAATCCAAAGACTAGGGCAATCATTGAGGCTCTGGGAAAACTGGCATATGAACAGCTGCAGAAAGGCAACTTGATTTTCTATGAATCAGACCTGAGAGAGTGTGGCATTGACATCAGAACAGCTTCAGTTTACTCAGGAGTGTTCACACAGATCTTTAAAGAAGAGAGAGGACTGTACCAAGACAAGGTTTTCTGCTTCATCCATCTGAGCATTCAGGAGTTTCTGGCTGCTCTTCATGTCCATCTGACTTTCTTCAACACTGGAGTCAATCTGCTGCAAGATCAAGTAACAACCTCCAATATGTCTGAAATAAGAGAATGTACAGAGACACACTTCTACCAAAGTGCTGTGAACATGGCCTTACAGAGTCCAAACGGACACCTGGACCTGTTTCTCCGCTTCCTCCTGGGTCTTTCCCTGCAGACCAATCAGACTCTCCTACAAGACCTCCCAACAGAAATAGGATGTAGTTTACAGACCAATCAGGAGGTAGTCCAGTATATCAAGGAGAAGCTCTGTGAGAATCTGTCTGCTGAAAGAATCATCAATATGTTCCACTGTCTGAATGAACTGAATGATCATTCTCTAGTGGAGGACATCCAACAGTCCCTGAGTTCAGGAAGTCTTTCCACAGATAAATTGTCTCCTGCTCAGTGGTCAGCTCTGGTCTTCATCTTGCTGTCATCAAAAAAAAATCTGGATGTGTTCGACCTAAAGAAATACTCTGCATCAGAGGAAGCTCTTTTGAGGCTCCTGCCAGTGGCCAAAGCCTCCATCAAAGCTGTGTAATTTCACAAATATATTTACTGATTCTGATTTCAATCCTTTGTACACCTTACACCTTAACGTTACAGTATATTTCTGTAAATCACTTTTACATTCATTAGTGCATTGAATACATACTCACCTGCTCTGGTCAGCTACTTTCCTAAAGTTCAGACCCAGCTTCACAGTAGGAATCTATACTGTGAAAAATCTCTTTATGGAATTGGGGGGGGGGGGGACATCGTCCACACAAACATTTAGCTGAGGATGAATTCAGTTTGATCAGATCCCATTTTCATCTTGTAGCAGCAAGTGATCAACTTCAAGATTTAGATTAAAAATGTGATAAAACTAGTTGGTGCTGTTTGACAAGAGCTGTATTATTGGAGCTTAACATATAACCTTTTTCACATCCAGAATAAATATGAGCCTGCTTCTGAAGTGTTCATAGCTTTTTCTACTATTTTGTAATTTACTTCTATTTACAAACCGTATATTGAATGTTAACAACTTATTCTAAGTGAAATGTATGAAAATTGAATTTAAACTTAACGAAAACATATTTTAAGACCACCGGTTTCCTGTAAATAAATGTAACAACACCAGAATAAATTGAATATGAATTTAGTAATGATGGTAATTAAATGCATAATGAGAAAACATGTAACAAAACAATGTGTAAAAAATAATCTTGTTGCTTATTGTCTCATCAGGATGAATGGCTGTAACTTGACAGAGAGAAGCTGTGAAGCTCTGTCCTCAGTTCTCGCCTCCCAGTCCTCCAGTCTAAGAGACCTGGACCTGAGCAACACCACCCTGCAGGATTCAGGAATGAAGCTTCTGTCTGAGGGACTGAAAAGTCCAAACTGTTTACTGGAAACTCTCAGGTCAGATCAAGTTGTAGTTAATTTTTTTAATGACTTCTTTGAGAACTTTTTAAAAAAAATTATATCTCTTATGTGCTGAACATAGATATGAAAATATCATGTCTGTTTGTTCCCCAACACTGCTGTTCAGTTAGCCACACCCTACCAAGCTAACAGGACGACAAGACAGACAGCAGCTCTGTCACCAACAAAACTCACTTCTCTTTTTTCAAGAGCGTATATTTTTTCAGAATCACAGGGTGGATGAAGCCCATCCTCGCTAACTTTGGAAAAGAGAGTCTAAGGAGCTTGGAAAGAAAAGCGTCTGGACTTCTTTGAGTTGCTTGAATACATTTCACCTCTCATCTGAGAAGCTTCTTCAGTTCTAAGGGTCAAATGGCTACAAAGGGTCATCCCCTATGTAGCCGGTGTATCAGAGAAACTCAGGAGGGTTCTCTCCAAGCACGACATCCCAGTGTACTTCAGACCCAGCAACACACTCAGACAAAAACTGGTTCACCCGAAAGACAAAACTCCTAAACACAAACTTAACAACGTGGTGTATGCTGTACAGTGCAGCGAGGAATGCCCAGACCTCTACATTGGAGAGACCAAACAGCCACTTCACAAGCGCATGGCACAACATAGAAGAGCCACCTCTACGGGACAAGACTCAGCAGTTCATCTGTATCTAAAGGACAAAGGTCACTCTTTCGAGGATGCCAACGTTCACATTTTGGACAGAGAGGACAGATGGGTTGAAAGAGGAGTGAAAGAAGCCATTTACGTCCACTGTGAGTGACCATCTTTGAACAGAGGTGGTGGTTTACGACACCATCTGTCTGCCATCTATAATCCAGTTTTGAGATCTCTTCCCAGACGCCTTAACGCCCACTCACATCCTGGGCCATCTGACCTCAGGAAATCACATGATAGGGTGGGGCCAGGTTTCACAATGAGCTCATCTGAAACCCTGGCTGATTGTGACCCACACCCGCTTTCACACCTTGGCTCATCTGATTAGGTAGAGGATCATCAGGTGGTCCTTTGTCCCTCTTTGGGGGGTAACTCCCACTGGGTTTAAATCTGGGACTCTCCACCATTTGACCCTTAGAACTGAAGAAGCTTCTCGGATGAGTGGTGAAACGTCTTCAAGCAACTCAAAGAAGTCCAGACGCTTTTCTTTCCAAGCTCCTTAGACTACGATGACCTGGATGACTGAGAACCTTCACAGACATTTTGGACAAGAGAGTGTGTACACCCTAAAAATGTCACAAATCTACCACAGGGGTAACACAGGCAAAATGACTATACTGTTATCGATACGTGTTGGATACACTGTGTATGTTAACGCAGGTAAACAGCAAGCCAAACTCAATTTAACTCAAAATAAAATATCCTTTAGCTCTTTGACATTGTGAAATAAATGCACAAAAGAAATAGTTAGTGATAGAAAACATGTATCAAAGTTAGTCTTAGCTGCTAAGTAATAATAAATAGTGGTTTTAACAATCCTCTGATATGCAAATTAGATCGCTAGCATCATTGCTATGGTAATAGACCATGCTCTAAGCAAAATCCGCTTCTGGGATAAGGCTAATTCCTGGTAGAAACACATTCACAAAACGATCTCTAAATCAGCTGTTATAAACATATAAGACAAACCAGAACATGTAATAAACTTACAGCCATTGCTTTCGATGGTGTATATAAAGATTCAGGCCACAGGAGATAAAGTTTAAACACAGATAGGCAGGTTTTCTGTACAATGCTTTTTCCCAACTGACTGCAGCTTCTGCTTCCCACAATGCATTGCGAACACAGATTACTCCTTCAAAATAAGATACAGAAAAACTAATGCTGACTGTATAGAATATATTTTTAACTAAATTACTCTCTTTTTTAATATAAATTACTACAGTTGAAATATGACATTTTTATCACTAAATTAT
This sequence comes from Rhamphochromis sp. 'chilingali', assembly GCF_963969265.1. Lineage (NCBI taxonomy): Eukaryota > Metazoa > Chordata > Actinopteri > Cichliformes > Cichlidae > Rhamphochromis > Rhamphochromis sp. 'chilingali'. The sequence goes on from NC_137931.1 coordinate 19,357,007, forward strand.
TATGAACCATTTTTAATCTTTTACTTGGGACAGAACACGACAATAATTCAGGCTCACATCTGCACCTACAGCCAATTTAAATTCACCAGTTATCCAAACATGTCCTATAAAGTTAAGTCAAGTTAAGTCAATTAATGTTGATTAACCACATTTTTTGCAAGGCTGAGTTTAATTACTGTCTTTGTCACTGCCAGACCTGTTAAATAAAGAATGTCTCCTTTTTGATTATTGTCTCATCAGGCTGAATGGCTGTAACTTGACAGAGAGAAGCTGTGAAGCTCTGTCCTCAGTTTTGACCTCCCAGTGCTCCAGTCTAAGAATGCTGGACCTGAGTAACACCACCCTGGAGGATTCAGGAATGAAGCTTCTGTCTGAGGGGCTGAAAAGTCCAAACTGTTCACTGGAAGCTCTCAGGTCAGGACCTTTTCAACTGATCACAATTAAAAATCTGGATTAACATTTTCAAATAAACTGGTATTGTGTGTTTTTTCCTTTTTTCATAGTTTTGAATCAGCTGTCTTTAGCTAGATTCACTTGTTTTCTATTAACATATTCTACCAGAGCTAACCAGAGAACTTCCAGAGCTTCTTGTCTAATTCTAAACTCTGAGATTATGGAAAGTCTTTCAGTTCCTGCACAGCTGATTAAATTAGTTTCATTCTAATTATGTTTAGCTTGAATTCAGAATGTTTGCAGGTATGACCAAAAAATTAATCAGTGGAGTTCAGATATCTGGATGCCCATGGTCACCATGAACATCCATTTGAATCCAGTGAACTGAGAAATGTGAATGCATGTCAATGAATGTCATTAGTCAGAGAGAGTAAAGACTTTGTGACACTTAAGAAACTGAAAGAAAGATACGTGAACTTTCTTTGTGGAACAAAAAACCCAGAGTTTCCAGAGTTGAGGGTTAACACAATGAATTTTAGCTACACCTGATTTCTGTGACAAGACAAGAATTAACAAGAATTGTTAATATGTCTACCTTACCTGGAAAGCACTTTGGTTCAACTGTTGTTTTAAATGTGTCACTTCTTTCAGAATGAGGTCTGGTGAAGTTCGATGGCTAGGACCAGGTCTGAGGAAGTGTAAGTGTTTGGATAACGAACAAAGCTGTATATTTAACCATTATCATCACTCATTCACATCTCTGATATCAGGAGTCATCATCAGAGTGTCAATCAATAGATGCATCAGTAACTGAAGCTGGATTGTCTTTCTTACCTCTATCAGATTCCTGTGAACTCACACTTGACACAAACACAGTACATGGAAAACTCAAACTGTCTGATAACAACAGAATGGTGACGTATATGTATGAGGATCAGTCATATCCTGATCATCCAGACAGATTTGGCCACTGGCCTCAGCTGCTATGTAGAAATGGTCTGACTGGTCGTTGTTACTGGGAGGTTAAGTGGACAGGAGATGTTCATATATCAGTGAGTTACAAAGGAATTGGAAGAAGAAGAGACACAGACTGTTTGTTTGGAAGGAATGATCAGTCCTGGAGTTTGCGATGCTGTGATGGTTATTCCGTCTGGCACAATGGGAAAGAAACAGTCATTTACTCCTCCTACTCTATCCCTGACAGAGTAGCGGTGTATGTGGACTGTCCAGCTGGCACTCTGTCCTTCTTCAGAGTCTCATCTGGCAATCTTATCCACCTTCACACCTTCAACACCACATTCACTCAACCTCTTTATGCTGGATTTGGGTTTGGGTGGTCTGGTTGGTGCCTCAGTTTCTTTGGTCTGAATGACGCTTTTGTCAGTTCATTTTGTAAGTGATCATACAGCTAATTCCACATACTTGTGTGTAATTCCACTCTGCATCTAAGCTGTGCTTCTCTCAAGACAAAGAAGGCAAAATGGCGCCTGTGTTTGGCTGTGCCGCTGCCTTTGTCCATGTGTTTGTTTACTTTACATGTTGTGCAAGTGTTTTTGCTACAGAGGCCTCATCGGTGGAAGTGGGGGAAGAGAGATGGCTTTCTTGTGCTGATTTGTTGGCTTCAGAGAGAAGTAGACCTTCAGGGGCTTTATCCCTGGGCTACTGCCAGTAATATACACCTAAAACTTGTCGGAGCTGGATTAATCCCCACAACGCCCTGTGTTTACCACCCGAATTGTCATCTGAAAGCATGGAAAGCCATGGCTCATCGCAGCAGGAACCCTGATTTGCTGTGCGGTTTACCTCATAGTGCAGACTCTCTTCCAGGCCACCCTACACCTGTCCCGGTGGGTTGCAACGTTAAAATTATGTTAATTAATGCCCGCTCAATTGCCAACAAGTCTTATATCTTAAATAACTTGTTCTGTGCAGAGAAGCTTGATTTTTATGTTTATCTCTGAGACATGGCAGCGTGAGAATGAAGTCTTACATCTTTTAGAGCTATGTCCCGCAGGCTGTTCACTTCTCTGTGCACCTTGGATATCTGGATGAGGAGGTGGAACAGCGTTAATTTTTAAAAAAGACATTTTAATGCCAGATGATCTCTTCAAGCTGCTACAACCCTTTTGAGATGATTATGATTAAAAATTGGAAGAGATCAGCCCATGTACGGTATTGTAATTTATCGTCCACCTGGCTCTGCTGTGTCTTTTCTGTCAGACTTGCAATAATTTTTAACTTCGACTATTAAAATGGGCAAGGTCATTGTGACTTCAACTGTAATGCAGAACACTCATCAAATAGTACCACTAAGGAGTTCCTGAGCATCATGGACTTTGAATTTTGTTCAGCATGTATCAGGTTGTACTCATACTGCTGAGCATACTCCGGACTTGATCTTCACTTATGGTGTTTCCCTTGAACACTTGAACTTAAATGACGTTGTTTTTAGTGAACATAAGTCATTCTCTTTTAATGTATCTGTCAACTCAGAGTCTCTTCCCCAAGGTTTTATTATTGATGACTCGATCATTTCTAAGTTTTCTTGTCTTTCTAATTTTAAAACTTCTTCTGACAATATTGAGCTCCTTATTAACTCTTTTAATAAACACGGTCTTGCCACTGTCAATCAGGTTACTCCTTTCAAAACTGGGCATTGCTCTGTTAGTTCCTGCGCACCCAGGTTAAATAATCAAACTTGTGGTCTTCAACGCCTCTGTGGTGTCCATCATGAACACTTCAAAGAACTTCTTCACTTATATAATGAGTCAGTGAAAGAGGTTAGACGCTCTTATTTCAAAAATCTTATTTCTAAACTGCGAAAAATGGTCTCCTTAACTGAATTGGAATAAATTGCTCTTGCATTTGTGTCATCACGTTTAGATTATTGTAATGCCCTGTTTACCACTTTGGACAAATCAACTCTTTCTTGCCTCCAAGCTATACAAGATGCAGCAGCCAGACTACTAACTCATTCTAGCAAGCGAGCTCACATTACTCCTGTTTTATATTCTTTACACTGGCTCCCAATAGATTTTAGAATTCGTTTTAAAATTCATTTTTTTCACATAAAGAGCACTGAATGGCCAGGTTATTTGGCCATGGTCAGATTATTTATCCAAGCTTCTTACAAAATACACTGCTGCTCATTGTCTCCGCTCACAGACTCAGAGTTTTTTGTTTTTTCCCCGTACACTACTGAAGACGAAAGGGGACAGAGCCTTTCAGTCTGTGGCACCAATGCTGTGTAACAGTGTACAACCACAACTACACTTTGGTTGACTCTGTGGAATCCATTAAAAAGCAGTTATAACTTTTCTGTTTAAACAAATCTTCTGTTGATAAATGCTCTTTTTTTTTAAACTTTTTGTATTATTTAGATTGTCTATTTTGTTACTTAACGTTCTGTTTATTTTAACTTTTGTGTGTACAGCGATTTGTGACTGCCTGTATATGAAAAGCGCTTAATTAATAAACTTTACTTACTTACTTACTTACACATGCCAAATTAATGCTGTAAATAAATGCTGTAAATACAGTTTACAGCAGTGTAAATACAATTTAAATATCAGAAGATCAGAGCAGCTTCATGAAAGGCTGAAACTCTTTCTCTAACATTCACTCTCTTCTTAAAGTGTTTCCTCAACACTGTTCTGTACCTGTAGCATTCACCGTTTTATTCTTAGATTTAAAGAGAGACTTTGAAGTACAGTCAATTTGTCTTAATTTTTTGTTCCATTATTCTATCCATTATTTACTCTGCATGTCAGGGTTTTCCCACATACCAAAGAAAACGTTATATAAACCAGTTGTGATACCTCTGACTGTTCTTGGTCATTTTTTATAGGCACTTTGTAATTTGAGGTCAACATATTTTTTATTTCACCATTATGTTATAAGCACAAAGAGGGTGTTTTTTTTGTTTGTTTGTTTGTTTTTTAATTGTTATGCCTTGTGAATTATTGCTTGATGTATTGCTATGATTTTTTGTTTCTTAAAGGTCTAGTTTTTATCACACAGAGAGGCTTACTCTCACATTATCGTCATCTGTGAAAAGCCTCTGTGTGCAATTGTTGGTAAAATAAAACATTTCAATTAATTGTGATTTTTTTTTAATGTATATATGGAATGATCTGTCACAGTCAGCACCCAGGATGATATTGTATGGTAAAATCATAGGTGTTGAGGGCAGCAAGCCAGTGATGTCTACTGCACTGACCTTGCAGATGTCAGTGCATATGTTAATGAATTATTGTCAGTCCTGACAGTGAAATTGACACCATACAGGTAGTTGTAAAATGTATCACAGATATGTTCTGAGTCCACTGTCCAGCAAAAGGCTCTGATGGTTTGGTTTGTGTCTACATTGTTCTTGGATTTTGGGGTCCTTCCAAGTGGGACTATAACTCTTGGTGAGGACTGACAGTTGACAGATAATGGTGGAGTAGTTTGCTATAAACCTCCGATAATAATTACAAAATCTAGGGAAAAACTTGAAAGCTTTCAAGTGAGTGGGCACTTTTCAGTGTTTCACCACTTCAGCCTTTTCTGGAAGGTTGGCTATTCCATTTGTGGTGGCAATGTTATTCACATACTTAACTTGAAGATGACAGAATTGGCATTTGTTAATGGAGACTTTCAACCTAAACTCCTCTAGCCTGTCCAACACCTTAACCTTCCTGCCTTCTTGGGACCTTTTTGTGCCACTGCTATGTGTTAAATGGCTGCCATTTCCACTGTGTTCAGTGGAATATAACCAAACTTGCCACAGGATAGTTTTTACCTGTCAATGTTAATATTCCAGTGTGAATTCCTTAAATCAGCCTAAAATGGCTGAGCAGCAGAAATCCCCACACCCATCACCCTGGGGACCATTTTCTGCCCATTGACTTCCATTATAAACGCTATTTTTCAACCCCAAATTATCATCATATGATTTTATTTTTTCTTCTTTTCTTGGATGTCAATGAAGACTCAGGGCCTTGAAGTTTTAATTTTTAAATTGCAAAAAAAATGCAAAAAAAATAATGGCAGGTCAAAATGTATGTTGGTGCCAATCTTTGGTCCATCTAAAGGCCTACTTATAATGACAATCACATATTACTTCAACTGGTTTTTTGTGGAAATATTTAGTTTCGTTTTTTGGTTTTTGGGGCTTATAACACAGGGCGCTCATGTAATAACACTGGGATTTGAAGGGTTAAAACAACGAAAATATAATTAAAACTTTACATGAATATTTCAGGGAGAAGTAGTTTTACAAGGTTGGCTAATTTAAAGTGGAATAAAATATGGATATATGGTCTTTTTATGGCGTGGCTGAGAATGGTCCCTAGGGTGATGGGTGTGAGTTTTTTAAAGGATGGCAGGAGGGTTAAAGCAGGGGTCTCCAACGAGAATCAAACGAATGGCTTGTTACCAGGTTGGCATGATGATACTTGATAGCATGCTGAAGAGGTAATTCAACCATTTGATTCAGCTGTGTTTGAGTAGGGCTGCATCTAAAACTGCAGGACTGTAGCTCTTAAGGACTGGAGTTGGAGATCAATGCCAAAATAAGAAATGTTGTTCGTGCTCTTTAAGCGTTTTGCCACAAACAATTATATAATCCTAGTACACAATGGTTTCCAGAAGTTGCATGTCCCCAACAGCTATCTCCTTTAAGCCCTTGAACGTTGCAGGCGCTCCAGTGATTCCCTGTGGCATACTCTCAAATTGATAGAAAGTAAGACAGCAGACAGTACAGGTCGGCAGCAACACCTCCAGCACAAGAACACTGAATACAGGGGCTCCCCAAGGATGTGTGTTGAGCCCCCTGCTCTTCACTCTGCTGACCCACAACTGCACACCATCAAACAGCTTCAACCTTTTCATTGGGTTTGCAGACGACACAACTGTGATAGGTCACATCAGCAACAACGATGAGACCTACTACAGGAGTAAAGTTAACCATCTGGCCGAGTGGTGCAGCAACCTGTCCCTGAATGTGGAGAAGACTAAAGAGATCATCATAGACTTCAGGAGAACTCTCACCGTGCAAACCCCACTAACCATCAATGGTGCTGCCATGGAGAGGGTAAGCAGCACCAAGTTCCTGGGTGTGCACATCTCAGAAGATCTCTGCTGGTTAAAAAGCACCATCACTGGTCAGTAAAGCCCAACAGTGACTCTACTTCCTCCACAAACTGAGGGGAGCAAGAGCCTCAACCCCTATTATGAAAACCTTTGTTAAGGTTCAAATATTGAGGAAGGAGAGTACAAACAACCATTGGTCCAGAAGATCTTGGTCAAACAATTGATTTTAATGAATACACGCGTGGGAAGACCACTCTGTACACAGACAGGGATTGATCTTCGACTTAATCAAAGCATACACAGATTTTTATAGCGTCAGGGTTTGAATTAATGACGCCCCTTCATACGTCACAGACGGAATATATACATACGTCAAATCAAAACCACAATGACTTTTAACACGGTTTAAAAGAACATTGTCTTCTATCTCGTCTGGAACACGAGCCCCACATCCTGCCAGACGCTGTTCCTCTTTCCAGAGACAAACATGACCAACTTCTCACCTATAAATGAGTCTAACTAATGTGTGTGTGTGTATGTGTTGACCTTACATGCTCTCTCATCTCACCCGTTGCACTTCTGACCTTTTACCAGAACCGAGGCCCATCCTTAGGTACAATAACCTAACTGAAACTATATGTACTATGTTGAATAAATGTTTTAATCAAGAACCTCTACTAAAAGCTTAATAAAAGAATATAAAAGTATAACAGACATTTTGAATAACCTAGTAATTCAAATAGCCTCGTCTAACCTGCTCCTCAGAATAACTTAGACTCTGCTTTCACTTCTGCAAACTCTCTGCAACTTCCTGTCGACTCCTGCCTGCAACTTAGTCTTTCTGAAAGACACACACACTGTTTAAACCTCTGAATACAATATCAATACTGTAAATTATATTATTAATGCAATGGTAATGATGATGATTATTTACCAATAGCAGTAAAATAATTTCCCTGCTCTCCACACCTTCTACAGAGGCACAGTTGAGAGTATCTTCACCAGTTGCATTACTGTGTGGTATGGCTCCTGCACTGGGTCCTGCTGAAAAAAGTTACAATGGGTAATGAGAACAGCAGAGAGGATCGTAGGTACTTCTCTTCCCTCCCTCCAGGAGATGTACTGCACCCACCTCATCCAGAAAGCCCTCTGCATTACAGGTGACTCCACTCATCCATCCAACAACTGCTTCAGTTTGCTGCCATCAGGAGGGAGACTGAAGAGCCTCCGGGCCAGACCCAGCAGACTGGAAGACAGCTTCGTCCATCAGGCTGTCAGGATGCTGAATTCACTCCCTGCTCTCACACACATGAACTCCAGACCAGCATTCACCTTTTCCTTCTGACCCCCCCCCCCCCCCCCCCCCCCCCCCCCCCCAAAAAAAAACACCCAAACATACAAACTCTGACCCACCACCATTGCACTGACTGGGGCAGTCAGTGAAAGTGCAAGTGGGAGCCCACTTGCACACGAACTGGCCCACAATCACTATGATTGTGTTGGACACTGCTGTTTAAATAATTGTATAGTATTGTATTGTGTTGTACATAAGACTTATTTGATGTTATTTTACTTTATTTTTCGTTTTTCATCTTTAGATTTTTAGTGTACACTGAGGGCTATGCGAGCATTGCAATTTCAAATGTGTATGACCAGAGATGGGCAGTAACGCGTTACTTGTAACTTGTAACGCGTTACTGTAATCTGATTACTTTTTTCAAGTAACTAGTAAAGTAAGGGATTACTATTGCAAAAACGGTAATTAGATTACCATTACTTTCCCGTAGGAACGCTGCGTTACTGCGTTACTAAAACCATGATTTTTTTGCGAGAATGTCTCATGACAGTGACGTAAGCGAGTGCGCCGTTAGTGACAACAGCTGTGTGCAGATCAACAATGGATCACATATCGATTGTGGGAGAGAGTGTGCAGCGTTTAAAGCGTGGAAGTACTGACCTTACTTTGAGTTTGATTCCATAAAAAATGACAAAAACATTAGTGTCCGTTGTGCGTGGGAAGAAAACTTCTTTTTACAGCGAAAAAGAAGTTGACGGAGCGTCTGTGGAGAGAGTGAGCAGCACCAAGTTCCTGGGTGTGCACATTACAGAGGATCTCTCCTGGACGAACAACACCACAGCACTGGCCAAGAAATCACAGCAGCGTCTCTTCTTTCTCCGCAAACTAAGAAGAGCAGGAGCACCAGCCCCCATCATGTACACTTTCTACAGAGGCACCATCGAGAGCATCCTGTCGAGCTGCATCACTGTGTGGTTTGGAGCCTGCAATGCGTCCTGTCATAGAACCCTCCAACGCATAGTGAGAGCTGCAGAGAGGATCATTGGTGTCTCTCTCCCCTCCCTCCAGGACATTTACAGCACCCGTCTCACTAAAAAAGCCCTTTGCATAGCGGCTGATCCCACGCACCCAATGCAAAGCTTCTTCAAGCTGCTGCCGTCAGGGAGGAGACTGTGGAGTCTCCAGGCCAGGACCAGCAGACTGAAGGACAGCTTCATCCATCAGGCTGTCAGGAAGCTTAACTCCCTCCCGATTCTGCCCCCTCTCCCCTCTTCTCCACCACGGTTTCACTGAACTCTGTCACACACACACACACACTCACTCTCTGACTCACTCACTGGCCTGCACCAGTCACTTTGTGGAGCATTGGACTGCCATTACCTCATAAGACTTTGTCTGTCACACTATCTCTTATCGTATATTACTAAATCTCCATTTGCACTATTTTGCCTATTTGCACTACTCTGTCTGGTTTGCACTTAATGCCATTTACCCTTACCTGAATACTGTATATTGTATATTGTATAGCTTTCTTGTTATATGTAAAATTGTATTGTATTTATTTAAATTTCTACTTTTTAACTATTTTACTTGCATTTTTTAATCACTCTCTTATATTTTAAATGTTTATTTGCTATTCATCTAGGGGTTGAGAGTAACGAAATTTCAATTCTCTGTATGTCCTGTACATGTGGCAGAATTGACAAATAAAGCTGACTTTGACTTTGACCCCTAAACTTCCAAGCAAGCACCGAGTAGCTACGACGTAATGGGAAACTCACAGAGAAACTCACGGATTCTTCCACTGACCACGGCACACCTGCACCAGGGTAAACCTCCGCCTACCCCAGTCCTGCTTTACAAGTGAAAATAGAGCAACAGGACCGCTAGTCTTTGACTTTATTTATTTTCTGCTGTGTTTTACTTGCATCTATTTGAAAGACTGAGTGTAAACACAAAAAATATTTTATTTTCTGTGCTGGAATGTGCAGAAAATAGGTTTAAATGTTAAACTAATTTCTTCAAGTCAGAGAATGTTGCATATAATTAAATGTTTGCTTGATGCATAAAGTTAAAAGGTTAAAACTAATAAAACAAGTTTTAAAAGAGACTTTTCCATTTGATTACATTTTGTATGATGGATTATGCAGAAAAAATAGAATTGGGCTGAAAGATCTATCGCTTTATCACCTATTCAGGTTGTAAATCGTGTTTTTAAAAAGTAACTAAGTAACTAAGTAATTAATTACTTTTGAAAATAAGTAATCAGTAAAGTAACGGGATTACTTTTTGTGGAAGTAATCAGTAATTAGTTACTGATTACTTTTTTCAAGTAACTTGACCAACACTGTGTATGACTGTACATATGGTCTTTGACAATAAAGCTGACTTTGACTTTGATACCAAGGGGACAAATAAATGCCATCTTTTCCTTGTCTTCGCAGCCTTTTTTATCTGATCGTATCCCATACGCAGGTTTAATACTGAGAACCATTGGCTGCCTGACAAGGAATACAGGGCATCATCAATGCGGAGCATTGTATATCAGGTGTATGGCAGTTGTTCAGTGTTCGTTAATCAATACAGATTCATTGCAGATATTGACACATATAAAACAGCTTTTATATGTGTCACCTCACATCTGCCTCACATCATTTATATCAGCAGGGGCTAATCTCCTTGACCTCTTTGGAGGGGGCACTAGGCCTGTCACAGTGGCATAACAGTTTGCATCTGGGGAAATAGAAAGAGGGCAGGGCCCTTTCCATTTTATCTGTCCCAGAATGTCATTATTTGGGAGTCTCTCCTGTGTCCCACAGACTGAATCCTCATAGAATGTGCTTTGCTCACCTTTCATCTTCACCCAGTCCCATAAGCAGCGGAACAGTGATGTATTGGTGCCATCTAGTACAGGGCTGTGTTGTTGGTTTCTTAAATCGTTTAGTTTTAGTGGTAAAATGTTGTGCTTGACTAATTTCTTACTTCTCAGAGAAGTCCAGTCTGCTGGCTCAAATTTGCGTATAAAATCATAAATTCAGTTTGTTATTTTTTAAGCAAATAACAAAGTTAGTTTGAATTTAAAACAAAACAGATATCTAAAATAATTTTTGTTTGTTTATATTTTATGGCAGGTAGTAAAAAAAATGTTAAGCATTGTATTTCTCTAAAATAGTCGAATAGAAAAAAACAAAAGTTGGCCCAACAAAGTGGGTGGGGCTTTGTATATATATTTGAATGTTTGTGAATGAAAGTGATCCAGAAATTCTTAATAAAATGTTTTTGTGCACCAACAACAGAAAACCCCCAAAACAAAACCATCGCTTTATAGGCTTTAACCTTTTTTCATAACCTCCATGAAGGCAACCATGTCTTAGTTATGCGTACCTAATAAGCAGGTAATGGATAATACAGACAAATAGTTTCTTATAATGCATTCATTATAATAGGAAATAGTAACACTTTATAACATGACTTGCAAGTAAGGTGCAAGTACCCTGTACTTACATGCATTTTGTAGGCAACAAGTCAGGTTTTTGCAAGAAACAATGAAACAAGTGCGCTGTAAGCACTCTGTACTTTCTGGAATGGGAGCCATATTATGGAGTCACCTGCGAAACCCGTGACTAACGCACAAGTAGCCTGTAATTACATGTAATTTTGTGTAACAACTTTTGTACAGGAAACAACAAAATAATAACATAAAAATAAATAAATAATAACCATAATTAAATGGTTAAGTAATTTTAAGTACTGGGTTATTTCATGGTAAATTTATGGACAAATAAGCAATATTTCCTCATCTCACATCTTATGTGCCCTGTACTTTCCTGCAAATTCAACTAAGTACTACCTAAAATAAACAGTTTCGTTGTTATAAACAAATATAGAGAGTATGGAAGTTTCTAGGTTTACAGTACAAACCTCAATTTGACCATCAAAGCCCTGTGGCCTAACAGTTTAGAGTACATTGAAAATAAACCAGAGACACCAGCAGTCTAGGACTCTTTGATTCTGAACAGTGTAGTTAAACAGACTCGGTGTCACAAATAACCTGTAAATGACTGTGCCATTTGGAGCCCTACGTCCCCATCTAGTGGCTAAATATTGAAAAGAAAACAAATAAGTCTGTAAAAGTTCATCCACGAGGTGGCGTCGACTCTCAGAGATCTAAATACCACTGAGATAAAATCACGATCACTATAAATTTACAAATGGTTTGACCTGGAGATCCTATTTGGAGTTAAATCTCATTCACTCCTAAATAAATCTGATTTAAATCCCCCGCTGGTCTGGGAAAAGCCCACAGCAGAATCCAAAGCAGCATAAAATGAGACTTCATTTAGTTAATGACATTATTCAGCATGCACATCTTTGTGTGCAATATATACTTGCACTCAGTTACACTTGTAAAACACATAAAGATCTGTGTATTTACAGGTAACAGCCTTTACCTGAACTCTGTGAATTAGGAATGGGGGATTTGATTGACTTTGAATGTGGCTTGGTTGTTGGTTTGAGCATTTCAGAAATTATTAATCTGCTGGGATTTTCCATCTCTAGGATTTGGAGAAAGAGAAAATGTCCAGTGAGCGGTGGTTCTCTGGGTGAAAACGCCTTGCTGATGTCAGAGGTCAGAGGAGACTAGTCAGGCTGTTTTAAGCTGATGAAAGCAAAAGTAACTCAAATATGTACTTGTTGCAACAAAGGTATGCAGAAAAGCATCTCTGAGCCCAAAACATGTTAAACCTTGAAGCAGCAGCAGCAAAAGACCACATCAGGTATCACTCCTATATTATATATGATTATTATATATAATATTATACTATATTATATGAGCAGGAAATTGGACAACAGAAGGTCTGATGAGTCTCCATTTCTGATGCAACATTTGGATAGTAGGTCTGAATTTGGTTTAAATGTGAAAGCATGGCTCCATCCTGCTTTGTATCAGCATTTCAGGTTGCTCATGGTGTAATGGTGTGGGAGATATTTTCTTGGGACCACAGATTACTGGGTGGGAAAGGTTTTGCCCAGGAGTCTCCTTAAGAAATCTAGTCCATAAGAATGACATTAGATACAACGGAGAGTAGATAATAATGAGTACACATTACATTTAGCATTCTTATTTGCCACATTCTAGCCTCCTGAAAACTGAGGAAAAGAGAATCTTCCCATTGAATTTTTTTGTTATTCCCTTCCTCTTTGAAGCTAAAAGAGGCCACCCAAACACACGAGAGATCAATGGAAAGCCCAGGATGTCCATCGGGACTTCTTAGGGTAGCTCAAAGTAGTAAAAAGATATAGACCAAAAACAAGTGTCCATTACAGAGGACATAAACGAATAAGGTGGTTCTCAGGAGGCTAGATGAAGAAGAGTGACTCATGATCAGACGCCTGTGTGTAAACTGTAAAAAGTCCTGGAAAATCCTTTGTCCAAAGTCCGGTAAATTGAATGTTTACACAGGAACTCTGTAAATGGAGGAATTTGACGTGTCATCAAAAATCAAGGAAAAATATATGAGTTTGTAGCTCCTATTAATAAATTTTGTTCATGAGCATCTTAAGGACTTTTAAATTTTGTTTAATTCTTTTGAGCTTTAGGAATTTAAAGAAATCAAGTGTGGTGTCACAAAAATGAAGCAAATTGTGGAATTATAATAAGACTTTCAAGGCATTTCTCAACAATGTCTCAAAGCAGATTTGTGATCACTTTAAACTTAGTATGATTTAATGTTTGTATTTCCACTGTGTGTTTTGGTTGTATATCCAGTTGCTTTTTGTATATTGTATTGTATTTCATGTGATGGAGCTGGCAGGGTCTTTATTAGGAGAGACGAGGATAAGCTAGAAATGAGTACATCACAGGGACACTTACGTTGAGGTGGTTTAGAGACAAAGGAATAGAAGCGGCGCTGACATGGTGTGAACATGTGCAGAGGAGGGAGACTGGATATATCGGACAAATGATGTTAAATATGAAGCTGCCAGGCAGAATGAACTGATTTTACTAAAATTACACTGACAATCAGCAAAGCTTATGTGATGATGTTCAAACAAGTTTTGCAGTCATAAGGAGGATCTTAAATCCAAGACTGAATTAACCCTAATTACCCGTTCCCATGGTAAAAATCCTGTGAACACAAACATCCTTCTATTCTCCAGTCTTGTTGGTACCTGTTGTACTGATTTGCTTCTCCATTAAGTTAATTACTCACATGAAACCTCATGTATTATAAAGTTGCCTTGGAAAAATCCTGCTAAGGCTAAAATGCAAGCAGTTAAATGAACTTACAGTGAACTCATCATTTGCAGCTCTTAGAAAGGTGAGAAAAGAGAAGCAAAAACTGTACAAAGTGTTGAGCAAAACAAAGCAACGACTGCAGTTTGAGGGGGGAAAAAACTAAGAAAGAGGAAGTTTCTCTGAGTGCAGAGGCAGGATTGCCAAATATAGGCTGTTATTTTTATTCACTAAGCAAAATGCAGAAGAGAAAAGCCAGGAATCAGGCTTCTCAAAAGAAGCAGTGCAGAGTGAAGAAGTGTGCAGAGGCCCCTGTTTTATGGTAAAAAGTCCATTTTAACATCACTAAAGGTTTTATTTGTTCATCATGTCACAGTTTTTTCTCCAGTCAGAGTGAAACTTGAAGCTTCATTGAGGTCCAAGTTTATCTTTGTGATTCATCCTCAGCCTGTGATGTGTGTTTGTTTGCCCTGCGCTGCGACTTCAGGCACGCTTCCTCTTCAGATTTGCAGCTTTATGGAAACGTACTGGTATAACTAAAGCTTACGCAAAATGTTATGTCTTTATTTTTAACACCTATGGTTACTAGTTATTGCTTTATAATGCTTCCGAATCAGAGCAGAGGCACTGACTGCCTGCAAGGAAAAAGCCCAGGGAGCGTTACGTTTATTCTACCTTTGTCACACGCCCTGGTGTGACTCACGCCTGGGCGTGATAGTGGGATTTGTGCACTTCTTTCAATGGTGGATTTTCTCAGTGAGCTTGGAGCGTTACTGTCACCATGAAAAGGTACTGTAAAATCTTATTTTCTCTCTTTAAAATGCATTTAGGTCAGAACAAGTGAAGTGCAGCATCTCCTGACCCTGTTGGAGACAGTACAGCCAAAAAACTCGACACAAATTCTTTGCTTCGATGCTTCGTTTAACACACGGCTCTGTAGCGCGCAGTTGCCTACATTTGCGACTAAAAACACTCTGGAGCCAGAGTCTTCATCCACTTCCGCTTGCTTTACACAAATCTGCAGTAAGCCTCCAGAAGTTCTACTAAAATATGTAGAAAAAGAACTGGAAAGAACTACAAAAAATAGATTTCAAAAGACATGTGCATAAAATTAAAGGGTTTAGTTGTTATTGTTGTTGTTAGAGATTTTAAATATTGCAATTTTATAATGGAAATGAGCAGTTGATATTGAAAGACCTGTGTTTTTTTTCCCCTTTTGTTTATTTAATATTGCTCATTAATAAGACAAAACTCATTCTTATCTGATTACTCAATTAATCGATGGAATAATCGATAGCTGCAGCCCTCGACATTAGTACAAGAATTATAAGTAAAAAGCATTTAAAAACATCACATGTATAAGCAGCCTGTCACAAACGTTAATCCAAATTACTTTTTACAGCATAAACAGTTTGTAACACAAACTTTCGATTTGTATAAATCGTACATATCATAAATGCGACAATACTAAGGTAATTGTTAACGAGCTTGTGTTCACTTTGATGTACCTCAGTCAAGACAAGGTGCCCCACAAGACAAAGTATCCTTAATACAAACTCTTCAGGCTTAATTTCACATTTAGTTGTAATTAGTTTTGGGGAGTAATAATAAAGTAAAACACATTTTTTCTACTCAGTATTTCTAATATAGATACACTTTGGTGTAGTATAAATAGTCATGAGGAAGTAGTAAGTATTGTAAAACTTATGGACACTTTGAGTGGCCAGTAACACTATATAAGTGTGAATATATTAAGAGCTTAACACCGAGCAAGAAAATAATCTAACAATAAATTAGAATCCATTTATTGTGAGCTAACTAAGATTAAACTAACTAAAATTAAAATAGAGATCAGAAGAGGGGGTGGGGGTCATCATTCATAAAAAGTAATCTGTGCTGCCATTTCAGTGAGTGTGGAAAACATATGTGCAAGTCCAATATATGCAGGGTCTTAATAATAAAATAATAATAAACAACAAACTCCATGTTCTGTTTCTCCTTTACAGACATTACAGAAAATACTGATGATTTGATGGATAAGAATTTAAAAGGTATTTGCTTCTTTTGAGGAAATATAATTAATATTGGAAGCTCTGACAACACTTTGAAAATATGTGTTGAATTTAACAATATCCTTGACGTGTTCTAGAAAGCAATCTTTAGTCTCAGATGTTTTGTAAGTTGGGTGTATTTTGTATAAAGATA
Organism: Rhamphochromis sp. 'chilingali'; assembly: GCF_963969265.1. NCBI lineage: Eukaryota > Metazoa > Chordata > Actinopteri > Cichliformes > Cichlidae > Rhamphochromis > Rhamphochromis sp. 'chilingali'. The sequence goes on from NC_137931.1 coordinate 19,373,215, forward strand.
TGAGCTCCACCATGGATCTTGTAGAAGGGAAAAATGATGGGATCCTTCCCTCTAAAAACACTACACCAGGGGAACTTTGTGGGCCCACTGAAGCTCAGAGGTAAGTTACTTGTGTTTCTGACACTTACACACTCCCTGGCCACATCCTTAGGTACACCTGTTAAACTGCTTATTAACTTGTATCTTATTAACCAATCACATGGCAGCAACTCAATGTATTTAGGCATATAGACACAGTGAAGACGATCTGCTGCAGTGCCTGATGTGCAGATGCCGGTCAGCCCTTTTCAACCAGTACTGACGTATTAAGAGGCTGTCAGTTATCTGTATCCCCGAAAACTTGATCCTGCTGAATAATTTGCCAGCACTATTGTCAGTGAGCTGTGAATGACTGAGAATGAGTAAATTAAATCCATAGTAAAAAAGAAATTTAAACTGGGTCAAGTTGAACTACAAACACCACCAAGTGTGGTTCAATTTCTTACTCTTAAAACCCCAAAATTACTTTCCAAAATATACAGAATGCTTTCTAAAACGGATGAATCAATATCACTTCCTATTGCAAAATGGGAAGCGGATTTATCAGTTAACTTAGACCAAAACTTCTGGTCTCAGATTTGCTTAAAAACCTTTCATTTAATTAGAAATCCCAGTCTTCAATTAATTCACTACAAAATACTACATAGAGTACACTATACAGGTCATCGGATGTTCAAGATGGGCTTTACGTGTCATGATCCTGGGCCATATTGGCCCAGCATTCTTAGTTTTCTTGTATTTTTGTATTTTGTTCCTTATGCCGTGGTTCCTAGGTTCTGTTAAAGATGTTCCTTATTTGGTTACCTCCTGTGTGCCCCTGTGTATCTGTGAGCCCTCGTCTCTCCTTGTGTTTTATTCCATGTTTTCCCCAGCCCGTTATGTCTGTGTTCTCCCTGTGCTCTCTCTCCTCCTGTCTGAACCTCTGTGTACTTCCTTTTTTACGTTGTCCGTCTCCCGTCAGTGTTGCGTTCACTCCTGCCGTGTCTTGTTATGATTATCAGTGTCACCTGTGTTCCCCGTGTGCTCCCACTTCCCTCGTTAACTCTCTGTGTATTTATGTCTGCGTCTCCCTCAGTTCTGTGTCGCGTTCTCCCTCGTGACTTTGTGCCCCTCCGTGTGTTTTCTTGTAAGTCCGTTCCTTAGTACTTCCCAGTTTCGTTTCATGTTATTTTGTATCGCTGTTATCTTTTGTCATCTTTTGTCAGCAATAAAGCTGCATTTTGAGTTCAGTCCTGTTTTCCCGTGAGTTTGCGTTTGGGTCCTATTTCCTGCCTGCCACACAGCCAGTTCATGACATTACGTCTGCCAACAACTGCTCACACTGCCAAACCAATTCACCGGACAATTATATCCACGCTCTTTGGTTCTGTCCACCAGTTCAGAAGTTTTCTCGCGAGATATGTGAAGACTTATCGAAGTCCGTTTAGTGTGTTTGTTGGGCAGCTTAGATAATGTCACTTCAGAAAAGAATATCGCCCAAATGGTTTTCACTGCCCTATGCATAGCCAAGAAAACAGTCCTCATGAACTGAAAAAATATAAAAAATAATCTTAATTATAACCAATATAGAAATTACCTATTAGATTACATTAGTCTTGATACAGCCTCTGCCACCACATCAGATCAATTGCTCTGGGCTCCTTTGATCAGCTCCATCACCTAGTGGGGGTGGGGGGTCATAGTTTGGTCCCACCTTTGCTGTTGTGATTGGTGTGGGGGTAGGGACAGGCTTGGGGCGTTGGGGGATTCCCCAGGAGCATCTTCCTTGGGGGGCTCAACCCGGGGTAACGGTCATGTCCTATTAGGGGCTCTGTTGGCTCTTAGGTGACGGTTTCCTTGTGGCTGCGTGCAGCGGGGCTAGGGGAGGGTCTGTGCTGATGGACGTGGGTTACTGACCTGGTAGCCTGGCTGCCCCTGGGTGGATCCGGGACGGGCGTGGGGTTCTGGGGGTGCTCCGTCTCTGGGCTGGGGCCCTGGCTGGGCCTCGGGGGCTTGGGTCCTGGTTGGTGTGTTGCCGGGGTTGTGGGCGGGTGGGTGTATGGGGGCCCAGCCCTGGCGCAGGGTGCCGCCAGTGCATCGAGCCACCTGGGGGACTCTTAAACAGGTGGGGGAGGCTGTTACATCTTGCAGGAGGTCTCCTCTCTTCAGGAACTCACTCTGCAGGAGGGGGAGATACAGGAGAGGTAGAGGAAGACCTCAGCCTGGGTGTTGATTGTCTTGTGTAGTCTGGAAGATGAGTGGATGACAGGGTGGGTGCAGTTTTCTCTGTGGTGGGGTCGGGTGGGCTGTCCCGGGCTCTGTGGGGCCAGGCGGCGCTGCCGAACTGGGCCCCGGTCCGGATGGGCCTGGGCCCCCTTTCCATGGCGGGTTGCAGAGTGTGTGGGTGCCTACTGGGGTCAGCGGGGGAGCTGGCCCCAGGGAGGGGTCACTTGCCTCTCCCTTCCTTCCCTCCCCATCTCCAGCTGCCTCCCTCTTCCCACTCCACCACAATCACCCACACATGCAGGGCCTTGGGGTAGGGGTGTGTCACCAGGGTGCAGGGGATGCATCCCCCCCTCTGTCCCCCTCTGACTGCCTGTGCCTCAATTTTATCTCACAACATAGACATTCACATTACTCACACTCTCATAACACATACATATAGTATCTTGGGGGTGGGCAAGCTACACGGAATCCAAAAGACCATCAGGGTGTACAACCTCACCCCTGGTGTCGTTGCCCACCTCTCAATTTTAAATACATGTAGACATTGAGAGCTATCAGGAGGGGCTATGCGCTTACCTGCTGCTCTCTGGCAGGTAGCTCCATGCCCTCCTGGGTTTTAAATGCATCTTAGAACACACATGCATCAACACTACATATGAGCGGGCGGAGGGAGGTTTGGAGTCTTCACACACCCCCGTTCTCTGCAGCCTGCTGGAGCGGGGGGCTAGGAGGAGTTGGCCGTCCGATTGGGGTCTGGAATGTGGGGCCTCCCTGCTGCTGCCGAGTCGGGACAGTCTGCTTCTCTCCACCCCAGGGAAAAGGGTAACACTACCTGGGTCTGGGTGCAGTTTCCCCCTCCATGGGCAAGGGTACCTAGACCTGGGGTATAGAATACACTTGGGGAGTGTGATTGTGTGTACAGTGTCTCTTTATGTCTGTTTCCACTTTGGGTAAGTGCTGAGTATTTGCATATGAGAGCATGAGGGTGGGAATGGATGTTTGTATCTGTGTGTGCCTGTATGTCTGTGTCCATATGTGCTTACGATATATATTCCCATAGATCATCATGATGTTGTTTATTATGTTGCTCTCTTTTTTTTTCTGCTTGTTTTCTTTTTTTTCTTTCTCAACAGGTGATCCAGGTGATTGATATATGTATTTTTTGTCTGCTTATTTTGTTGGTTTTTGTTTTTTGCCCTTTATCCCCATCCCTCTTCCCCGCTGTTTTTCTTTCCCTCTTTCTTTCTCCCCTTTCTTTTCCCCAGTCAAATCTGTCCCATATTTAGCAAGTGAAAATAAAATAAAATAAACAATAAAAGGTGAATCAAATAGACCATTACAGCAAGGCTGGGATGGTCCATTTGGTAAAGTAAATCTGTTGGGCATCTTTCTTCGCCTTTAGACAATAATTCTGATGGCAAAAGAGCCAAACAGGACAGGCAAGAAAGGGGGAAAAAAAGAAAAAGAGAGAATGAGTAAACGCAGCACTGCAGTTGTGTCAGCAACGCGAACAATAGTAGACTCAAGACATAGGAATCTTGCTCAGATATGTCCAGGTTTTCCTACATGACTAGTGAGACTAACAACTCTCTTGTTTTGAAGCCAGGAGCAGCAGCAGACTACATCAACTGCACCAAGCTCTGTTTCGATCAAGACCAATCATTCAAAGGAGTCACCTCTTGCTTTTAATAGACAACAATCTTCTGGAAAAGAGTTAGTCCACTGCAGTATCTGCTACACTTGCATTTATTAAACAGTTTTTTGGCATAACAATAATGCTTTTGTCTGGTGTTTCTCTGCCAGGACTGGGGAGGTGAGGCCTGGTTGTCCTGTATCCAGCTGTGATTCGGTCATGAGTGACCACTCCAAGGAGCCACCTCTTGCTTTTAACAGAAAGCAGACTTCTGGCACAGAGTGAGTTAGCGTGTCACTATATAACCTCAGTTTATTAACATCACATCAAGTCTGTTAAGGAGCAAAGTATGTAAGTAGTAATGATTTTATGTTGCAGTCTAAACTTTTAACACATTTTTTTCATTTCATTATTCTTTATTCATTCTATTATTATCAGGACTGTGACGTTTCCTCTAGACTGCACGTCAAAATGACTTGTGGCAACATACTGAAACCCTAAAACTGTCATAAATCTAATACTGGTACACGTTAAAACACTGTAAATTGTTGGAAAACTGGGCCAATGAGTTAATGAGTTAATTCTCTGGGAAAAATCCCTTGTAGGCTTCCTTAGGAAGAGCAAGAATCACAAAATCTGCCAGACTTAATATGTGGAGCTACCTGCTGTGGTGGCCCCTTATCAATAACAAAACAGTTGAGGTAACTTGCTAGTTACATATGTTTATCATTATTATGGCTGCCATATCATTGGTAGCCATATATACATATATTTTATGTGGCACTTACTGAAAATACATTGAAGATCTTTGCAATCCATAGGATCAGTTCTCTGGCATTTCATTGCGTATTCAATAAAACCCTAAAATGGCAGTGAACCAAGTATTGAGCCTGTGGAACCCCGCAATGTAAACTTTAGTAATGATGGGGGGCTTTTTTGTGACTTTGCATGTTTATTACAAATTTTATTAATTTTTAAAAAAACTACTTTATAACTTATAATTTACACAGTTTTTCTACCAATTTCTGCACTTTATTTATGAATTATTGGATTTATTTTGTGCAACAAGAGAACCATGTTGAGAATGATCTTGAAGTGGCAACATGCTGGGAAACAGTTTTCCAGTAAAATAGATTGTCATTCTTTATCAAAAAGATAATTTTTTTTAGTGTAGTGTGTTTCATTTTTATTCACAGACTGTATCAGGACATCTCAGAGGTTCATAGTGCTTCATGTGTGGAGGACCATCAAACAGACATAGACTCAATATTTAAGGTAAATTTGTCTCAGTGTGCACTTAGCAAAGTCTCAGCAGTTTTTGATTTGTTTGGTTTGGTTTTTTAGTCACAGTATATGTTTCATCTTTTTATATAATTTTTCAGTTGCTTGAGGAGAGTATTTTCACTTTTGTGAAAGACGAGTTGAAGCGAATGCAAAGGCTTTTAAAATCAAAGTGTTCAGATGGAGAAATGGACACCGATATGAATGAGGGCATGAGGAGCAGCAGAGAGGCATTTCAAAACATCGCACTGCACTTCCTGAGAAGAATAAACCACGAGAACCTGGCTGATTCTCTGCAGAGCAGTAAGAACATTTTACAGCTGCATTTTAATGGATGGTATGTGAGGAAGGAAGACAATGAGAAAAAGGAAACAAATATACAGTATAAAGATGCCCTTTAAACTCCACATTGAGCAGTTAATGCAGGTATAACAGATTAACGAGTTTATTATGTACTTGAAGCCCATTCGTCATCACTGACTGATTGTCAGTTTACTGCTAGTGCTTCAAGCTAAATGTTTTGACTGTGGCCATCTTGGTGTTATGAAACCACAGGTAACAATGGGGACAGTGACTATGGCCATAATCCTGTAATTTTTATTTGTTTGTATATTTTTTTAAACTTACACTATTTTGAAAATATAGATTTGACAAAACCAGATCTTATTTTTGGATTTTTTTTTGTACATGGCTAAGATCTCAGTCTCACACAGGTTTCAAAGCTGAAGACAGTAAAAAGTGCAAAAGTTGCAGAGTTTAGGTCTTTGCATGTTTTTCATTGATTAATTGCAAGTTTGTTCTTTGTTGGAAAGAATACAGGTTCAGCATTGGCTTCATATTTCACACATAGAAGCTACAACAACCTTTTGTAAAAGTATCTGTGGTTTTAGTTTTCAAAATTGTCAGCAACCTAAACTTTAACATTATTTCTAACTTTACTTGTGAGGGATAATTTTATATGTTGTTTTTGTGTGTTTATGCAGAATCCCCTGCAGTATGTCAGCGTAAACTTAAATTTAGTTTAAAAAGGAAATTCCAGTGCTTGTTTGAGGGGACAGCTAAAACGCGAAACCCAACTTTTTTGAATGACATCTACACAGAGCTCTACATAACAGAAGAAGGGACTGGAGAGGTCAGCAATGAACACGAGGTCAGACAGATTGAAACTGCTGTGAGGAAACCGGCCAGACCAGAAAGAACGATCACATGTGAGGACATCTTTAAACCCTCATCAGGTAAAGATCAGGCATGTAGAACAGTGCTGACAAAGGGAGTGGCTGGCATTGGGAAAACAGTCTTGACACAGAAGTTCACTCTGGACTGGGCTGAGGACAAAGCTAACCAGAACATCCAGTTCACATTTCCATTCACCTTCAGAGAGCTGAACCTGCTGAAGGGTACAAATTTCAGTTTGGTGAAACTTTTTCATCATTTCTTTACTGAAGCCAAAGAAGTGGGACTCTGCAGCTTTGAGGAATTACAGGTTGTGTTGATCTTTGATGGCCTGGATGAGTGTCGACTTCCTCTGGACTTCCAAAACAATAAGATCCTGACTGATGCTCGACAGCCCACTTCAGTGGATGTTCTGCTGACAAACCTCATCTGTGGGAACCTGCTTCCTTCTGCTCGGCTATGGATAACCACACGACCTGCAGCAGCCAATCAGATTCCACCTGGATATGTTGACATGGTGACAGAGGTCAGAGGGTTCACTGACCTACAAAAGGAGGAGTACTTCAGAAAGAGATTTGGAGAAGAGGAGCAAGCCAGCAGGATCATCTCTCACATAAAGACTTCGCGAAGCCTGTACATCATGTGCCACATCCCTGTATTCTGCTGGATCACTGCTACAGTTTTGGAGGATGTGCTGAAAACCAGAGCAGGAGGAGAGCTGCCTAAGACCTTGACTGAGATGTACATCTACTTCCTGGTGGTTCAAGCAAAACTGTGGAGCATCAAGTATTGCATTGGAGCTGAGGTGGATCCACACTGGAATCCAGGGAGCAGGGAAATGGTTTTGTCATTGGGAAAACTAGCATATGAGCAGCTGCAGAAAGGTCACCTGATCTTCTATGAATCAGACCTGACAGAATCTGGCATTGATCTCAGAGTGGCCTCGGTGTACTCAGGATTGTTCACACAGATCTTTAAAGAGGAGAGGGGGCTGCACCAGGAGAAAGTGTTTTGCTTTGTCCATCTGAGCGTTCAGGAGTTTCTAGCTGCTCTTTATGTCTTTCTGACTTTGACAAACTTTGGCGTGAATCTGTTTCAGTCTGAAACTTGGTGGTCAAATTTATTCAGGGACAAATCTAAGCTATCATACCTTTTCCAAAGTGCTGTGGACATGGCTGTACAGAGTCCCAATGGACACCTGGACTTGTTTCTCCGCTTCCTTCTGGGTCTTTCCCTGCCAACAAATCTCACACTTCTTGGTGGGTTGGTGACACAGAAAGGAAATATCTCTCTTGGGAAGCAGGAAACAATTGAGTATATAAAGAGTGTGATCAGGAGGAGTTTGTCACCAGAGAGAAGCATTAACCTGTTCCACTGTCTGAATGAGCTGAATGACCATTCTCTGGTTGAGGAGATCCAACAGTATCTGAATTCAGGAACCCTTTCCCCAGATGAACTGTCTCCTGCTCAGTGGTCAGCTCTGGTCTTCATCTTACTGTCATCAGAAGAAGACCTGGACATGTTCGACCTGAAGAAATACTCTGCTTCTGATGAAGGTCTTCTGAGGCTGCTGCCTGTGGTCAAAGCCTCCAACAAATCTCTGTAAGTTTCCTGAAAAATGGGAAACAACTGCTAAAGAACTACTGCATTTAGCTTAATCTGCTGAAAATAAAGTAAGTCAGGAAATTATAATTTACTTAGAAATCAATGCATGTATATGTTTAAAAAATACAAATAGATTAAACAAAGAGAAAGCTAAAAGAGAAAAGCTTAAAAAAGGAAATCATGGGATGTGTAAATACAGAAAGAAAGTAAAACAAAAATATGAAATCATTCAACTTCATTAATAACTATATTTTCACTATTTCTGATGAGTTTAATGACATACTGGCAGTTGATACAATTACAGCTTCAGCAAAATTCCATTATTGATCAATGTTCCTGATTCTTTCTAAGTAGTCTGGTTGTTTTGTTTTGGAGAAATGCTCATTTTAATTACCATGAGATTTTGAGTCTTTGTTCCAGAGTTTCTGTATCTTAAATTTTGCTGTAGTTTTTAGGAACGTTTTTGGGCTATTTAATGCACTAGATCTGCATGCATTATTTTCTAAATGTTCTAGCTGTGATTTAAAAGCTATGAACGATGCATCCTCTATATGAGAAGGAAATTTTTTATATAATTTACGCAGGATCTGAAATAACACACTGAAAATACAGAGCTGTTTACTTGGGTACTTAAAACCTGAATTTAATACCATAATTACTTTCAGTAGTTTCTTGATGGTGACCACATGAACATGCATTTAATAACTACGTATCTGGCCAACATATAATAATACATTTTGGCAGATATCAGTAGATTTTTTTGTTGTGATTAACATTGCTCCCTTTTGTATGAATAATAAACGTAGGTTGAGTGGCTGTAATCTGACAGAGAGATGCTGTGAAGGTTTGGCCTCAGTTTTTAGCGCTCAGTCTTCCACTCTAAGAGATGTTGATTTGACAAACAACAACCTGCAGGACTCAGGACTGAAGTTGGTGTCTTCTGGACTGAAAAATCCACAGTGTAGCCTAGAAAAGCTAAGGTTTGATCAACACATTTTGGGCAAATTTTCACAGTCGTTTCTGCTGAAACTGCTAAAAATTGAACAGAAATGGTAAATGTCTAAACAAAACATGTTTATATTCATCTTATTACCAGGTTGAACCAAAACAATCTCACGGAGAAATGCTGTCAAGAGCTGTCATTAGTTCTACAGACTTCTCATTTGAGAGAATTGGACTTGAGTTACAACAATCTGCAGAACTCTGGACTGAAACAACTCTCTGCTGGGCTAAAAGGTCCAAACTGTAGACTGGAAACACTCAGGTCGGGATATCCTATTTTACATAGCAATTAATAATCTGTGGTGTGATATTTAAAATAATTCTGTATGTTGTGTTTTGTTTTTAATTTGTGCACTGATTTAAATTCTTCTACAGGCTGATTGGTTGTAATCTGTCAGAGAAAAGTCATGATACGCTGTTTTTCATTCTCACCTCCTCTAATCTGAGAGAGCTGGACCTGAGCAACAACAGCCTGAAGGATTCAGGAGTGATGCTCTTCTCTGAACAGGGAAATCAGCACTGCAGACTGGAAACTCTCCGGTTGGATTATGACTTATGTTAAAGTTTTACATTTGGATCTTAAAGTCATTAGGTTTTTTAAAATTAGTTTTTGGTTACATGCTTATAATAAAATCTGTGGCTAACCTTCAGACTTGTGTTCTACAACAGAATTATAAAGATTTCAAGTGTCCCTGAGAAGGTGTTTGCTAGCAAGTACCTAATTCAGACATTTCCAGTTTTGGGGGATAATTAGCATCATTACTTCATTTACAGAAGCGTATCGATGATGTTCAAGTCACACAACTTGATATTATTCATTTGTAGCCTGAAATTTGTATTTTATTACTTGGAATTTATGTTTCAGAGATCATTAAAAATTGCATATTTTGTTCAACATTACAATCAACATAATCAAATTTATCTTTAAAAACAGATGTAAATTTCCAAAACATGTCCTGCAGAACTTATTTTGCAGAATCATCCAAAAGTAATTTCTTTTTAAAAATAATCTCTTTTAAAAGTAATCTCTTTTTAAAAATCCCATTGGCTTTTTTTTTTATTCAAGAGATGTGATGATAGAGACAGTGTGATGGCAACTTCCATCAAACTCTCTTGGCCTACACAAAACACGTTTCCTACGCCACTGTATCACATCCCATAAATGTTTGGTCTAAAAACATTTTAAGATGTATTTTTTTATTTTATCAGATTGAGTCGAACTGGTCTCACAGAGCAATGCTGTCAAGGGTTATCATCAGCTTTATGCACAAAGGTGTCTAGTCTGAGAGTGCTGGACTTGAGTGACAATGACCTGCAGAGCTCAGGAGTAAAACTGCTCTGTGAGGGACTTGGAAGTCCACACTGTCAACTCCAAACTCTAAGGTGAGGTCAGGTTAAGACGTATTTGGCTACCTTGATTCTGCAACTGTGACATTAGATGTAATTGCAAATGCTTTGTCCTTTGGTAAAATGTTTCATATTTATAAGATGCTTATTCATAAATAAAACAGCTAACCTGGTACAGAGAACTTTTTGTTTGTATTTGATTATGGATACTGCAAGTTTCTATAAAATTGACCTTTTTAAAAACATAGTCTACAATGCTCTAAAGTATACACGTTAAAGACCTGTATCTCATTTGTTAGGTTAACTCAAACCAACCTCACAGAGAAATGCTGCAATGACATCTCAACAATTCTTAGCTCCCAGTATTCAAGTCTGAGAGATCTGGACCTCAGTAACAATGATCTGCAGGATTCCGGAGTGACATTTTTGTCTGCAGGACTGCATAGTCCGTACTGCATCCTGAAAACTCTCAGGTCAGATTTCAACTTGTAAACTCTAATACTTTCTATACATAATGTCGGTTTTGGTTATTTGTTACTTTTAATTTGAGCAAAATTTGTGTCAATCTTTTTTTGTAGGTGCACCTAAATGAAAAAGCTATATCAGTGCGATGGATACACAAAATTCACGGTTCGGTTCGATACTTTGGTGTCACGGTTCGATATTTTTTCGATACAAAAAAATGTTCATGCATTTTTAATTTGTCATTTATTAAAATTATAAATATATATTTTAACTCAAAAGTACAGTTTTTAAATTTAACCCTAACCCTTGTGCGTGTTTTTTATTTTGACAGCGAATGCGCACCTGTGGACCACTTATGTGCAGCCCCGGTTATTTAGCTCATCATATTGCAGCCACAGAAATTCTTTTGTCCATGAAACCATAAAGCTGCACTTTCTTTTTGCCTTATAGTCTGATTTGTCATAACTTCTCCGTTTTGTGGTAAGCTTTTCTTTGGCTGTCACTTCTTCACCCTGACCTGTCTTATTTGGCTCAGCAGAACTGAAATGCTTTTACACACTCACTCACATAAGCTCAGCGATTCTCTGCGCGATCAACCTCTCACATGTTTAAGCTGCGGGAGATTTCACTTGTCATGTTTGCATAGTAAGCTAACGATTAATAAGACGATGTCAGAGGAATTGGTGCACAAATTATCATCACTCACAGATCAGTGCTGTCGCTCTCTATACACAGTTCGCACGATTGCAAAGTGAAAGCAAAAAAACAAGCGCAAATTCAAACGCGACTTCAATATGTCACATATTGACAGTGGCTCACCGATGCCAATGACATAATTACCCAGCTACATTTCTGAAAGAATGCAAAAGCATTGACATATATTTTTCCTACAATAGCCCGACGGGCAGGGAAGAGATAGATTTTGGTAGCCCGACTGAAAAAAATCGCTAGCTCCAGGACGTCGGGCTAGCGATATTGCAAGCCCTGTATCTGATTGAGGAATCGCTCATCTTTGGAAAAGAGAGTTTATTACAGAGAAATGTCTCTTTCCAAAATAAAAGCTATACTATCCGCTTCTTCTGGGCTATATTCTCAGCAGCATAAGGAGAATCATGTGCTAACAGCTGTCTAAATGACTCGGCTAAAGTTAGTAGCATGCTCGTTGTTTTTGTCTTTGCACTAGGATGATGTCGGTGTAAATGTGCAGTCATATTCGTTGTGTTCCCACTAGTGCTTTCAGGTTAATCTCGTTGAAATGACCTTAACGCCACAACACGGCAAATCTCCGTTAACGAGCTACCGCCGATCGCCCCGTGCATGGGGCTAGACGGCAAACACGTTAACGAGCTAACTGCGCTAACACACTAGTTCACACCAATGTAATTGAGCATTGCATGGCACATCCAACATACTGTTTTACTTTAGTCCATGACTCGCTTACCTTCAGGGTCATACGTCACATGAAAACCAAAATAATTCCAAACGCCAGATCTGAATGAGGTTCAATTTGCTTGTTGCAAGCAGAGCTTAACTTCTGTCTCGCTAGCTTGCCCTGCTCTCTTCCTTCTGACTATGCTGTCTGTGTTGAGCGCTCAGTGGATCTGCGCTCGACAGTGCAGCCTAGGCGGAGTAGTCGAACACAGATTCACTGAGCGCTCAACACAGACAGCATCGTCAGAAGGAAAATTGATAAAATAAATTACAAATGTTGTATTGTTTGATACATATGCGTACCGAACCGAAAGCACTGTATCGAACGGTTCAATATCGATACGAATATCGTTGCACCCCTAATAAATAAATAAATATATATATATATATATATATATATATATAATCCAAATCGCACATTTACTGAATCTAATCCTTTAGCCTGAGTGGCTGCAGGTTATCAGAAAGAACTTGTGACGTTCTGATGTCAAAGTCTACCAGTCTAAGAGAGCTGGACTTAAGTAAGAACCACCTGTGGGATTCGGGCATCAAGCTTTTGTCTACTGGGCTGACAAGTCCACACTGTAGACTGGAAACTCTGAGGTGAGGTCACATTTTTACACTAACTTAGCCAAACATTTTAATTTTATTTTAGTGCTGTTTATTGTTTTAACATCACTTAATTAATTTTAATTACAGAGTTTCTGACTTAATCTTTGGTGTTTATAAATATGCCAATGCTTGAGACTTCTAATATCCTTTAATTTGGCTTGGTTTGTACCATAGTTTAAATATGTTTAAGCTTTATATATATATATATATATATATACACACATATTTTGTTCATTATGATAATGAAAGTCAAAGGTAAATGGATCACAGAAATTACATGGAGAAACATTCTTAATTTTTCAGGTTGAATCACACAAATCTCACAGAGAAATGTGGTCAATATATCTCACTGGTCCTCAGCTCTGACTCTTGCAGTCTGAGACACCTGGATTTGAGTAACAATGACCTACGAGATTCAGGAGTAAAACTGCTTTCTGCTGGACTGAGGAGCCCACACTGTAGACTACAAACGTTTGGGTATGCATCTGAGGAATATGTGTTGCACCGTAAGGGTCATTGTGAAAAGACTGGACAGGCAGCCAACTGTGACAAGGGGACCCATTTTTTTCCTAGTAGACGATTTGCTGTCAGGATGGTTGCCCCTTCCTAAACCCTGGCTAGCAGTTTCTTCAAGTTAAAAGGATTTTTTTCTTTCCACTGTTGCCAAGTGCTTGTTCATAGGGGATCAACTGGTGGCTGGGGCTTCATCCTAATATTGTAAGGTCTTTACCTTGCAATATAAAAAAAACAACTTGTGGTGACTGTTATTGTGAATTGGCATAATGTAAATAAAACTGAACTAATGTTGTGTTTGCACACACACTCCATCTCCATAAGACAAAGGTTATAAACTACAATGAAAATAACCCTTAAGAGCTACATTTAAAACTGCTGCAGAGTCAATAAAACTAAATAATTAATAAAAACCTAAACTTACACAACAGAAAAAAAAGCAAAAAATAAATAAATAAATAAAACATCTTCACTAAACAGTATGCACAAACAGCCACAGTTATGAAAGTGCAAACATTTTCATTTAACTTCTCAGATAGCATAGTGTACAAAGCAAGAGAGGGCTTTTTTTTTGTCTGAAGTCAGACTAATGAATTCATAGTTGTGGTGGACAGACTGAGTGCAGATTCTTATGAGCACATTTCTGTTTCTTTTGCAAATCTTGAACAAGACCATTTTTAAAACTAGCTGCTGTACCTGAGGAATTACTTTTTTGCTTTGAAAGACACTTGAGAGGTACTTTACACTGTCTCACTTGCATATGACCATCTGCACCAATTATCATGCAAATTATATATTAGTTTTAGGTGGATGGATCACTTCAGTTTTGCACTCTTGCAGATTGTCAGGCTGTTTGATCACGGCAGATGGCTGTACGTCTTTGGCGTCAGCTCTGAGGTCCAACCCCTCCTATCTGAAAGAACTTGACCTCAGTTATAACCATCCAGATGAGTTGGGAGTAAAGCTACGATCTGTGGGACTGAAGGATCCAAACTGGAGACTGGACTCCCTCAGGTATGATGTACATTGGAGTACAGGAACTGTAGAAATGCTAAAGGACTCCAGTCTGGTCTGACTTTGATTTTCCCCTCCCAGCGAGGACCACAGTGGTCTTCAGAGGCTGAAATCTGGTCTGAGGAAGTGTAAGTATATAAGATGTAACACTATATTTCTGGTTTGATTTAAAACCTTCAGACTTACTGCTGTATTTCACCCTTTCCTCTCTGTGTATTCCTTAGATGCATGTGAACTAACACTGGACCCAAACACAGCCCACAAAAATGTTGTCCTGTTTGAGAATAACAGAAAAGTAAGACTGTCACCAGAGAAGCAGCCATATCCTGAACACCCGGACAGATTCGACTGGTGCTACCAGCTGCTCTGTACAACGGGTCTGACAGGCCGCTGTTACTGGGAGGTGGAGTGGAAAGGAGGTGTTGATATTGGAGCAACTTACAAAAGCGTCAGAAGGAGGGGAGCTCTAGATGGCAGCAGGCTTGGATGGAATGAGAAATCATGGAATTTAGAGTTCAATGATAAAAACATCTACGCCTGGCACAATAATATAAAAACAGTTCTCCTTGCTCCTCTGTCCTCTGCCTCTGAAAGAGTGGGAGTATATTTAGACTGGACTGAAGGCACTCTGGCTTTCTACGCAGTCTTGCCTGATTCACAGATTCACCTGTACACCTTTTTCTGTGGTGCCTTCACTGAACCACTTTACCCTGGGTTTGGGTTCTTATCAATAGACTCTTCTGTGTCACTGTTAGAAATATAATCTATCCAAAAAAGGCTAATTTTTCCTGGTGAAATAGCCATAGGTCTCAGTAATGCAGCAAAAAAAAAAAAAAAGCAAAATATTTAATAGATGTTAAAAAGAAGAGGCTGTGGTTTTTAAAAATGAGATTTTAAAAAATGCACCTTTTGTCTAAAAAAATAAGTTTTTTTTTCTATACTTTTAATATTTGAATATCTGACAGATGTTGCTTCTTTTTTGCTAATTAAGTCAAAGTTTGGACATCAAGCTTGGTATGAAAAAAGTAAACAACTATAAGTTCTTGTTTGTTGTTGTTTTGTTGTTGTTGTTTTCACATGTAATTTATTTATTTTATTTAATCCTGAACATTTTGTAGCTTGTGGCGTTTTGGAAAACTGAAAATTATTATTATTATTATTATATTATTAGTAGTAGTCATTTTTAGCCAGGCCTTCATCATTTTGTTTGTGCGCATCGTCTGAGGATTCTAAATATCTTAATTACAAACAAATCCAGGTACAAAAATCACAGATTTTTATTATTCAGGCAGTGTGACGGTAAATGTAGAATAACCAGGTGACATAACCCATGCGTTTCTTTGGACTGTAGAAGAAAGCCACGCAGGCAAAGTTTCAAACTCAAGAGTTGCTTGGTGTGGGGTGACAATGCTAATCACCAAACAGCACCCACACAGCTGTTTATAAAATACAATGTGAAAAATAAATATGAAAATATTTATTTAGAAATACCAGCATTTGATTAATTTACAGTAAAACAAAAAAGAAATGTAACATCATACAAGATATAGTGCAAGAGACCTAGTATTCAGCACGTTGTTCTCCAAGCTAACTATTGTATAGCTGTACGCTAATTAAAAGGCTGCTAGCATTCGTGATGTTGATAGTAAACACTAAAATTTGTAACATGTGGCATTGTGAAATGCAAAGATAAGACTTTCTGATCCCTAAAGAAAAGTTCACAGCACAGAGACGAGTTATGAGGTAAGAAAAATCATTGAAAAAGAAAAATGAATTAGAAATTAAAAATAAGTCAAAATAAAAAAGAAAATGCATATACAATATATAGATTGTCATATTTGTGCAAATATTTGTGGAAAAGTGTCCAGTAGTGCAAAATATAAAACTTTAACTACACTTGCACAGTGAATGTGTAAAGAACATGTAACTTGTGTACCTCCTTATAGTTTTAGGTAAAGCATGTTGAAATTAACCTGAATAAACATGTAGACGGTAATGTGATGCTTAAAAAACAAAAACATCAAGCACACAACTGTATAAACAGGATGGCAGGCTCACAAAATTATTAACTGGCACTTATTTTGGAGGATGCTGGCAGCTTCCTGCAGCCTCTGCCCACCAGTTTGTAGTTCAGCTCGACGACAAGCGAGCAGAACTCGCTCATACCGACGAAGTCACAGCACATAATGTTGACTCCCTCGGGTCCTGGCTGCTGCTCACCCGCCCACTGGAGAAGCAGTGAGAGAGAGTTCAACGTCAACATCCTCATGCTCTGGAAAGGGTGCAGGAAGACGTAAAACATGGTCTCTGTCAGGTTCAGACCAGTGACGTAAAAACCATCTGGAAAACAAAACCGTCTGTAAGGCCGGTGCTTAAAGAAATGAACAGCAAATAAAACCTGAGGTAAAATAAATCCCAGCTAGCTGCAGAAGCAGTACACTTCAGAGTATTTTTACTACGTCACTGACATTATTATATTATTAAACTTATGAGAATACTTCTGTCCATCTTGTCCAGGACGTTCTTGTAAAAGATTTTTAATCTCAAGAGTTTAAAAAAAAAAAAAAAAGGTTAATAATAATTATATTATATATTTTGGTGGCTCAATCAACAGTATATGAATATTAGAAATTTGGTATTTAAAGGAATTATTCTGTTTTAATAAAAACATTTCATTTAAATTTTTGAATAAACCTTTTCAACTTTCAATAAAAACGTTCGCCACATGGGGGCAGCAAATCCGAATCCATGTTGGATTTTTATTGAAAACCTGCGTAGTCTGAATACGCTTTGAATTTTGAGCTTAAGCATAAATTATACTTCTGCATTGAATCTGTCAATCCTACTACATAAACCCGCAAAAGTGTCCAACATTGTTAGCAGCAAGTATAGTTGTATGTGGCGTGGCTGTGTTGCCGTGGAGTTTCTCTCCAATTTTATCCACTGGCTTCCTGATGATTAAAAAAAATTACAGCAGAAGAAGCAGCATCAGAGGAAACAGTGGTACTGAAAGCCATCACAGGCTGTGTGGGATGCATATATATGTACAAACTAACATTTGTACCTTTGGCAGGTTATTAAATCCAGTAAACTACCTTTACAGTATATTCTGTATCCAGTACTTTTGCTCTAACATTTTAAATACAGGTCTGTAATGCTACTACTTTCCCTCACTGCACTACTTGTTCCAACAACCTCATACCTGGTCTTCCCTGCCGTTGCTGGCCTTCCAGATAGGTGATCACTTTCTTAGGATCTGGGCTGTTAGCATACCTGAACACACAGGACAGGTTCAATCATTTCAGTGTTAGTGACATGACCAACTGTGCAGACAGTAGCCTTGAAAAGTAAAAGTAATCAGGCACTGCTTTAAATCTGTTTTTTTCCCCTAATGGCCACCAGTCTTGGTCACCAGTCAAAGACCCAAAAAGAAGGAGGGAGAGAAGAAGACCAAGAAAACCACATAAGGTCTAAGGTTTGAAAATAGGAGGAAACAAACTATCTTTACATACGTGTATATATTACATGCAACCAGTGTTTACATATTTAATATTGTATTTCACACCATGTCACACCATTTATAAATAAACCAACAAGCACGTATTATGTCTGACAGTGAACACACATTAAAATATGACACTCCAATTATGTCATATTTGAACCTTTGGCTGTTGCTGTTCTCAGTGTGGTTTAAAGTCACTGTACCAACATCTATTATTAATACTTTTGAGACACCAAGATGCTCAAAAACAAAACAAACAAACAAACAAAAAAAGAACAGCTAATATTGCCAGAGAAAGTAATCAGAACCGAAATCACGGAATCGAAGACACTTAAGCTACGAAGTCTATCTAACCCTTCTACATACAGTCTATGTATTTTACCAATAAGGTATCCGATTCCACAGCCCAGGGTGCTGCAGCTCCTGGTCGTCATAGGAAACAATGACCTGCTGACCTTTTGACCAACATGACCGCAGAGTGGGAGTTTCCTGCATGCATACACATGAATCAAACTGTCAGTTTATTAGGCACACTGTGCCAAAACCAATGCAGGCTAATAACATGATTACAGCAACACGTTTTAATTTTCGGAGCGTGACGTTTGTGGTGTGGTATATTAGCAGGTTTCTGGACTAGAGCAATACCTCTGATATTTGAAACACCTGAGTCGAAAAGAGTTTCAACAGAAACTGAACACCATGACCTAAATGATTAAAGGATTTATTGCAGGACTACAGTCGTAAATGCATTCGTTTTAGTCGGGGGTTCCCAATGAGCCTGTGGTTGAGATCAGTTCCATGTATTTATATCTGCTGAAGTTAAAATGGTAAATCCTTATCTGAGAGGCTGAAAGCAGTGAATATTTGGCATTATTAAACTTTAGAAATCAATCATTATCCTAATAATGTCTATCTACCTGTGGTGGGCACAGCTTCCCTCTGAACAGCAGAAGGATGAACTCCATCAGATGGGCGTGGTCTTCGTCACTTAGAGATTCGAAGTGTGAACAGGCAATGATTACAATCTCTTTGGGGTGAGCGTCCAGCCAGCCGGCCAGTTCATCCAGAGCCTCCTGCATGCAGACAGACGTTAAAATTTGCTGTAAATTAGCTTTCACTCTGAGTATCAATGCCGTTTTGGTGTAGTTTACTGACCTTGACGGTTATTAGCGTGTATATGCCGTGAGCGAAAAACAATTTTCTGCTCCCTGCTGGCTTTCTGGCGATCCGCAGGTCCAAGAAACGAACACCAAGATCACACTGATCAGAAAGGACTGATAGCTGTAGCCAAGAAAGAGAATGAATATTGAAACACCAGAACCAAACAATGACAGAGACTCCACCATGTTGTACAGATGGCTGTATCTCTCTCCTGATCTCCTCTGTACAATTTCACATTTGCATTCATCACTCCATCACACCTGTTGTCTCTGATTTTCAGTCTAATTCTTGCGTAGTATGACATATCTCAACTTTTTCTTCCTGTTTCAGGTTACTTGCTAGTCACTTTTTTAAAATAGTTTTATAGATCCGCCTCTTCTTTTTTCTGCACTTGTGCAGCTTCCTCAAATTTTTTAATGACACACTGCTGAGATCTGCCAAGTTTTCAGCTGGTAGTGCTAAAAAGAACATTTTATGTCTGTTAAACCCTTATCTTTGTTATTTTTCTAACATTCAACCCATTTTTGTGACAGGCTTCTAGTAACAAAACGCTTAAAGATACAGTTTAAAGTTGGTTAGATATTTGCATGTGTAGACACAACACTTGTTCCGTCTTTGCGTTAGGAGCCTTTTTTGGATGCTGGAATGAGTCATACCTTAGTGTTAAGTGCCTCAACAAACAAAAAAACCATTCCTCTGAAAATGGTTTAAGTACTGGGGGGAAATGATCAAATAAGCATCCAGATGTCCAAAGAAAAACATTCAAGGACCTTCGGAAAGCCTGGAGAACCGCTCAAGACCACTTTAACAAAAAAAAACATGAAGATAGTCTGATTAGAAGCAAAATATGAAGAAATGAGGGGCGGCTCGTTACACAGTACTGTATACAGTAAGTCATGATCAAACATAAAAACGTTAAATGTAATGGATACAATTGCTCCCATTAAGGTGAAGGTTATCTCTGGAAGGAAAAAGTCTCCATGGAGAAACTCCACACTAGTGAAAAATGAAAAAAGAGAGTGTAGGAAAGCTGAGCGCAGATGGAGAAAAACAAACCTCCAGGTTCACTATGACATCTATAAAGAGAAACTTCACAATTATAATTTACAACTGAGGAGTGCAAGGAGGTCCTACTTCTCTGACATCATCACTAAAAACAGTCATAATGCTCGGGTCTTATTTTCCACAGTTGACAGGCTAACAAACCCTCCTGTGTCAGTGCCAGCTGAACTTCATTCAACCATGGCCTGCAATGACTTTGCCAAATTCTTCACAGAAAAAATCCAAAAGATTAGACAAGCAATTGGTACATCAACAGCAGATCCAGGATATGTACTGTGTCCACCGAAAAACTGTTTAAACACCATAAAACAGTTTCACCCGATTAACAGCAAAGACCTGGAGGACATCTTAGGTCAACTGAACTCCTCCTCTTGCTGTTTAGATGTCCTGACTTTGGAGTCAGACCTGTTACAGATCGTCAACTTTTCCTTAATGTCAGGTGTGTTTCCAGAACCACTAAAAACTGCTGTAATCAAACCTATACTGAAAAAGGACAATCTTGACAAGACACAAATGAAAAACTACAGGCCGATCTCAAATCTCCCATTTCTAAGTAAGATCATTGAAAAAGTAGTTTCTCAACAGCTCAATTATTTCTGCTCTGACCAAAGTGTTCAATGACATATGTCTGAACACAGACAGTGGAACAATGTCAGTCTTAGTTTTACTGGATCTCAGTGCAGCATTTGATACAGTTGACCACAACATATTACTCAAACGACTGGAGAACTGGGCAGGTCTTTCAGGAACTGTGCTAAACAAAAACAAAACTGAGGTAACAGTCTTTGGCGCCAAAGAAAAACGATTACAGGTCACCAGAGAACTTCAATCTATACACCTAAAAACCACAAACCAGGCGAGAAATTTGGGTGTAGTGATGGATGCAGACCTAAACTTAGAAAAACACATTAAGACAATAACAAAGTCAGCTTACTATCACCTCAAGAATATTTCAAGGATAAAAGATCTGATGTCTCAACAGGACCTGGAAAAACTAGTCCATGCATTCATCTTTAGTAGGCTTGATTACTGTAACAGCATCTTTACAGGTCTACCTAAAAAATCAGTCAGACAACTACAGCTCATTCAGAACTCGGCTGCTCGAGTCCTCACTAAGACCAAAAAAGTGGACCACATCAGTCCAGCTCTGAGGTCTTTACACTGGCTGCCTGTGCGTCAGAGGATAGACTTTAAAGTTCTGATGCTGGTCTATAAAGCTCTGAATGGTTTAGGACCAAAATACACCAGTGACCTCCTGACCCAGTATGAACCTTCCAGATCCCTCAGGTCATCTGGATCCGGTCTTTTATCAGTTCCCAGAGTCAGAACCAGACACGGAGAAGCTGCATTCAGCTTTTATGCTCCTTATATCTGGAACAAACTCCCAGAAAGCCTCAGATCAGCTGAAACACTCAGTTTATTTAAATCCAGGTTGAAGACTCACCTATTCTCAGCTGCATTTGAATAAAGCACCAAATCCACACTTTTAAGCTTAAACTTCAAAACTTACATTTTAACTACTGATTTTATCTACTGTTCTGATTTTATCCGTTTAGATTTTTTTTTTACATACTGTTTTGTTTGTTTGTTATTTAGTTAGTTTGTTTGTTTGCTTGTTTTAATCAATTTTAAATCGTGCTTTTTATTTGTTTTTGTTTCTAATGTCTCTGTAAAGCACTTTGAACCACCTTGTTGTTGAATTGTGCTATACAAATAAACTTGCCTTGCCTTCCTCCTTCCAAACTACGGTAGTTCAGTAATTATCAAATTATCAAAACCTCAGATGAATTCCCCAAACCTTTTACGAGGTAGGGAGCTTCACCTGAGGTGGTGCAGGTTCCTGGTTCTCTTTCACCTTTAGGGGGACCGTAAAATACCTGCGTGGTGGCCCAGCGGTAAACACAGGGTCGAGTACAGCAGGGGAACAGCCTGTCAGTCAGTCTGAGGAAGCAGGACTCCGATCTCACCACAGGAGAGGAGACATCCAGGCTGAAGGACATGCTGTCATGGCTGCCTGTGGTGCGAGAAGAGCCTGTCAACAAGCATCTGAGACAATTTTTTTTATTACAGTTTAACCTGAAATTAAGGATATTATATTTTTAAAATAAACACGTGATCTGTATGAGAGTGTTTTCTATTCTTTTCTGTCTTGAACTGGCTGAACTGGTTGCTCCTGTTTTACCAGGTAATGCCAGGTTCCACAGCGGGACGTCCAGCAGCTCCTCCGGCAAACGCGACATCCAGTCCGGGTTTCCTCCGAGCTGCTCCCGCTGTTTGTCCTCCATGTCTTATTACCGCCCTGTCCTACTACAGATGTTCAGCATGCTCTTTGAGTTTCTTCGGGATCTGAACACGGTTTATTTACCAACTCTTCCGGTTGTTGTCAATCTCCACTTTCTTTAGCGATTTTCAAAATAAAATCACCAAACGCGACGAGAGCTTGCTTAAAAAAACAGTAGCGTTAGAACACTAAAGTAAAAAGTACGGTAACAATGTGCGTCCCCCGATTGAGCAACAGCGCCGTAAAATAAGAAGAATGGCGCCTAATTACAGAGTTAATAATGCAGACTTTGTAATATCTCACGTGTAGATTCATCAGCCAGATTAAGTGTTTACTGACAATTGACAGTGATAGCGCACATCATCATCACTATTCCAACAATCCTCTCCTCACAGACAAGCATAAACACACTCGACTATCGCTAAATCAGATTTAACACACGTTTGTAATGACGGTAATTCAGTTTATAATAGGGTTTATTCGCTCGGTCAGCAGGTGGCGGTATCCTCGTACACTGGGGAGTAAACTGCCATTAAACGAACAGAAGAAGAAGAAAACATCTGCACATGCGCGGTACGGATCGGGTAGACCCGATTTGTACGGTCAGACTTTACACATGCGCAGTAAGGATCGGAGAGTCCTGATCCTTAACTTTCTTTTTATTTTTCGTTTTTGTCTACATTGTACTGAAACGCTTCATTATTGCAAACATTTTAAGATATACTTGTTATTCTTAACATCTTAACTCTTACTCTGACCCATAACTTTTTTTTTTTTTTCCATACTTTAATTAAATTTATGCACATATTACAATCTCTCGTTGGGAGACAACATTAGTGCAACAACATCTTGAAAAGGTTGAATAAGAAACCAAACGAAAAAAAAAACAAAAAACAAAAAAAACAAACAAAAAAAACCAAAAAAACAAAAACACATATATACATATACATAAATATATGAAGGCCATTTTTATGACATATAACAGTTTCCTTTCTGCGAACACTTTAACATATATGTGGCTTACTTAGTATACCAAAAACACAATCATTAAAAGGATAGAGATTGAGTCCCATTGTCGAATATCAAAGCAGCCTCTTTACATGAATCCCTCAGTAATTCTAAAGATGACAAAAAAGATTTTAATTCAATTTTCAATACAGTTAGGGAAGGTCTTTTACTTTGCCATTTGCATTTGTGTATGTGGTATTTGCCCATAATTATCACCACCTTGTGTAGCATGGACAGTTCCTTAGATGGATCACCATTATTATATAAAACTTGTGTTAGAGTCAGTGGGGTCATCCCATCTATTCTTATACTCAACCAGTCTACTAAATCTTGCCAGAAGTCAGTTGTTACTGAGCAGGAAAAAAACAAATGATCAATACTTTCCACATTTTGTGAACAAAATCCACATGGCTCTACCTCAAACCCAAACCTTTTTTTAAGCATTTCAGCTGCTGGGTAATATCCATTAATTATTTTAAATTGCATTTCTTTGACTTTGGGGGGGATAGGCCATTTTAAAAAGTGCATATATTTGTTCGTTATTTTAATATTACTCCCTTTTAGTTTTGTGTTACTGTTAAAGTCGTGAAATAATTTGTTCTTAAATATCTTGTTCATGGTTTTATTATTACAGTTTTTATCCGTCAAAGGAATCTGGTTTAGATGTAAAGAAGGTAGACTAATTTGTGCCTTAGAGTAATACAAATAACCTTGAATCAAACTCAACAGAGGTAAGGGGATTGCCTTACAAACCTTGTCATATTCTCTAAGGGAACACTGAATGTTAAACTTAGCATTAAAAACACCCACTGAGAGAAACTGACCCCTTTCATCAAGTAAGTCTGTTATAAAGATTATGTTTTTTTCAAACCACTCTTTAATAAACAATGACTTCTTATTAATTGTAATTGTTCTGTTATTCCACAAGGTGGAGCAATGTGGTGAAAAGTTATGGGCAAACACCATCTTCCAATAAGACAAGACCTGCTTATGATATTCTGACAGTTTCACAGGCAACTTCAATATATCAAAATCACATTTCAGGAGAAAATCCAACCCTCCCACCTTTTTGAAAATATTTTTTGGGATATGGAACCATATGGAGTCAGGTTTCAAGAGGAAGGCTTTTATCCAGTTTATTTTAAAAACTCCAACCATTGATTGAAAATCAATTGACTTTATACCACCTTTAGCGTAATCTTTGACAAGTTGTGATTTTTTAATGTAATGTGTTTTACTGCGCCAAATGAATTGATAGATTATAGAGTTAATCTTTTTAATACTTTTCGGGGTAATGTATAGTGAGTATGCTGGATAAACCATCTTTGAGACGCCCTCTGATTTGGATAATAGATTGCGTCCAAAAATTGTAATATCTCTCGTCAACCAATGATTTAGTGTTTTGGACATGCCATCAATTTTGTCTTTTAGGTTTTTTGATTCTCTAGTGTTGATGTCTTTGTCTAAATAGATGCCTAGATACTTAACTTCATTTTTCACTGGAATCGTCCTCATGCTATTTTCCAAACAATCATAAAGTGGCAAAAGTTCACACTTCTTTAGGTTCAGACACAAGCCTGAAGCTTTAGAAAAAATTGAAATGACATTCAATGCTTTCTCGAGTATTGATTTATCCTTTAAAAATATTACTGTGTCGTCTGCAAACTGACTTATTTTCAGTTCAATATCAAAAATGTTTATTCCTTCGATGTCTGAATGGTTCACAATGAGGTAAGCCATTAATTGAGTGCAAAGAATAAATAATTTTGGAGAAATTGGGCAACCCTGTCGAATTCCACAGAATATGTCTATCCTAGATGTTATGCCTGGATTGAGCGAAACATAACTATAAATTTGCTTGTAGAACAGTTTGATCACTTTGCAAAATTTGTTTCCAAATCCAAACTCTGACCCATAACTATCATAAAACGCTACGACCGGAAGTAGAAACCTTTCGCGCATGCGGGGTACCGATCGGGTTTCCGGTACGGATCGGGTAGTGACAAGCCCTGCTTTTCATAAAAACAATATCCCCCCCATTCAACTTCCGCACCCTTTCAGATTAAGCTTTAGGCAAGTTCATCAAACCCTCTTGCCCCCTGGGCCCGTGGAGTGGCCCTCTTTCTCCATCTACAGGAGAAAAGCTGAACTACATGATGCTTCTGCTTCACTGGGGTCTGTTGTACAGTACGTTGCAATACAAAGGCCATTTCATTAAAGCTCAGACAGAAAAACCGAAGTATAAAGAGCTCTGATGCCAAATCCAGTTTGTAGGCTGTATAACGTTAAAAATAAAAAAGTGTGTGGAGTTTGCATTTACATGTATAAATGTACGAAGACAAAAAAAGGCCATATTTAGGGTTTCCATCGACATTGAAAATGTAAAAAAAAATTTAATTGACAAGAAACACTTGCAAATTTACTGGAAGAAACAGAACATTTACAAAGAGACTGGGGAAAAAAACCCAAGACTCAATCAGTTTAACTCAACTCAAGTTTTATTCGTGTAGCACCAAATCACAACAACCGCGAGGAACTTTATCTTGTTAGGTAAAGACCTTACAATAATACACTCTACCACTTGGCAACAGTGGAAAGGAAAAACTCCCTTTTAGCAGGAAGTAATCTCTGGCAGAACCAGGCTCAGAGAGGGGTGGCCATCTGCAGCAACCATTTGAATGAATGATGAATGATCAGGTTAAAGATGCAATAAGGTTGTTGGTACTCATTAAATTACCGGATGGAAGGGATTGCCAATTTTTGTTTATATTATACTATTAATTACTATTACTTATTTATACATTTTTATAGTGATGTTAATATATTATATATTTGTTAAAATGTCATTGCTATCAATTAATTAATTGTGCATTTTTCTATTGCAGTTAAAGTTTGGCAGTTTTTGTGTAATTACATATTGTGACCACTAGGGGGAAATCAGTGTGACGTGACAGCATGAAAAATGGCCTTAAATCAAGACACAGAAAACACACACACGGTCAAAAATTAAATGTAATAAAATTAAGTTATGATTTCAAAGCATTACTTTGTTATGGTTGTCTTCAGTTTCATATAATAAGGTGAAGCTGTTTTCACATGTAAATGCTCTAGAAATAATATAACTAGACAATTATAGAGATGCTTGAATTATGAGGAGTCCTTAAATTGAACCTTTTTACCTTGTGACCCTATGAAATTAACTTACTTGTTCTTGTGACTGTTAGGTTGGAGTATGACTCAGACAGCCAAATGACACTGTGATCTTTTTAGATTAAGTTTCAGGTTACAATTTTGTTACTGTGTCTCAGTTGATACTCAGCAAATTTATTTAGTTTTGGCATTTTTGTGCATTTTTATTGGATTGGACTGTTTACAGGAAAGCAGAGAGAGGATAACAGACTCAAACCCAGTTTCCTGAAGGACCTTCAGTACATAGATTGTCAAGGAGACCTGACATGGGCTGCCCACATTTAGGTCCAGACCAAAAAGGCTAGGCAGCGCCTGTATCACCTACGACAACTGAGGAAGTTCAGGGTCTCTCCAAAGATCCTCAGGATTTTCTATACAGGCGCTGTGGAGAGCATCCTCACACAGAACATGACATCGTGGTTTGGGAACAGCTGTGTGAAGGACCAAAAAGCTCTCCAGAGAGTGATCCGTACAGCAGAACGCTGCTGCAGGATTGCTCTCCCCCCGCTTCAGGACACTTACACCAGGAGATGCCGGACTAGAGCAGCGCAGATACTGAAGGACCCGTCCCATCCAGGCAACAAACTGTTCCAACTTCTGCAATCTGGTAGAAGGTTCCGCATCTTCCGGGCAAGGACAGAGAGACTCAAGAGGAGCTTCTATCCCCAAGCCATCCGTGCCCTAAACACACACACCCGCCCTCTCACATCATCTATAATTGACTGAGACAGGACTCTCTTCCAGACACTCTAAACCAAGGCACAATGTACATTTCAATTCCTTTAATTTTAAATATGTTTATATTGTCTATCCTGTAAAATAGTCAGATGTCTATTCATATTAATGTACAGAATTCACCTGCTTGCTGCTACTACTGCACATTCACCCAGTGTATATACTATATGTATGTATATATACAGTGGGGCAAAAAAGTATTTAGTCAGCCACTGATTGTGCAAGTTCCCCCACTCAAAATGATGACAGAGGTCAGTAATTTGCACCAGAGGTACACTTCAACTGTGAGAGTCAGAATGTGAAAAAAAAATCCATGAATTCACATGGTAGGATTTGTAAAGAATTTATCTGTAAATCAGGGTGGAAAATAAGTATTTGGTCACCTCAAACATGGAAAATCTCTGGCTCTCACAGACCTGTAACGTCTTCTGTAAGAAGCTTTTCTGTCCCCCACTCGTTACCTGTATGAATGGCACCTGTTTGAACTCATCATCTGTATAAAAGACACCTGTCCACAGCCTCAGACAGTCAGACTCCAAACTCCGCCATGGCCAAGACCAAAGAGCTTTCGAAGGACACCAGGAAAAGTATTGTAGACCTGCACCAGACTGGGAAGAGTGAATCTACAATAGGCAAGCAGCTTGGTGTGAAAAAATCAACTGTGGGAGCAATCATCAGAAAATGGAAGACATACAAGACCACTGATAATCTCCCTCGATCTGGGGCTCCATGCAAGATCTCATCCCGTGGGGTCAAAATGATCATGAGAACGGTGAGCAAAGATCCCAGAACCACACGGGGGGACCTGGTGAATGACCTGCAGAGAGCTGGGACCAAAGTAACAAAGGTCACCATCAGTAACACACTACAACGGCAGGGAATCAAATCCCGCAGTGCCAGACGTGTTCCGCTGCTGAAGCCAGTGCATGTCCAGGCCCGTCTGAAGTTTGCCAGAGAGCACATGGATGATACAGCAGAGGATTGGGAGAATGTCATGTGGTCAGATGAAACCAAAGTAGAACTTTTTGGTATAAACTCAACTCGTCGTGTTTGGAGGAAGAAGAATACTGAGTTGCATCCCAAGAACACCATACCTACTGTGAAGCATGGGGGTGGAAACATCATGCTATGGGGCTGTTTTTCTGCCAAGGGGACAGGACGACTGATCCGTGTTAAGGACAGAATGAATGGGGCCATGTATCGTGAGATTTTGAGCCAAAACCTCCTTCCATCAGTGAGAACTTTGAAGATGAAACGAGGCTGGGTCTTCCAACATGACAATGATCCAAAACACACCGCCCGGGCAACAAAGGAGTGGCTCCGTAAGAAGCATTTGAAAGTCCTGGAGTGGCCTAGCCAGTGTCCAGACCTCAACCCCATAGAAAATCTGTGGCGGGAGTTGAAAGTCCGTGTTGCTCGGCGACAGCCCCAAAACATCACTGCTCTCGAGAAGATCTGCATGGAGGAATGGGCCAAAATACCAGCTACTGTGTGTGCAAACCTGGTAAAGACCTATAGTAAACGTTTGACCTCTGTTATTGCCAACAAAGGTTATGTTACAAAGTATTGAGTTGTATTTTTGTTATTGACCAAATACTTATTTTCCACCCTGATTTACGAATAAATTCTTTACAAATCCTACCATGTGGATTCATGGATTTTTTTTTTCACATTCTGTCTCTCACAGTTGAAGTGTACCTCTGGTGCAAATTACTGACCTCTGTCATCATTTTAGGTGGGGGAACTTGCACAATCGGTGGCTGACTAAATACTTTTTTGCCCCACTGTATATATAATGTTCTTCCTCTACACCCCCCCCAATTTTTGCACATGTCGAGGAGCGTGTCAGGCTACATTTCACTGTGTGTTATACTTGTATAACTATGCATGTGACAAATAAAGAACCTTGAACCTTGGAGACAATGTGAGTTATGGCTGGAAACCATCAAACTTACTGGTAATAGTAATAGTAACACTGGTAAAAGTAGAAGGCACCTACCTTTATTTTCTCTAGTTATTTTAGCTCCACTATTAGGTTATCCTATTGGTTTCTGGGTAACCTAGGTCCAGGACTCATCTTAGGCTTAATATTTAGGACTGTCTTTTAAACAATGGTTTGTGTGGATTTCAGTCGAATTCAGAGTATTACTTGAGTGGAGTGTAAATGAAAATAAAACCCATTCATTTGTAAATCATTTAAACTACGCAGTGCTGTAAAAAGCATATTTATTTTTGCTTATTTGTCACACTTACATGATTCACATATTTTAATAATAGGCAAAGATAACACAATACATTACAAAGTTCTATTTTTAAAGGATAATTTCATTCATTAAGAGAACAAAAGGTATCCAAACCTAATTGACACTGTGTGAAAAAGTACTTGGCCCCTAAACCTAATATCTGGCTGTGTCACCCTTGGCAACAAAAACTGCAATCAAGTATTTGCAATAACTAGGAATGATGAGTTTTTCACATCGCTCTGGCGGAATTTTTGAAGAATTGTTTTAATTAGGAACATTGGAGAGTTTTCAACCATGAACAGCCTGTTTGAGGTCGCAGTCAGGTCTCTGTTAGTTTTATATCAGATGTAACTCAAACCTTTCAAAAAATGTTACTTTTGAGATGAGATGAGATGAGATAGCCATAATTTGTCAGTTGCAGTTGTCCACAACCGAGACCTTGCCAACCGTACATACAATACACAAACATCACATTGGGGAGACAGGTCAGGCTAGGTAGCCTAGGAAAAAAACAGCGAAATGTGTAACACAAAAGGATAATACAGGAATGCACAGATACCACCACACCATAACACAATAAAACACAGACAAGCAACATGAGAGAGTATTCCAGTGTGTACAGCTGGATCTGGGACCACTGCAATCTTCAATCACACCTCCAGCTGATCCGCTGTCCACATCGGATTAGAGGTAAGAATGGGAGGAGGCGCTGGATTTGGGGAAGGGAGGGTGATGGTGAGAGCGTATCAGTATCAGTGTACATGTGCGCATGCGTGTGTGTGTATCCTGTGTCTCATCAGTCCACAGAATATTTTCCCAAAAGTCTTAGGAATTATCAAGATGTTTTCAGGGAAATGTGAGATTAGCTTTTAAGTTCTGAAACAAAAATACTGCAAGAAAACAGGTGGTTGGTTCCAGAACGCACTTCCAACTTGATTCTTTGAAAAACATATGGCATCTATTTCTTGTAGAAATATAGACCAACAAGAAACAATAATTTCTTAAAACTTGGAAAAAAACTAAAATTAATTTAATCTAATTCAACAAGTTCAAAGAGTGGTAAAAAAAATTGTGCAGTCTCTTTCTTATTGTTGAACTCTGACCTTAACTGAGACATGTGAGGCCTGCAGTTCTTTGTTGTTTCTGGTTCTTTTGTGACCTCCTGGATGAGTTGTTCTTGGAGTACTTTTGATAAAACGGCCGCTCCTGTGAAGCTTCACCACTGCTCCAACTTTCCTCCATGTGTGGATAATGTCTCTCACTGTGGTTCACTGGAGTCCCAAAACCAGAGGTGTGGACTCGAGTCACATGACTTGGACTCGAGTCAGACTCGAGTCATTAATTTTATGACTTTAGACTTGACTTGAAAAAATGTTCTAAGACTTGTGACTTGACTTGGACTTTTACACCAATGACTTGGGACTTGAATTGGACTTGAACCGGTTTACTTGAAAAGACTTGATGTTTTACCCCAAATATAAAATTTAACATGCATATTATATAGAGATTGAAAATGTGACGTCATTCACGGGTAGAACCGCAAAGGATTCTGGGAACTCGTGGCAAGCGGTACTAGCGCACGCAGGCTTTCAATTAAAATCAGTTATACAGCGATAAAAAGAAACACAAAAATGTCAAGAAGCCGTTGTATTATTAACTGCAATAGCCGGTCGCATGACAGCCACGGGAAGCCGACGGGTAAAGAGATCGGTTGTTATCGGATTACGTCGTTGAAGAGAAATTGTTCGAGCCATGTTTCCGAAGTAACAAAGACGGCCTGGATTGCAGCCATTCAAAGATCAAATATAACGTCCCAGAACCCTCCAGCTCACAGGTTAGTCTGCTCCAAGCATTTACACGAAGGTCAGTGTTTTTTAGTAGTTAATACGTCATTTTCATAACATAATTGGTGATATAGGTTACAAGCAAGTCTGGCGCTGAACAGAAATCGTCGCGCTATGCTCCTTTATTTATTGTGCATAAATAGTGAATTGTCCTGACACAATATTGCGTTTCGCTTCTGTTATTATGGTACATTGACAAAAACATATACTTTTATTCACAGGATAAAACAGTTGTTTTGTATCACTAATTGCCCAGTACGATTACAGCATACAGTATTATTGTCACTGCTACATTTCTGTGATGCTACCAGAAATTATTTCCACTACTAATTAATTACCGTTGAGCTCAAAGGTCCTATTAATAAACGGTTAAGGAATGTGTATTTATGACGTCGATTTGTGAGACTGGTAAACTTATGATACGTACGATGGTCTTTCGTTCTACACGGTGCATTTCAAGGTCCTGCACCCATCCGTCAGTAAACTGTACCTGGGCTTGTTGCAGTGACCTGAAGTTACTAAACTTCATGAGTGTATGCACTCACTCCAAGAACCGTATGTTTATAAATATGCATATAAATATGCTACAATGAGATAGCTGACTTCATCTAACTAGCAAATGTTGTCCAGGCTACGTTGGTGATACAGTTTTTTTTAATGTGTATGATATTTTTGTCATGCGATTTTAAAGCTGGTCCTACAACCGCATCCAAGAATAACATGCAGCTTATCTCAGAACTGTCGGTGAAAATTATTCTTGGAGCTAAGTTTAATTGAGCTGCATTTTAAAGAGGTGCAATTTCACAATTTGTGTATATTTTCTAAGTTCACTATTTTGTCATGTGTTGAGAAAAACACAGATTTTAAAATTACATGGTCTAATATTTACATTTAGCATATAACTGCAACATTATTTTTTCGTTTGTTTTTTTTAAAGACTCGAAAGGACTTGAAATTCAAAGTTTCAGACTTGTGACTTGACTCGGACTTTTACACCAGTGACTTGAGACTCGACTCTGACTTGCCTGACATTACTTGAGACTTGACTTGAGACTTGAGGATAAAGACTTGAGACTTACTTGAGTCTTGCAAAACAATGACTTGGTCCCACCTCTGCCCAAAACCTTAGAAATGGCTTTGTAACCCTTTCCAGACTAGTTTCTTTAGCTTGTGGTGTGATGTGTTGCTTTTAGAGATCTTTTAACCTGCTTCACTTTGTCACACAGTGAAATTGAACTAAGCTTTCAAAAAAAATGATGTTAATTACTTTTAATTCATTATTTTTACAAGAGTGGCAAATCTTTTTTCCCCACACAGGGCCAGGTGGGTTTTGATCTCTTAACAAATTCAATCATAATTTAAAAACTGCATTTTGTATTTAACTGTGGTATCTTTGTCTAATATTAGAAATTCTTAGTCTTGATGCATGCTCAATCATCCAGGTTTTCAGGGTTCGTGTGTGGATGCGAGGAGGAGATGACCCAAATGCAGGACTCACGACGCAGGATACGGAGGTTTATTATAGTGAGTGGATGGACAGAACATGAATGCTGACTGGCTGAACGACCCAAAGGCAGGCTAACGGTCATTAAAAACTAAAAATCATTAAGATAGATTTAAGGGTGGCTGGCCTCTCCCTTAGAGATAGGGTGAGAAGTTCGGCCATCCGGGAGGGGCTCAGAGTAGAGCAGCTGCTGCTCCACGTTGAAAGGAGCCAGCTGAGGTGGTTCGGGCATCTGACAAGGATGCCCCCTGGGCGCCTCCTGGGTGAGGTGTTCCAGGCATGTCCCACCGGGAAGAGGCCCCGGGGCAGACCCAGGACACGCTGGAGAGATTATATCTCTCGGCTGGCCTGGGAACGCCTTGGTATTCCCCCGGATAAGCTGGAGGAGGTGGCTGGGGAGAGGGAGGTCTGGGCCTCTTTGCTTAGGCTGCTGCCCCCGCGACCCGGCCCCGGACAAAGCGGATGAAGATGGATGGATGGATGGATGGATAGATTTATTAAAAATTCTACTTGAAGGTCACTACTATGGAACGCCAGGACTGCCATAATGAACTAATTAAATACACCATTAAATAATTAATTAAAATTGGAATTAATTAATTAAATAAATAGTTATGACACATGTAATTAATTAATTATTGACACATTTAATTAATAATTTATTTATTTCACATTTTAATAAATTATTGACACATTTAATAAATTATTGACACATTTAATTAATTATTTATGTATTTCACATTTTAATTAATCATTGACACATTTAATTAATTATTGACACATTTAATTAATTAATTATTGACACATTTAATTAATTATTTATGTATTTCACATTTTAATTAATTATTGACACATTTAATTAATTATTGACACATTTAATTAATAATTTAATGGTGTATTTAATAAATTCATTATGGCAGTCCTGGCGTTCCATATTGTGGTGCCTAATGTTAAATTCTCCTTTTATCAGTGGCCGCTTGTGTGCTTATGTAACATTTTTTTTAAATTGTAAATTCAAATATGTGACCGGAGTTGATCCCCAAGTCTTGCTGTATCCTAAATTCAATGTCAATAGAGGCTCTTTGTTCTATTCTATTCTGTTTTGTTCTGTTGCACGCTATTCATGTTTTTCACTGGAAAACAAAAAAGTCTGGAAGAGTTATGTGATGCTTTAAAAAGTATCTGGTGGAAAACAGTTGAACAAAACAACAAAAAAGTTTCAGAGAATACGAATAATTTGATGATTTCATCGTCTGTGGCACATAATATAATTAAATCTCTGTCCACAGGGGACAAGGTGGAAAACAAATACTGAATACTGAATAAAGCACTTAGGCAGCACAGCGTAACATTCAGACATGATTTTTGGGGTAGAAATGAACACTTGGGCCAATGTAAGAGAACACAAACTGCTTTAACAATCTATATTAAAGAATAGTGGGCAAATATTTGGGTTCAAAAAGTACAGAAAGTAATTCCCTTTATTCCTTAAAGCTTTAAAAGGTAATGCAAGATGTGGAACATGGCGTTCCGTCTACCCAAGTAACTTTGACTATGACAAGAATATGATTTTATCATCAGTCTCTCATATCACTGTTGAGAAATTTTGGCCCGTTCTTCAGAATCAGAATCAGAAACTTTATTGTCATTGTCACAAGAACAACGAAATGAAGAATGGTCCCCGATCATTGCATCATCCCTAGCAATATCAAAATATAAATAAAACAATAAAATTCAATAAATAAAATAGATAGAATACTTAAAATACTAATAAGATGTAACAGTAAAACATTCACATACATTCCCACACACATGCTTCAGACCGTGCATAGATTAACACAAGAGTGGCGTGATGGACATTTTTTTGTAGTATTCAGATGTGTTATTGCAGTTGGATAACAGCTGTGTTTGAGTCTATTAGTCCTTGCTCTGATTGCCCTGTACCGTCTGCCTGAGGGCAACAGTTCGAACAGGGAGTAGCCAGGATGTGAGGTGTCTTTTATGATGTTTTGGGCCTTTTTAAAACAGTGGGCGTTGTGTAGAACTTCCAGTGTGGGGAGAGGGCAGCCAGTGATCTTTTGGGCGGTGTTAATGATCCCTTGGAGTGCTTTCCTCTGAGCCCCTGTGCAGCTAGTGTACCAAATACATATGCAGTAAGTTAGAACACTCTCAATGGTGGCTCTGTAGAAGGACACCAGCAGTCTCTGTGTGATGTTATTCCTCCTGAGAATTCTCAGGAAGTACAGTCTCTGCTGGGCCTTTTTCAGCAGCTCGGAGGTGTTCACACTCCAGGAAAGGTTCTCCTCTATATTGACTCCCAGGAAGCGGAAGCTTGCCACCCTTTCTACACACTTCTTTACAAGGTTGCGTCAGTTCACTGAGGTTTGCAGGCATTCATTTAAATTACTTCATGGCTGACTCAATGACAGCATGGTGCACAAGTCCTGAGGCTGTAAAACCAGCCAAAATCATCATCACTCCAAAACCGTGCTTGGCAATGCTGTGAAAAAAGTATTTGCCCCTTCCTGATTATTTAGTTTTTACATATATTACATGTACAACTTAATGTTTGAAATCATTAAACAAATTTTAATGATAGACAAAATATTGTGCTGACATGCTGTAATTGGTTTTCCTCTTCATTATGATGAAACATCTCTGCTTTGGTCTCGTCTGTCCAAAGA
The DNA here is from genome assembly GCF_963969265.1 of Rhamphochromis sp. 'chilingali'. Classification (NCBI taxonomy): domain Eukaryota; kingdom Metazoa; phylum Chordata; class Actinopteri; order Cichliformes; family Cichlidae; genus Rhamphochromis; species Rhamphochromis sp. 'chilingali'. The sequence goes on from NC_137931.1 coordinate 19,408,748, forward strand.
ACTTTGTTCCAGAAGTCTTTACAAACCGAAGCTGCACTGCCATGTTTGTTTTTAGAGGTATCAGACTTTCACCTGGAAATCCTTCTGACTAAACTAAACCGACTAAACACTTGTTCAGTCTTTTTCTAATTGTACTGTCATGAACTTTAACGTGTAAGCTGCTAGCAGAGGCCCGTAGAGTCTGAGATGCAGCTCTTTAGTTTTTGCCGTTTCTCTAAGCATTGCATGGCCTGAGATTGGAGAGAGGTACAAACTATCAAAACTTCTGATTTAACAGATGTACTCACACTTGCTGATGATCAGTTAATCAAGTGCATTCAATCAGCAGCACCTCGGTCCAGATCAAATGTCTTAATTCCTATGGAAGCAGTAAGGGTGGAATTAATTTTTAGACTTAGAACTCTACAGAGTACTAAGAAAACATTTTTCACATGACTCTATATTTCCTATTTAAAATGATACAAAACAACTGTGAAATAAATTTTAAATTTAAAGCCAGGAAGCAGCATAACTGGAAGGACAAACGACTGGCTAACCAATGTAATGTTTACAAAAGCTTCTAGTGGAGACTCTCAAGACTGTCCATCCATCCATCCATCCATTCGCTTCCGCTCATCCTTTTCAGGGTCGCGGGGGGCGCTGGAGCCTATCCCAGCTGTCATAGGGCGAGAGGCAGGGTACACCCTGGACAGGTCGCCAGTCTGTCGCAGGGCCAACACACAGGGACAGACAACCATTCGCACTCACACATTCACACCTAGTGACAATTTGGATTATCCAATTAACCTATCCCCACAAGCTGCATGTCTTTGGACGGTGGGAGGAAGCCGGAGTACCCGGAGAGAACCCACGCAAACACGGGGAGAACATGCAAACTCCACACAGAAAGACCCCGGCCTGATGGTGGAATTGAACTCAGGACCTTCTTGCTGTGCGGCAACAGTGCTAACCACCGTGCCACCGTGCTCTCAAGACTGCTTGGGTTAATTTTATTATATGATTGGGTATAAACTTATTAATATGTCATTTGTAGCCAGTTTCTCTGCCAGCGAAGCATCAGACTTTTATTTCAAGAAACTACTGGACAATGTAGTGACGGAGGACCTGTAGATGGCTGGCGTGACAGAGGAGGATGCTAGAAATAGGGTAAGATGGAGGCAGATGATTTGCTGTGGAGAAGAAAAATAACTGACAATTGTCCTCAGTTGCTCAGTTCTTAATGCTAAAACTGTGTAATCCAAATTGACTGGAAAACATCAGACCTAACTAACTTCTATAAAGTAAAAAATGTGTGTCTAAGTGTGATTAAAGCCACACGGCAGAGCACACTGACCCTCAGTGGGGTCACACATGGACATGTTAGTGTGGTCTAACCATTTATTTGCAAACCAGACGCTGCTGTTTAGCTCTTACATGACATGCTGTTCTCAGAACCATTAAAAAACTCGAGCTGTCCTTCTCTGTGCCAGCAAAGCGATAAACTAGGGAATAATTGAGTGTATTTATCGCTATTATATAATCTAATTGAACAGTCATGAGATTATGAAGAGACTGTATATTTAAAGAGATCAATGATCACTCCGTCGGCTGATAAAAGCTGCAACAGCTGGAAACCTAAAACAAAAATCACATTCTGTGTCCATCTTCATATCATAAATAAGACTTGAGTGTATGAGAAAGCTTTTATGCAACTATTCTGAGCAGAAATAAACCCAATAATAATGGATTGCATTTATATAGTGCTTTTCGGGGCCCTCAAAGCACTGTACAATTCCACTATTCATTCACTCTCACACACTGGTGGAGGCAAGCTACAGTTGTAGCCACAGCTGCCCTGGGGCAGACTGACAGAAGCGAGACTACCATATCTCGCCATCGGCCCCTCTGGACATCACCAGTAGGCGGGAGGTGAAGCGTCTTGCCCAAGGACACAACAACCGAGACTGTCCGAGCCAAGGCTCGAACCGGCAACCTTCCGATTACAAGACGAACTGCTAACTCTTTGAGCCACGATCGTGACCCGATGTCACACAGTTTTATTCTTTAATAGGCAAAAAGTGTTGTTGTTGTTTTTTGAGATTCTATTGCTAAATTACATGAGTGATATCTACTTATCGGATAGGCAAAGACAATTATTGTTGTTATACAACATCTTGAAATTTGAGGACACAGGTAATGTTGTTTTGGGATCTCCAGAATAAAACCTGCCAGTCCTGAGAAAAAGGCCATGAGATCATCTGCTAATGTCATGATAATACCAAAGAGTAATCAGTCAGTGGTATCAGATCTTAGAAATTGAATTGAACCTGCTAAATGAGAAACTACTTCTTTAAATCATTTAATTTTTATGATGACCTTGATGATGGTGTCCCTAAAAAACCTGAGAGGTCTAATAGCATGTCTTTGTAGTGCCACCAGTATAACGCATTACATCATCCCAATACTGGTTACTTTTTGACATATAGTTTAGAAACATTTTATTAAAATTGGACAGTGAAGCTAAGACAGAAAAACTGGGATAAAGACCAGGGGGAGATACGCAGCAAATGGTCTCAGGACAGATTTAAACACGGGCTTCAGTGTTATACTAACAGCATATGGGTTTCCTGCTCTACCCAGTGAACTAAACCAGCACCCATCTCAATACTGATTACTTAACAGTTCCTAGAACTGATAGTGAATCTTATTTCATTTGGTTTCGTCGAAATAAACTCCAAACGCAATAACAGGAAACAAACTTTGTTAAAACTCTAAGTCGAGGCTTTTTCCTAGTACTACAGGTATGATAAACATTCGAGGAACACGCTGCAATGTCTGTAAATCATTTCTATTTACTAGTTAAACTTTTACCTCTCTTGTTTTTCCAAAAGCTATTTTCCCTTAAGTCTGAATGATAACGCTTTAAAGTGAAAACAACACATGCAATAGCGACATTTTTTTCCCCCACAGACTGTATAAAACCAATGGGCACAACCACGTGACATCACCCGTCGGTTTAAGATTCTGGACTTTAAAGTCTCAGCTTTAACATTTTGAGCACCACCGTATTATTTCAGAGTCAGAAATGACCAGAATTGTACGGAGCCCCACCGGGGACATGGGAGAAAAAAAAAATTTAAGACGGACTTTTGCGAGATCTCACAAAACAAACTCGGGATCTCGCAAAAGTTTTGCGAGATCTCGCAAAAGTTTTAGCCGCATTCTTTGAAGCCAACCGGGATGTCGAGGCACGATGTGCCGGGAGAGCGGTGTTCCTCCCGGCTGTAGCAGGTCTTGACCTCCCATTAGCTTCGAGATGGTGGGTGTCAGATCTCCAAAAACGTCGGAGCACTTTTGCAAATATGTGATGTCTTGTAAACCGAGCAGATATCTGACGTTTACACAACTACATTCACGCCTCCAAATATCTTAAAAGTGTATTTTGTGACCCAGAAAGAGTAATATTATAACTAAGTAGCTGCCGCCATTGTGGGAATTCAACTTTTGCGAGATGGGTATCGTTTAGGTTTTATCCGATACCAGTACCAAACCGGTACTTTTGAAACAGTGCCAGTGCTTAAACGGTGCTTGAATTGGTGCTTAAAGAATGGAGAACACAAAATTGGTCCAAAAACCTCTCATGTTCAGCTGTTTTTTTGTAACAAGATAACAATGTTAGCCTTTTCTGCAGCTATAGGGGATTTATGGCATCACTCTTGGCTGGAAGCAGTGCTTAAACAATGGAAAAAACAAACTTTGTCCAAAAACCTCTCATGTTTAGCTGTTTTCCACTTTTTCTTTGGTCATTTTAGCCTTTTTGGCCAGGGTGAAGGGAGTACCTGCCATCAAACAAGAAGACAGCTGCATGTAACTACGACTGTGTTTGCTAGTTCACCTTACCTGCATTAATGTAATAACGTGGTTTGCCTACCTAACGTAAATTACACACGAACAACATTAAGCTACTCACGCAGAGAAGAACAGCTGCTGCTGCCATCATCATCCGTCATTATTTCTGCCACACTGGCAGGGCTAGGACCCAGGACTCTACTCCTCGGGTTTTTGGGGGATGTTGCTAATTCCGGGTCAGATAACAGGCAACCCACACGCAGTAGATGTGCTCGGTGTGAGGTCTCGCAGCAAGCTATCAAATACGGCGCATTTCTCGGCTTTTAACAAAATGCTATACGTCAACAGGTGTTTCATCAGATTCGAGGAGTTACCTCCTTTGTACAGCATCACCTTAAAGCACTTGTTGCAGGCTGCTGAGTTTGCATCTTTTGCTGTGAAGTACAGCAAGACTTTGACCGCTTCGCTTTGGGCATTTTTAATCTGTAGCTCTGCTCTAAAAGAACGTACGTACCTGGGCCCGCCTACTACGCTTGCAAAGGTAAAATGATTGGCTGGAATCCAAAGTGTATGACATCTCAGGAAAAAAGAAAGCACCGAAATGTGCGCTGCTTTTCGGTCTGGTTACTACCGTTTATGTCATGGCACCGGATACCGGTACCCATCCCTAGAATTGGATGAAAGTAAGGCGCTAACACCATTAAGTTTGGTTAGGCCTTTTACTTTGAAGGTGAATGCTTAGAGTTTATGTCAGAGTTTTTCATCTTGGAAATACATTTTTTTCCTTAGGGAATGGTGGTTACTATGAGGTTGCCATCTGATCTCTAGGCCTGTGAGGTTATGGCCTTAGCAAGGTGCATTCATAAGCTGTAAGGGTTACGACAAACAGACATGCTAATGGGTGCTATATAACAGTATGATAAAATGATAGAATTTCGCTTATGACAAGTGAAGGAAAAACTTTTTCAGACGATTGCATTTACAGGCTCCAACAGCACAAACGTGGTCAAAAGGTCCAGGACAATGACTCAAATTAGCTGACGGGAAGCCTAGCACACAGCTAGCAAATGTAGCTGCAAATAAAAGGGAATATGGCCTTGGCTCCAGTATCCAGGTACGAGTTTTAAAAACTCCATTCAGCATTGTTATAATGGTGGAAACTATCCAAAATGTTTTCGTGCAAGGATGTAAAAAAAGGTTTTCTTATTATCTCACATTTGGAGTCACCCTCAAGTGCCCAGAAGATGAGTGCAGTTTTTGCGTCTTTCTTTTGTAAATTTTTGGTTCTGGAAGTTGAGTATGTCTCAGCAGTATGATACCTTGTCTCAATGTTACAGTGAAGTGGTACAGTGATTTGGCCTTTTGTCCTGTTCGGCACCAGCTCTAGTACAGAACAGCATTTCCCGCATTGCTGCTTTAAATGCAAACATAGTTTTTTGGGGCTACTTTTAATTCTTGAAACCAAAGATTTCACTAATTTGAATTCACCTGAAAAGCCAGGCTTCATATACTGTCTTTGTGGTGGCGTAAAGGGTAAAGAAAAGCCATGACTTCCAAAAGCTTTTTCAATTTGTCACAAATGACAAACAAGACTTTCAACAAGGAGCTCAAAATTGGTCTTTGATGTGCAACTATTGCTTTGGGTTAAAACAGATCTTTTCAGAGTGTCTCCAGCTAAATCCCAAAAATGTCTAACATTCTGTAGTAATGGGGTCACCTGAGTAAACAGAAATCAAAGAAGATTAAAAGGGCTTCAAATCAAAAAAGCTTAAGATGCCTCTTCTGTCCATACACATTAACCCATCGAAAAAGCTTATGCTACATAAAGGGAACAGTAGCCTTTGTGCAAGACAACAATATCAAAGAAGACACATAAGTGAGCAAAAACACTTTTTTGCCTTAAATGAATGCTACAAATTCTTAAATGATAAAAATATTTGTGTGTTTGTTACAATTTTCTCTGAAGAAGTTAGTACCAATGTGCCATCATTGCATGGTAACAGTGACTGGAAACTAAGCCATGCATTAACGAACAATTATCTTGTGACACCAAGCCTATATGTCTCGAGCAATCCTGAACCTGGAAACTCCCTCTTCAAAAGACAAAATACTTGGATTCCAAGTTCCAAGTATTTTGAGCACAAATTGCATTAATTTGGTGTCCTCACCAAATTAATGCAATTAAGGAAATGAGGAGAGACTGTGACATAGTAAACTCACTGTGTTCACTAACCACCTATAGCCTCATAGAGGAGTAAACAGTCTGGTGCTTAGTTCAATTCCCTTCTCTCCATTGGGCATAATTAGATAAATATCCTCCAACTAAACAGGTTGAACTCAGCTGAGAATCAGGAGATGCGAGTCCTGCTTCAGCTTATTTTAGGTGATTGATTTACAAGCCACCTTTAGCTGCTCTGATAGCTTTTACCACATCTGTCTGTCGGGTAACTCTAACCATCACTTTTTGTGAAATCTATATCCTTAAAGCAGGGGTGCCCAATCCCAGTCCTCAAGAGCTAGTGTCCTGCAGCTTTTAGATGCATCCCTACTCCAACACAGCTGAATCAAATGGATTGATTACCTCTTCAGCATGCCATCAAGTTTGGCAAAGGCCTTAAAACAAGCCATTCATTTGATTCAGGTGTGTCGGAACAAGGATCCATCTAAAAGCTCCAGGACGGTAGCTCTCAAGCACTGGGATTGGGCACCCCTGCCTTAAAGTGTTTCCATCCAAGGAGTCATGGAAATAATGATACAGTTTATTTTAATAGCACTCGTCAAAAAATATGCTACAAAGTGCTTACACCAAAAACATAAATGGTGCTTACTGAACACCTATGCACAGACACAGACTAAGAGATACGGGCTTTACATAGAAGGAACACACCGGCAGGAAAAGATAAGATACAGAACCCAAACCAAAAGACACCTCATGAAATCAAAGATAAATAATACAAAACAGAAAACCACTGGGTCACCGACCCAGGACCAAGATACTCACTGTCATATGCCTGTCTGTTTATTCATATGAGAAATAAACCTCAAAGAATAAATTAGAACACCAAAGCTAAAATAGTAAAAACATAAGATATAAAAGAAAGAAAGAAACTCATTGCAAAAGGAAATAAAATAAAGACAAAATTAAAATTCTAATAGGAAGCTAATCAAAACCCAAGAGGACCAACACAGGGCACTTGCTTCAGTCAGACGGAGCTGACTTGTACCAACTTTACTTTTAGGTTCAGGTAATGTTCTTTACTCTTAATGAATTATGTCAGGTAGATCCATAATATGTTCATATTGGCCACAGGAGCCCCACCCGCCTGCTGCTAATACTTCTAGAAGAAAGTTGACTTAAAAGGGGAGGAGCTAAATGGCTTGTTTGAGAAACAAAGCTGCGTCAAAGAATGGTGTAACATGAATAAGCAATATTTTAAACTATGAATCAATCAAAGGTTACGCTAGTAAAGTCCAGCAATAAAAATACTTATTTGGAAATAAGGGATAAAAAGCTATTGAGAAAAAAAAATAAAACTCAAAAGATGCCCTGAAGAACTCCCATCTCTTCAAAATGCATTTAATTCACCATCTTTGCCCCAGTGCTAATATTTAACAACGAACAGCCAACACCAATTTAATATTTATATTAAGATATATTTCTCTCCTTTTACATGCATTAAGCTTATATCGGTTAGATCCCTAGTACGGTCATCTCAGGCACAGGCGCCCCACCTACGTGCCAGTCATACTCTTTGTTAACGAGGGGCAGCCAATTTAGAAGAAGGGATGTTTTATGCTAGAGGAGCCAATTTGGCTTATTTATGAGCTATGTGAGCTAAGGGTTATAGTATAAGATAAACAAGGATTACTTTGAATTGTGAGTCATGCAAAGCTATTATAGAAAATAAAATCTGTACCATATGGAAATTATTCTGGAAAAGTACAGGCACTTTGTTAGCTCTGGTTTCATGAAAACTTGTTAGTTTTACATTGTAAAATGATGTTCAGTATGTTCAGTTGGCTTTAAATTAGCACATCTTCCACCCTCCTGTTACACAAGATATGGTCTGAGAGACATTTTTTTGTAATATAATACATTGAAATCTAGGTTAATAAATTAAGTAACTTATTTTTAAATGTTATTTCTCAATTTAAGCAATAAAAAACAGCCCTTTGATGCTTATATGAGAGGTTTCAGTGGTTTATAAAAATCAAGTGCTGCATTTTCGCTTCGCTGGATATTGTCCATGACTAATTCAATAGCTAAATTTAAAAACATTTATATTGATCCAACAGGGCTTATGACCACAGCAGAACTTCAAATTAACAACCATCCACAGTAAGTAATGTCAGAGTTTTAGTACATTTATGTGAACCCTGTTGTTCAGTAGTCAGTTCGGTAACTGCTGATCAGCATTTTGAGCCAAATCTGAGCTTTAAGGACAGTGCAGCCATTCATATCTGAGTTTTTTGAGTCTTTTGTTACTGTTGCTAAGGAGGTTATCTAATTGGTTCAGTTTGTATGTTTTGTTAGGTATGGATGGATTTGAATGAAGAGTGTATCACAATTTCGATTTGGTCTAATTTAGTGGTTAACTTGTGGAGTCGATCCAGATGTTGACTTCCACGTATTTCGCATACATTCTCTAACATTGTGAAATGGGGGGAAATTCATGACACGTCTTCTCAAATAGATGCCAAATTCAGGGACTCACGCATTGTGTCAGGGGGGTTTTCAGCCTTAGCAGAGGCATGCAATCACAGACTGCTGTTGTTAAATGCTTTTGTTGTTCGCTTTTTATTTCTGTCTCTATCAGATTGAATGATCTCTAAGAAATTATCTTATTTTCTTGTATCTGCTACTGTAACATGTATCAAGGATGTTTTGACAAGATTACAGAAAAAACTGGTTAATATCCGATCCAACTGCACAAATATTCAAGTGAATCTGAAGCATTATTACTGGCCTCTTTTAAACTGAAGATGTGGAGCCACCTACAGAGAAACTATTATCTTGTCAGTAAAGTATTATGGTGTTTAGTTATGATCTTATAAGACTTTGGTCACAAATTTGGAAAACGGCGTAAAAAAATACTTCAAACCTTCAAAAGACCCTCAATTCTCAGCTTCTTTTTAGGTTCAGAAAAGGAATCGATTTGACTCGACAATCAGCCTTTTGGAGCTAGAAATAATCCACTTTATACAAAGAGTAGCAGACATGTTTGTGCAAAATCTTCCTCTGTGTGGTATGTTTTTGTTGTATTCTTTATCTCCATTTAAACCCACGTCTTGGCATGAATTGAGTCAACTAACCCTATTGACAACCAGGTCTACAGAAACAAACTTATGAGCCCGCACACATGCTAGTGAAGCTGTAGCACTTTAAACAAAACTCAAAGCTGATGTTCAGCGGGTTAAACTGTCTAACAGGATTTGCTATTTGTTTGGTCCTCTAGCTATTTGGTCAAGAACCAAACCAGACAAAGTCAGAGTTAACAAAATATAATTTAACCAGGGAAAAAAAATACCTATGTCAGTCTCTACACAGACTAATAATACAAATAGAAATCCAGTCCATACATACATAGAAAAAAGTATACGGAAATGATCCAAAACTCTAAACTTCAGAGCTAAGGAAACTGAAAATAATAATATGTTAGTATTTCACTGATAAGAGACATGAAAGTCTAAATTAAAATATAATCAGGCTCACAATGAGAAACAGTCTTCAGAATGTGAATGAAACTTCACAGCAGTCACATCTGATTTTTATTTATTAAGTAAAACTCCACTCGCAACCTTTTTACTGTGGAAGTCATGCAATGACAGACAGATGGGCAGAAATTCATCCAAGATTTAATTACATCAAGAAATGATACAAGGCAGCTCTTTAAGAAGTACAACGCTCTATTTCACAATTTCAAAGAATGTGATCCGGATACACATCAAAATTTGGGAAGTGGGAAGCAGCAGGAATGAGGATCAGCACCTCCAAATCTGAGGCCATGGTTCTCAGCCGGAAAAGGGTGGAGTGCCCACTCCGGGTCGGGGATGAGTTCCTGCCCCAAGTGGAGGAGTTCAAGTACCTCGGGGTCTTGTTCGCGAGTGATGGGAGAAGGGAGCCGGAGATCGACAGATGGATTGGGGCTGCAGCTGCAGTAATGCAGACGCTGCACCGGTCCGTCGTGGTGAAGAGGGAGCTGAGTGTAAAAGCGAAGCTCTCAATTTACCGGTTGATCTACGTCCCTACCCTCACCTATGGGCGACCGTGGCTCAGGGGGTTGGGAATCGCATCTGTAACCGGAAGGTTGCCGGTTCGATCCCTGGGCTATCTGTCCTGGTCGTTGTGTCCTTGGGCAAGACACTTTACCCTACTTGCCTACTGGTGTTGGCCAGAGGGGTCGATGGCGCGATATGGATAGTGGTATTGTAAAGCGCTTTGGGTGCCTTGAAAAGCGCTATATAAATCCATTATTATTATTATGGCCACGAGCTGTGGGTAGTGACCGAAAGAACGAGATCGCGGATACAAGCGGCAGAAATGAGCTTCTTCCGAAGGGTGGCTGGCCTCTCCCTTAGAGATAGGGTGAGAAGTTCGGCCATCCGGGAGGGGCTCAGAGTAGAGCCGCTGCTCCTCCGAAAGGAGCCAGCTGAGGTGGTTCGGGCATCTGACAAAGATGCCTCCTGGGCGCCTTCTTGGGTTGGTGTTCTGTGCATGTCCCACCGGGAGGAGGCCCCGGGGCAGACCCAGGACACGCTGGAGAGATTATATCTCTCGGTTGGCCTGGGAACGCCTTGGTGTTCCCCCGGATAAGCTGGAGGAGGTGGCTGGGGAGAGGGAGGTCTGGGCTTCTCTGCTTAGGCTGCTGCCCCCGCGACCCGGCCCCTGATAAAGCGGATGAAGATGGATGGATGGATGGATGGATGGATGGTCATTAAAATGGAAAATCCTCTGGGCAAAATGTGCATGAAACCTGCAGATAAACCACTAAAGACCAGCACAGACGTTATTATCTTATTATCTCACATTTGGAGTCACACTCACAAGTTTTATAACGGGTAGGAAAAACAAGTGTTATTTATAAATGGGCAAACGTCAAACTAAAGCTCATCACAGATCCTTTTTTATTTGATAGAGTTTGTTTTGAGCTTTTCACAGCAGGATTTTCTGGGATTTGCAGCTTTTTGGTTCGACTTTATACCCGTCTGAATTTAACCTGCCCACTCTGGTCAGACCACTGCTTCCGCCTCCACGCCCCAGTGTGGGTCACATCATGCCTGGGCTGTATAAAGGAGATGGACCACAGCGCTCAGTAGACACCTCGGGTCCTCGACTGCTACCAAGCTGCCTTTCTGGTAAGATTTTATGTTGAGTTGCTTTACTAACTAATTGAATCATTCATTAAATCTGCATCATTTTTTGTATAGTAATAGTTGGTGTATTTGTAAATTCCCCATGATTAGCTGAATATTATCCAACTTTCTCTGGAGGTTTAGCGGATTAATTGTTGAGCAACTTTTTAGGGGGAGTGAGGGAAAAGTGAACACAGACTTTTTTCAGTAAATTCTAAAAAGTTTGTCTGGTATTTGGCCAGTACACCATGACATAATGACATTTAAATAAAGTCAATTAAAGAGATGTATTGGGCACAAAAAGACTTACTGAGGAATGGTTATGAAAGTACAGTAAGAGGAACAAAGGTAGAAATGGGATTTATAGCAAAGTACTGATGTCAGCTCACTCAGCACTGAAAGGACTGAGGATTAACAAAGGATTAGAGGTTGTTTATGTGGGGCTATTAAGTATACAGTGGTTGTTTTGTTTGCTTAGATGGTAGAGAAAAAGTATAGATGGCAGACAGGATGTATAAGTCACAGAAGCACATATATATAATGAGAGAAGCCAGAATAAAAAAGGCACAAAGGCTACAGAGGAATATGGTGGGTGCTGATTTTGAAATATATTTGGGGAAAATAGTGGATTTAGATGGGTGTCGACACCAAACAGCATCCCAACATTATTGCCTATGTCAAGAGTCCACTTACTTAGCAGAGGCTGCTTTGGGTTTCTGAGGAATTTTAGAGGTGTTCACATGATTTTGGATGAAGAGGACAGTAGAGAAGAAATTCTGCATATTTCCTATTTGTCAAACTATTACTTGACTAAAACAGGCTGGAACACAGGACAAAAAATAACAGATTTGGAAATAAAATGCACATTAAAAGGGTTATGTTGATGATAAGGTTCTGTGAAAACTTTCAAATTAAAAAGGAAACATTAACTGCTGAACCTAACTATTCAAAGTATCAGTTAACTTAACTAGCATCTGAAAACAACTTCATAAATATTGCCAATAGACTAGCTGTTGTATTTACACCGATACTGTACAAATCCTTCAAATAGCATGCTATTTTACATTCTTACTTCATAATAAAATATTTTTTGGAATTAGAAACACAAGAATGATAGTATACAGACAGTAAAATAACAGGTTTGTGCAGGCAAATGTAGCTGTTATTTCTTACAGTGTTGTTTTCTTAAATAATTTCTACAAAGACACCCCAAGGTACCATCCAAAAGCCTTCTTCCTGATCACAAAGCAGCTTTAGAACTTTTCTTTCAAATTCAAGTCAATAATAATCTTTTTAACTGACCTTTATGGTAATTAAGAAGAGATCTGAGCCTATGGGTGTAATTAAATATGCAGTTTCTTCAAAACCAGCACGACTGAAAATCCTCCAGTCGTATAAACAAGCAGGATCTCTTCCAAAAGCTGATTTCTGGATGTTGCATAAGACTTTCAATAGGGACTTTCTTTAAATCCACCCCTTCTTAAAGCAAGAATTTAACTGTAAATCATTCTTCAATAGCTCTTTATCTTTTACTCCTCCTCCATCAATACTTTCACTGATTTTCCATCATGTGTTTTTTGTTTTTAACCTACTTTTAATATTAGTTTTAGACTCTATTGAAGAGTTGAGTTTATACTTCATTTCAGCCCCATTTTCAGAGCTATTGGTGACATTCCTTTAGCTAATTTGCTGAGTGTAGTGCTTTATTAACTTCACAGGAATTCCAGTTAGGTTACACGTGCTCATAAAGGCATGATGATCATTAATATGTTTATGTGCCACGTGGTCCTGAGATAGTACTGTGACTCTTTTGTAGAAAAGTCTCTAATTGTACAAAATGTGATTACATTTGAGCCAGCGATTGCTCCTGTGTGTGGCTGCAGTTATGCAACGTTTATAGCACTCTCTTACAGAGCATAGGACTCAGAAGAGTCGCAATGGGCGAGCGTTATGATTGCACAGAGTGTCAGGAGTCCCTGTACGGCCATAAGTACATCCTGAAGGAGGAAAAGCCCTACTGCATCAAGTGCTATGAGACACTATTCTCCAACACTTGTGAAGTGTGCCAGAAGCTCATCAGCTGCACAAGCAAGGTGAAATACCCACATTTTAACTGCTACATTTTTCTTACAGTGATTCTTGTTTTTGCCATTGTTTAAATATTTCCACGAACTACAGAACCTGAGAGTGTTTGTCTCTGCAGGATCTGTCGTACAAGGATCGCCACTGGCACAGCGACTGCTTCCTCTGCAACAAGTGCAGCCGGTCTCTGGTCGATCGGCCCTTTGCCACCAAAAATGAAACGCTCATGTGCATCGAGTGCTACAGCAACGAGTACTCTGCCAAGTGCCACGCGTGTCTGAAGAACATCATGCCAGGTTAGGAAACTCTAAGGTTACTGTAGCACACACAGATTCTAGGTCTGACCAACAATTTCAGCTGTCAAAATGGCAGCCAACAAAATTCTAATATACAATTTATTCGTCAAATTGTTGATATCAATAGGAAACAATCTCCACTACAATAATGATATAAACATGGAGGGATAAAATAGTCCAGTGTCCCACTTCCAAAAGTGTTGTAGCGTTTGCAGTGTGGGCTATGAGTAGACTAGAGTATGACCTTCGCCACTGAGTTTTTACAGCCACAGCCGCTTTAGCAAGTTGGAGATTTCCCAAATGACAACACAGCGATACATCAGCACCAGATGGATTAAACTAATAAATGACATTTGTTAGTCACTCTCTCTCCTTCTCCATCTTGTGCACCCACCAGGCTCTAAAAAGATGGAGCATAAGGGCAACAGTTGGCATGAGAGTTGCTTCACCTGCAACCGTTGCCAGCAGCCCATTGGCACCAGGAGCTTTGTCCAGAAGGATGCCAACAACTACTGTCTGCCCTGCTATGAGAAGCAGTTTGCTCTGCAGTGCGTCCACTGCAAGAAGGTAAAGTGACACGCTGTGGCTAATAATCATCGCTGTGTTTGTTAAGCTGCAGATTCAACTGGTCTGACATGTAAAAAGAAAGGTCTTACACAGGCTCTGTATACTTGGCCTGATAAATGGTCCAAATCAATGTAAATGCTGCCATAATGAAAATACATGCAATGAAGGCGGGTAAAGATTCACATCCATGGTACGTAACAGTTCTGGGCAGGAAACAGATGGTCACACAGGCAGGGATCGGAGGCGTCTTTTTGTGCTAAAAGCTGAGAGAGCAGTCATCTGCCTCCCCTGTGACTAAGTCAGCAACAAATGCACAAAAATGACAAGAATGTGAAGTTAGACTGGTTTACAAAGGCAAAGAGCGGTAAATGAAATAACAGGATTTTTTATTTTACAAACAACATTACCAAAACAGACAGGAACAATACTAAAAAACAAGATGATCAGTTCCTCTCAGTCAACATCACATGACATGGTGGTAGCTTGATAATTCACATCCACAAGTACAGCAAGTACAGCAAACAAAATACCTCAATTTCTAGTGTCACTTCCAAGGATAAAGCAAAGCAAACTATGCAAGGCTTAAATGTTTAAGACGTGCTTAGCTTTGGGTGCAATACTGGGTGATGTTTGCACCTTTATTTGGGCGTAATACCACTTTCAGCATGCATCTTTCTGCAAAATACTTTTATGTACAGTATTGTTTGCACACTAATATTTAATCATACTTAATCACAGTGAGAAAATCTGAATGAAATTTATGTGCATACTAAAATTTGGTCACTTTAGCCCATTGCTAGGAGGTTGCCAGGCAACCTAATGATGGCATAAAATATGCATTATTCAAGTTGTGTAAATAAATCGTTGTTTGTTTGGGGGGTTTTAAATAGTAAAATCAAAAATGACAGTGTTATTTATCAAGCTTTATGGATGTATCAGTGTTAAAAACAGGTCTTTTAAACCCATTTCTTGGTAGTTGCTAGGCAACATGACATTATATGAGCTATAGATAAGAGCCTTCAGGGGCTTAAGATGTACCTGTGTGACAAGTTTGGCAGCTCAAGTGAGAAAAGTATTTAACTCAGTGGGAGTTACAGAGCTGTAGTCGAAGGCATGGAATCCTGGTCTTGTTCTTTTAAACGATTTCTCACCTTATTCAAAATTTTTGCTCTAGCTTATGCTTGACAGCTGGATTATCAGTGTGTTTCTGCTCTGACACGGTATTAAAAACATTTGAAAAGGTATTTTTAGACCTTAAGATTCAATATATGTCCGACGCAGATGGTATAAAACATGTAGCTACAGTTACATAACCTGGTTGTTTGTGAAAGCATGTTTTGAAGCCTGGGACTGGGTCTTTTCACAACCACAGTTATCCCCCTGCTGGTCATTTAAACATTTGTAAAATGCTCTTTTTCAGCCCATCACCACTGGAGGTGTGAACTACCACGACCAGCCTTGGCATAAGGAGTGCTTTGTTTGCATCGGGTGCAAGCAGCAGCTGGCCGGCCAGAGGTTTACCTCTCGAGATGATTTTGCCTACTGCCTTGATTGCTTTTGCAACCTGTTTGCTAAGAAATGTGCTTACTGCACCACCCCAATCAGCGGTAAAGGTCATGCTACACTCATATCAGAAGTACTGCCCTTCATGTTACACATCCAGCATATAACCAGGGAGTTACCGACACTTTGCACCTTTAAATTTTTCATTTTATTGCTTTACGCGTTTAATTTTTATGACCCACAGTGTTCAGGATAAACTATTAAGGTGCTTAATTTAGCTGTGGTATCAGTTTGACGACTGTACAAAGGGGATTCTTGTCCAAACGAGCTTGGCATGTTGAGTCGAGGCTCATTGGAAAATGAATTACTGGAAATATGCTGGAATTATGATTTTAAGTCCACACTTTAATAATTTTTCCTGTTAAATTATACTAAACTACTGGCAGCTTCATCTGGCAGCATGACATCCACATTCCAGTGGAGCTGCTGTTTGCGTGAGCATTGAAGGTATTTGCTGATAAATGAACAATAGTAGACTGTAAAAATACCCTCTATTTTTGTTGAAGTTCAGGTTTGTTCTCCAGAAACTGAATTCTCCCTTAAATAAGTGTGACTCTGGGTAAACATAAAATCAGTTTAAAATAATATACAAGGGAACGCTTGCACAGAATGCCACGGTGGCACGGTGGTTAGCACTGTTGCTGCACAGCAAGAAGGTCCTGAGTTCAATTCCACCATCAGGCCAGGGGTCTTTCTGTGTGGAGTTTGCATGTTCTCCCCGTGTTTGCGTGGGTTCTCTCCGGGTACTCTGGCTTCCTCCCACCGTCCAAAGACATGCAGCTTGTGGGGATAGGTTAATTGGATAATCCAAATTGCCACTAGGAGTGAATGTGAGTGTGAATGGTTGTCTGTCCCTATGTGTTAGCCCTGTGACAGACTGGCGACCTGTCCAGGGTGTACCCCGCCTTTCGCCCTATGACAGCTGGGATAGGCTCCAGCGCCCCCCGCGACCCTGAAAAGGATAAGCGAATGGATGGATGGATGGGAACGCTTGAAATGATGGACTCTTTTGTAGTTTCTTTGTAACATATGAACTCAGGACTGAGTAAATTAGTACACCTTACTGGTCCCAGGTTCCCCTTTCGAACTACATTTAAGCTTTAGCCGGTTCGTCTTTTAATGTATGATTAGCCATTTGCATTACCTAATAAAATGTTCAGGGAGTTTATCATGCAATGTCAAAATTCTACTAAACAAATAATTGTCTACTTGTCTTCAAAGACTGAATAACAAGTTTAAATGGTTTTGGCCGTGGCTTTCATCACTTTTTATTTTGGGCCAACGGGCAACCATAAGTGCGACTTAAAGCAGCACTTTAAATATCACACCCAGAAGCAAGGCAAATCTAATACTGCAAAGTTTTGATCATGGGAGCATACTTAAAAGCAACTTAATCTCGCATCCTGCGTGGATCCACTCACCATCAATTACGGAGTTATTTCATTACCCAGATCATGAGACTCCCCTTTACTGACTCTTCTCTCCATCTCAGGTCTTGGGGGGAGCAAATACATCTCTTTCGAGCAGCGCCAGTGGCACAACGATTGCTTCAACTGCAAACGGTGCTGCGTGTCTCTGGTTGGTCGGGGTTTCCTGACGTGCAAAGACGACATCCTGTGCCCCGACTGCGGCAAGGACATCTGAGCGAAATCCACCAGAAGACAACCCGAGCCGGATTGGCTGCCTGTCGGCATGCACAGCAGCATTCACCTAACTTTGCATGATTTGAATCATTTATCAGTGTCTTAAACATTAACATGTTTTTTTATGCATGCACTGAAGATACTGCGTCTTATGTGAATGACCTGCAGCCTTTACTCCCCATCAGGATTTCTGCATTTTGCTCAGAAAACATCCATACGTGGAACAAGAACATGTTTTACTTTCAAGTCAAGAATGCTGTAACCCAAATATACTATGTGACAGCACATGTAAGAGCATGTGAGGCTGTTCTTAACTGATATCACTATGATGTAATTGTTACTACTAATGTTGTTTGTTCTAATTAAATCATTGCTATGTAATCTAATTTCAATCTGCTAGGCACAATAAAGAGCTTTAAAGGATGCTAAACTGGATTAAGGCTTTGACATGCTGGCCCACTAGCTATGCTGAGTCAAAAATCCAGAAGGACAGTATACATTTACACAGTTATGACACAAAGTTTGCATGACAAAGTTAGCCAAAAAAAAGACCCAATTTACAAAAATTCGTTTTACGCTTTTATATGTTTAGTATTAAAACATTCATTAATTTGTGCAGAAATTAATCATATTGGGTTTAGCCTAAACTATCAGGAAAGAGGGGAAAGGGATCCTGCAACAATATCCTCATATCTTGTTAAACAAAGGAAATATGCAGTCAAGACAGAGGGATGAGAACACACTGATATGTAATAAAAATGCTTTCGATTATAACAGCAACACTTAAAAACCAGAAGCTTATAATGGCAACCAAACAGCTGATTGTATTATCCTGTAACATGAATATTTAGTTTTTTTCTTGTTTTTTTTTTTAATGAAAGAACTGTGCAGACTCCCAAAAGGTTGATTCTGTTCATCTGGACGTAGCGTTTTCAGTGGGACAAAGGTTTCCTCACTCATCCAAGTGACTTCTTCAGTCTCAGCTTACTGCAGGTTTCCCCAACCTTATAAACAGTACATTTGCACAATAACTGAAACTAGTCCACTGAATAAGTGGGCTCAGTCAGCTTTCGGGATTTACTTACCTGGATGATTGAGCATGCATCAAGACAAAACTGTGCAGACTGTTAGATGCAAGAATCAGACAAGCGAGCAGAAGGTCTGAATGATCAATCAGTCTTCATCTGTATTATAGACACAACTAGTGTCAATACGGACAATGTAATTAGCATGGTAGCACCCATACATACAATCAAACCTTTAAAGTGCTATATAAATAAATTATGGTATGGTTAAGAAAAAAAAAAGCTCAAGTCCAACCTCATTACGATTACCTGATCACAGGTGAGTAAATATTGTTGTGTACTATACATAAATTGTTTTATAATAAACAATAAGGGACACTGGAACATAAAACTGAGTTCATTAACCAACTAGCCTGTTTTAACAGTCGTTCGTTTGAAACCGAAATTAGTCGTAGCCCAGTTAGGATTAGCAGTTCATGCTCCGAGCACAATCACGAGAAGAGGTCTCACTCTGTCCCATTCTCACTCCTGCTCTGTGCCATTATCTCTAAATCCACTGTGAGTGTCACAGAGAAAATCACAGAGTTTTTCTCCGTCAGACACACACGATCTTCCTCCTTGTGCACCGGAAGTGGGCAGCAGGTGCCGCAGGAAGTGTCTGTGTCCAGCCCTGCTTCTAGAAGAAGAGGAACGAGAAGCTAACGGTATTTAACAGCAACACCCTGCTTCACAATTATGAGAAATCAAAAACCACATATGACATATGTCTTGTTTTCGTTGCTGTTGTGTTGTTAAAGAACACCGCTGTAGCGCAAAATATTTGAACACAGGAGAGCTGCTGCGGCAAGTAGGGAGGCGGCTAACCACATTAGCACGGCTTTGTTAAATTATAGCGTGGAAAACACTAGAAAAAAAAGATGCCTCAGCTGTGTTTGCCCAAGCTGTGTGACCGTATGCACATGCAGGATAGTATTTGTGAAGTAAAACTCTTAATTTTACACGGCTTTAGTTTTTAAAGAATGAGAAATGTGCAATTATTAGCTTTTATTGGTGGTAGCTTCTGAAAATAAACGCAAAATACTGCTTTTTCTTAATGGTCTCGTCAGTGTCATTACTGTGGCGCACAGTACCGCCGCTGTGCTTTACAGAAGGCTCCAAATACCCTAGAAAAATTACAAATATAAGCAGGTGTTTCCAGTGTTCTTTGGCTTTCTTTTTTTTTTATTTATAAAATCAACACACATGCTGTCAACTAAGCAATAAATTAGGTGTGAGAAATGCCAGGTTGTTTTAAAGAAACTCTTTGCACATTATAAAACGGGCCTGTTTCTCATCAGACCTGCCTTTTTGTCTTCAGATAAAATGAGTGCTGCTGTACCCAACCATAGAAGGACCAAGCCTGGTGGTAAGATCCAAACTCTATAACCTGTAATACATGTTAAAACTAAAGGCTAAAAAATTAATTACATATTTATCAGCAAGGACACAGCGTTGTAATTTTCATTTATTGCAGGCATAAAGCCCGGGGCGGCGAACAGCGGCGTGACGGGACCGACCTCCCAGATCCCTGGGCTGTGCCAGACCGCCACTGAAAGCGCTCCAGCGGAGAGGATCAGTGGGCGGCGAGTTGGGATATTTGAGACGGACTCGGACTATGTCAAGCTTGCGAAGCAGGGGGGACACAAAGGTAAAATTAGACAGTTGTTGTCTGTTCATATAGATGCCTTGAAATGCATCTATATGAAGATTGCCAGTGTAAAAAAAATGATTTTATGCTCTAATTTTATAAAGAGTTTCAGAGTTTTCCTGGCTCAGAGTAGAAGACTAAAAAGAAGTCTATAATTTTTGTCCATTTACCAAACAGTAACATATTTTGAGCGGAGACTAAACTATATAAAGTACTTGTATAAGTACTAGAGCTATATATAGCAAATATTAGAGAAGTCTGTTGTGTGTGTCTGAAAGAGTCTGATTTATTCCATTTTTAAATCATCAAATATGTCTCTCGGTCAGCCTCTAGTATGCTTATGCAGTTCAGGGTCATGGGGAGGCTGAAGAGGTGGGGTACACCCTAGACAGATCATGTCTGTCTCAGGGCCAGCACTTTGACACAGGCAACCATATAGAGAACCAGTTGAGGTGGTTTGGAGATCATCTCATTTTAGGCACTTCCTAGGTGAGGTATACAGGACATGTTCTACCAAGAGGAGACCTTGGAACAGACCCAGGACATGTTGGAGAGATTCGGTCACTTGGCTGGCTTGGGAGCCCCTCAGTGTTTCTCAAGACGAGTTTTACAGGTGGCTGGGTTGAGGTTGTGCATCTCTGTTTAAACTGCAGCCCCTGTGACCTGGACCCATATAAAGTGGATGCTTGGATGGATATTGAGTAATATTAAAATTTTATAATAAAGTTTAGTATCTGAATGTCAACTAGGGCTGCAACAAACGATTATTTTGATAGTCGACTAATCAAATCCATTGGACATAAAACGTACAGCTTATTGCACCAGCAGCATCTGCTCTTATATAACTATCATTAGCTTACAGCTTTAAGTGTTTAAGGTGCTAACTAAAAAGACAAGATGACAGTTTATTAAATTTTAATGAAATCTGCAGATTGTTTCGGTGGAGTTTAATAAACTCCTTGCCATCTAAAATATAACAGGACACCGGAGTAAATTCTCGAGCATCTCACACTTCTGATGATCAGCTGTCTGCTTGACGTTTATTCAGCTGTGTAAAAACTATAACTTTGACCTCAGCCAAACTGATTTACTCAGGAACAAATAAAATACTAAAAAAAAGCCAAACAATAACATTTTTAAGTTATCTAAGTGACTCATATATCATGTTTAACCTGAGTAGCGAAAGACTGCGGTGGGTTTGTAAACGATTTGCCGGGAGTCCGGTGTTCTCACGGCTCTAGTGAGCCTTGCCCTCGGCTAGCTATCGAGCTAGTGGGTAACAGATGTCTCCGAAAACGTCGGAGCGCTTTTGAAAATATGTGGTGTCTTGATAAACTGAGCAGATATTTGAGGTTTACACAGCTACATTCTCGCCTGAAAATATGTTAAACATTTATTTTGTGACCCAGAAAGAATAATAAGAGTAATATTAAAACTAACTAGCTGCCGCCATTGTTGGAAACTGAGCAGGGCTGCGCTATAAATTCTGGGACACAGCTTCTTCTTCTTCGGGGTTTAAGGGCAGCTGGCATCCTTGTACATGCAGTGCTGCCATCTTCTGTTTCAGTCCGTTATTACACTCTTAAATCCTACTACTCATTCCTGCGTCTTTTGGGATCTTACAAAGCTTCAAACGACGGGTCGACTATTAAATTAGTCGTCGACGATTTTAATAGTCGACGTAATCGTGACTAGTCGACTAATCGTGGCAGCCCTAATGTCAACAAAAGAAAATGAAACATAAAAACACAAAAATCAGAAGGCCTTAAAATGGCTCACAGCTGTGCAAGAAAGGAGTTTTGTTTAGCACAATCCAACGTAGGAGATTCCTTCTACGGTCTGTACCAGCATTTGGATGAGGAAACTCATTCACCTGGCTTCACGTACCCTAATATAGGCAGTCAATAAAGGTGGTTATAAGGTTGATAAGTGAAGCCAGGGTTTATTTATCATACAAAACATGGATAGGGTACTCAGCAGCAGAGCCACAGATTTTACAGTGGCGATAAAAAGATGAAGAGGTTAACCACATGATCCAGACTGAAAGCAGCACAGCTGCTGCAGACACATCAGCTGTGAGTGTGTGTGTGTGTGTGTGTGAGGTTTTAAAGGTGCTGCATGAATGCATGTGAGCTTTAAGTTCAGTGAAGCGTTACTGGGCTATATTAATAAAGTTTAGCTTATTTGAAGGAGGAAAGCTGGCAAAAATGCTGACTGTAAGAGTTTACAGACCTCTCAGTACCACAGCTCTATCTTTAAAGAGCGGGTGAATCAGATGGATTACAGTTACATATTATATTAAATTAATCGTTAGATTTTCTTTGAGCGACTGTCCTGGTAATGTTCAGTCGTAGTCTGTGTGCAAATTTGTTAAAAGGTCAGCAAGTAAATAAAATAGGTGTCGTGTTTTAGGATTCTGTATTCACACGTGTAGAACAATAAAATTGATCAAGAATTGCAGCAAACAGGGAGGAAAATCAATAATAAAGAGCCTGTATTTATTACTGTTGCTCTTCAGGGAAAATAATAAAGGCTTCAGATGTTCTTAAAACAACTTAACACTCTGTTACTGACAACACAACACAGGTCTGAGGGCTTTTCCAAGGATGATGATTCTGTTTTCCAGAGAAGTGGTTAGTTGATAGGCAGCAATTTCAAACCTGATAATGTCTAAGCTTAAACATAACCTGGTCAGGATGCCCTGAAGTTACCTGGATGAGCCCTCTGCAGTTGCTGCTCTCAGCGTGGAGGCTTTGAAGCCACACTACTCGCCCCATTTTTGTGACTAAAAATGCCTAACGGGTGACACACATGGCTTTGAAATGCAAACCTCAAACAACAGGCTTAAAAGTCCACAACATGAAAAGAAGGAGAGAAAGAAAAGCTTCTGCGTTTTAGGAAAACACAACAGTCTCTTTTTGTTTATAGAAACTGCAACTTTGCAGGCTTCATTTCTCTTGGGAGAAGCAGAGCTCCTGCACAGAAAGTTTCATATGAGTATTTCATGCTAGTCTGCACGTGTGGGCTCATTTGATAAGAAATGTGATATTGTGGTTATTCAGATTTTAATTAAAAACAAATATTTTTAATTTACTCGCTATATCCACATATATTACTCATGTATCTTTTAAATTAAGTTTAAGGAAATGTATTTTAAAGTGTATGCGTGATGTCTAGGGTATAGAATAATCAGAGCCCTGTAGAAGTTGTAGTGCTTGTTTTTGTGCACATACATGCATTAGAGGTTTGATTCCAGATACCAGAGTCCATTGGAAAAAGTTCCAATTAAAGATTTTGATGCGTTAAGTTCAAGTGCACTGCTTGCTTAACATAATCTGCTCTCTTTATTAAAGCTTTTAGTGACTTGGCACTCACTCTGCCTCCTGGGCACTCTACAGCTTCTCTCCATCTTGTGCTGTAACTGAAAAGTTCAGGGTCGCGATCCACCCTTTGTTGTAGATGGTTAAGGACTGTCAAATCACTGCTGTAACAGCAATGCAGGAGAATAATGTGGCAAACAGCAGAAGAGAAGATAAACATTACGAATTCACAATTAGGCTGCCTAAAAAAAACAGTTCCAGCCTCAGCTTGGACTGGAGTAATTGTTTAGCTGCTTGGCTGAATAGGCTGTGAGTTAAATGCCACATTGTGCTCTTAAAGGTGAGACACAATGCATCATTACTGCTGCCAGTGCTTTGGTTTCATTGTGGGGGGGGGGGGGTTTTCTTTTTGCTGCAGGGCTGTTGAGCCACGATGTGGACGATGACGACATGCCGAAGAAAACCTACAATCCATCCAACTGGTTTGGAGGAGATGAGTCAAAGAGGTGAGAGACGAGCTGCGATGAGGACGCGTCACTAACTGAAAAGCTTCAGTTATAGCGATTGTTTAATAAAAGAGAAATCTGATGACCATTTGCGCTCATTGGTCACCCTGAGCGCGGGCCTCGGCATTAGCAAGCCATGAAGTCTGCATCCTAACAGTTGGCAGGCTGTCAGAAGTGTCCAGCAGTAATTTCACATGGCATGTCATCGTGGTTTTGTGCTTACAGCGGAAGCAAGGAAACGTCTCCCGATGGCCAGATGAAGGGAGGCAGGCAGCCTCTTGCCCCGCCGTTTGGCACTGATAACAGTACATCCTGGGAAAGAGAGACTGATAGATTTACCCAGGGTAAAGAGAAGGTGAATGGACTCCAAAAATGCATCACCCCCTCCCACTTCCACTGACGCCATACCAGTGCCTTCCATATTTAATTTAT